>NC_056729.1:860901083-861050209 GCF_019279795.1 Protopterus annectens | reverse complement strand
ATCTGATTTTCCAACTCTTCCATTCTTACTGCTATATAAACCCTGCGTCTTATAAAGGTTCTGCTTGTATTGTCAGGCTCTGGATTGCATTGCCTATGTGGAAATTCCTTAAGATTCCAAGAGCAGGATAAGTTATTTCTTACACTTTTTTCACTGAACTGCACTTCTGAAATGCTAATAATTGTGCTATACAGTTGATGTACTACATTTTGCCCAGTTATAAAGCTTTTTTTATTGTTTCACTGCATTTATGTACTGTTTTATACTGTTTTAACATCACTTGACTGTAAACTGCTTTTTCATACTGAGAGTTGTATTTTCTGTATGTGAGTTGTCTATCTGAGCTTTTCTGTGCATTTTTGTCTGTTTACAGTTAATAGCATTCTCGAGTCTGCTCCTTGATCTGTTTAAAACTTTCATTTAGTGGCTACAGCTAGGAACTCTAATAGTGTGCATTACTGTAATTGCATTTTTTATTTAAATTACTAAATTGCAAACTGCTTTTTCATACTGAGGATTGTATTTTCTCTTAGTGGGTGTTCTTTCTATGCTTTTAAAGTGAGGTTTCTGTGGTCTGCTGAGGTAGCATAATGTTGGTAGAGGCCTGTTGTTTAGGCTGGTAGTTTTGTTTGAGTTTCCTGTGTTTCTGTCAGCCATTTTCTGCTGATTGTCTTCATTATTATTGAGAGTAACAAGGCCTCCTGATCTTCTGTAGTACGAGTGATTGGGTAATAGCAAGGGCTGAGTAGTAATCTTATCTTCCAACTCTTCCATTCTTACTGCTATATAAACCCTGTGTCTTATAAAGGTTCTGCTTGTATTGTCAGGCTCTGGATTGCATTGCATATGTGGAAATTCCTTAAGATTCTAAGAGCAGGATAAGGTTTTTCTTACACTTATTTCACTGAACTGCACTTCTGAAATGCTTATAATTGTGCTAAACAGTTATTCTATTACATTTTGCCCTGTTATAAAGCTTGTTTTTATTGTTTCACTGCATTTGTGCACTGTTTTATACTGTTTTAACATTACTTAACTGTAAACTGCTTTTTCATACTGAGAGTTGTATTTTCTGTTTGTGAGTGCTCTATCTGAGCTTTTCTGTGCATTTTTGACTGTTTACAGTTAAAAGCATTCTCGAGTCTGCTCCTTGATCTGTTTAAAACTTTCATTTAGTGGCTACAGCTAGTAACTCTAATAGTGTGCATTACTATAATTGTGTTTTTATTTAAATTACTAAATTGTAAACTGCTTTTTCATACTGAGGCTTGTATTTTCTGTTTGTGGGTGTTCTTTTTACGCTTTTAAAGTGAGGTTTCTGTGTTCTGCTCAGGTGGCATAATCTTGATAGAGGCCTGTTGTTTAGTCTGGTAGTTTTATTTGAGTTTCATGTGTTTCTGTCAGCCATTTTCAGCTGATTGTCTTCATTATTATTGAGAGTAACAAGGCCTCCTGATCTTCTGTAGTACGAGTGATTGGGTAATAGCAGGGGCTGAGTAGTAATATGATCTTCCCACTCTTCCATTCTTACTGCTATATAAACCCTGTGTCTTATAAAGGTTCTGCTTGTATTGTCAGACTCTGGATTGCATTGCATATGTGGAAATTCCTTAAGATTCCAAGAGCAGGATAAGTTATTTCTTACACTTATTTCACTGAACTGCACTTCTGAAATGCTTATAATTGTGCTATACAGTTGATCTACTACATTTTGCCCTGTTATAAAGCTTGTTTTTATTGTTTCACTGCATTTATGTACTGTTTTATACTGTTTTAACATTACTTAACTGTAAACTGCTTTTTCATACTGAGAGTTGTATTTTATGTTTGTGAGTGCTCTATCTGAGCTTTTCTCTGCATTTTTGTCTGTTTACAGTTAAAAGCATTTGCGAGTCTGCTCCTTGATCTGTTTAAAACTTTTATTTAGTGGCTACAGCTAGGAACTCTAATAGTGTGCATTACTATAATTGCATTTTTTATTTAAATTACTAAATTGTAAACTGCTTTCTCATACTGAGGCTGGTATTTTCTCTTTGTGGGTGTTCTTTTTATGCTTTTAAAGTGAGGTTTCTGTGTTCTGCTCAGGTGGCATAATCTTGATAGAGGCATGTTGTCTAGGCTGGTAGTTTTGTTTGAGTTTCCTGTGTTTCTGTCAGCCATTTTCTGCTGATTGCCTTCATTATTATTGAGAGTAACAAGGCCTCCTGATCTTCTGTAGTACGAGTGATTGGGTAATAGCAGGGGCTGAGTAGTAATCTGATCTTCCAACTCTTCCATTCTTACTGCTATATAAACCCTGTGTCTTATAAAGGTTCTGCTTGTACTGTCAGGCTCTGGATTGCATTGCATATGTGGAAATTCCTTAAGATTCCAAGAGCAGGATAAGTTATTTCTTACACTTATTTCACTGAACTGCACTTCTGAAATGTTTATAATTGTGCTATACTGTTGATCTACTACATTTTACCCTGTTATAAAGCCTTTTTTATTGTTTCACTGCATTTATGTACTGTTTTATACTGTTTTAATATTACTTAACTGTAAACTGCTTTTTCATACTGAGAGTTGTATTTTCTGTATGTGAGTGCTCTATCTGAGCTTTTCTATGGATTTTGTCTGTTTACAGTTAAAAGCATTCTCGAGTCTGCTCCTTGATCTGTTTAAAACTTTCATTTAGTGGCTACAGCTAGGAACTCTAATAGTGTGCATTACTATAATTGCATTTTTTATTTAAATTACTAAATTGCAAACTGCTTTTTCATACTGAGGGTTGTATTTTCTCTTTGTGGGTGTTCTTTTTATGCTTTTAAAGTGAGGTTTCTGTGCTCTGCTCAGGTGGCATAATCTTGATAGAGGCCTGTTGTCTAGGCTGGTAGTTTTGTTTGAGTTTCCTGTGTTTCTGTCAGCCATTTTCTGCTGATTGTCTTCATTATTATTGAGAGTAACAAGGCCTCCTGATCTTCTGTAGTACGAGTGATTGGGTACTAGCAGGGGCTGAGTAGTAATCTGATCTTCTAACTCTTCCATTCTTACTGCTATATAAACCTTGTGTCTTATAAAGGTTCTGCTTGTGTTGTCAGGCTCTGGATTACATTGCATATGTGGAAATTCCTTAAGATTCCAAGAGCAGGATAAGTTTTTTCCTACACTTATTTCACAGAACTGCACTTCTGAAATGCTTATAATTGTGCTATACTGTTGATCTACTACATTTTGCCCTGTTATAAAGCTTTTTTTATTGTTTCACTGCATTTATGTACTGTTTTATACTGTTATAACATTACTTAACTGTAAACTGCCTTTTCATACTGAGAGTTGTATTTTCTGTATGTGAGTGCTCTATCCGAGCTTTTCTGTGCATTTTTGTCTGTTGACAGTTAAAAGCATTCTCGAGTCTGCTCCTTGATCTGTTTAAAACTTTCATTTAGTGGCTACAGCTAGGAACTCTAATAGTGTGCATTACTATAATTGCATTTTTTATTTAAATTACTAAATTGTAAACTGCTTTTTCATACTGAGGCTTGTATTTTCTCTTTGTGGGTGTTCTTTTTATGCTTTTAAAGTGAGGTTTCTGTGGTCTGCTCAGGTGGCATAATCTTGATAGAGGCCTGTTGTCTAGGCTGGTAGTTTTGTTTGAGTTTCCTGTGTTTCTGTCAGCCATTTTCTGCTGATCGTCTTTATTATTATTGAGAGTAACAAGGCCTCCTGATCTTCTGTCGTACGAATGATTGGGTAATAGCAGGGGCTGAGTAGTAATCTGATCTTCCAACTCTTCCTTTCTTACTGCTATATAAACCCTGTGTCTTATAAAGGTTCTGCTTGTATTGTCAGGCTCTGGATTGCATTGCATATGTGGAAATTCCTTAAGATTCCAAGAGCAGGATAAATTATTTCTTACACTTATTTCACTGAACTGCACTTCTGAAATAATTATAATTGTGCTATACAGTTGATCTACTACATTTTGCCCTGTTATAAAGCTTGTTTTTATTGTTTCACTGCATTTATGTACTGTTTTATACTGTTTTAACATTACTTAACTGTAAACTGCTTTTTCATACTGAGAGTTGTATTTTCTGTTTGTGAGTGCTCTATCTGAGCTTTTCTTTGCATTTGTGTCTGTTTACAGTTAAAAGCATTCTCGAGTCTGCTCCTTGATCTGTTTAAAACTTTCATTTAGTGGCAACAGCTAGGAACTCTAATAGCGTGCATTACTATAATTGCATTTTTTATTTAAATTACTAAATTGTAAACTGCTTTTTCATACTGAGGCTGGTATTTTCTCTTTGTGGGTGTTCTTTTTATGCTTTTAAAGTGAGGTTTCTGTGTTCTGCTCAGGTGGCATAATCTTGATAGAGGCCTGTTGTCTAGGCTGGTAGTTTTGTTTGAGTTTCCTGTGTTTCTGTCAGCCATTTTCTTCTGATTGCCTTCATTATTATTGAGAGTAACAAGGCCTCCTGATCTTTTGTAGTACGAGTGATTGGGTAATAGCAGGGGCTGAGTAGTAATCTGATCTTCCAACTTTTCCATTCTTACTGCTATATAAACCCTGTGTCTTATAAAGGTTCTGCTTGTACTGTCAGGCTCTGGATTGCATTGCATATGTGGAAATTCCTTAAGATTCCAAGAGCAGGATAAGTTATTTCTTACACTTATTTCACTGAACTGCACTTCTGAAATGTTTATAATTGTGCTATGCTGTTGATCTACTACATTTTGCCATGTTATAAAGCTTTTTTTATTGTTTCACTGCATTTATGTACTGTTTTATACTGTTTTAACATTACTTAACTGTAAACTGCTTTTTCATACTGAGAGTTGTATTTTCTGTATGTGAGTGCTCTATCCAAGATTTTCTGTGCATTTTTGTCTGTTTACAGTTAAAAACATTCTCGAGTCTGCCCCTTGATCTGTTTAAAACTTTCATTTAGTGGCTACAGCTAGGAACTCTAGTAGTGTGCATTACTATAATTGTATTTTTATTTAAATTTCTAAATTGTAAACTGCTTTTTCATACTGAGGCTTGTATGTTTTCTTTGTTTGTGATTTTTATGCTTTTAAAGTGAGGTTTCTGTGTTCTGCTCAGGTGGCATAATCTTGATAGAGGCCTGTTGTCTAGGCTGGTAGTTTTGTTTGAGTTTCCTGTGTTTCTGTCAGCCATTTTCTGCTGATTGTCTTCATTATTATTGAGAGTAACAAGGCCTCCTGATCTTCTGTAGTATGAGTGATTGGGTAATAGCAGGGGCTGAGTAGTAATCTGGTCTTCCAACTCTTCCATTCTTACTGCTATATAAACCCTGTGCCTTATAAATGTTCTGCTTGTACTGTCAGGCTCTGGATTGCATTGCATATGTGGAAATTCCTTAAGATTCCAAGAGCAGGATAAGTTATTTCTTACACTTATTTCACTGAACTGCACTTCTGAAATGCTTATAATTGTGCTATACTGTTGATGTACTACATTTTGCCTTGTTATAAAGCTTTTTCTTATTGTTTCACTGCATTTATGTACTGTTTTATACTATTTTAACATTACTTAACTATAAACTGCTTTTCATACTGAGAGTTGCATTTTCTGTATGTGAGTGCTCTATCGAGCTTTTCTGTGCATTTTTGTCTGTTTACAGTTAAAAACATTCTCGAGTCTGCTCCTTGATCTGTTTAAAACTTTCATTTAATGGCTACAGCTAGGATCTGTGATTTTTCCCACCCTCCCTAGTGTTGTGTGTTCTTATACTTGGTGGCTTTGCAGTTGCCCGCCCATACTGTATATTTGATCTGTGACACTCCTCCTAGTCTAGTGTCATTAGTTCACTCAATCTAATAAAGAACATTTGTGAAGGCCGACCCACTCAGATTCTTAACGTTGAATTAACTTCTGTTCCAGCTTTCTCCATTTCCACTTTACTGGAAAAAAAATTCTAAACTTTCTTCCCCCCTTTCCTGTGGCAGGTCAGATACAGATTTGCTGTGGCCAGGACTGTTTTTGATCTTCTAAGCCCCCCCCCCCCACTTAACTGGGATTAAACTCTTCCTGGTACCAAAAAGTCTGTTCTTCAAAATTTCCCTTGCAACTAGCCAGCATTTTAGTTTAAGCACTCATTTGTTTCTTTGATCTCAGCACTTGTTCAGAACTTATTGTAAGCACTAAATACATTACAAATTACTACAGCACTCAATTTTCCTCCCTTGTCTAGAGGAAAACAGTTTTTAGTACTTAATAAATATGCACCTATTCAGGCATGTCTAAAGTTCAGCTCCCGATGTTTTCTCCTGTCTACCTGTTGAATCTGAGCATCTTGGGACAATGCAGCAATTGCCTCATGTACACAGACAACCCTCTCCTCCTACCACCCAACACTACGACCTGTGAGAGATGCACTTATATAGCCAAACTGGAAGCAAAGCTCTCTTCACCAAAGACTGGCCTAGACAGTCAAGAGGAGAAGGTAAACACTTGCACAGCACCACACTCATCACATAGTCCCTGAAAACCTACACCACCAAAACACACACACACAGAAGCACAAAACACACACCTACATTCATGGAGGCTCTCAGTACAAATCTGCCCAAACAATAGAGACCTCCAAATCAAAAATGCAAGCAACCTCCATCCCCCAAAACAACCCAAATGACACACAGCCCACATACTCAGTGTGCCACTCAACTACAGCCCATAAGGCATAACGTACCCAACACTCTAGTCATAGGTTACTCTATAGTCAGCCACACTGATGTTCCACTCACCAGGCTAAACAAGGAAAAAGTTACTGTCAGCTGCCTGTCAGGTGCCAGGATCCACCACATAATGCACACACTCAGGTCACTCCACAACAAGTACAAATATGACTCTGTCATTGTCCATGTTGGTGTGAATTACCTGAGACGTACCTCCCAAGACTACATGAAAAGAGACATGGAGGAGCTCTCCGATCTTGTAGCCCAGGTGGGTATGACCCTAGCCCTGAGTAGCATCCTGCCATCACCCAGAAAGACACCACAGTACAAGAACAAAATTATTGACTTTAACAATTGGCTAAGTTTCTGGTGTCATTCTAAGGGAATCCAGTATCCTTCTGCCTGGGATGATATGATCGACAGACCGCGCTGCTTTGCCAGAGATGGCCTGCACCTGTCGCCCTTGGGATTCCGGATACTGGCAAAGGCTCTTGCCACCGTTATAGTGCCTTTTTTAGGCAAGGTTCAAATGACAAATTCACAGGTACAAGCAAGCAAAATCTGAGGGTAATGCTACTCAATGCTAGAAGTCTAAACCTCATAATGCACTCACTCAAGGCACTCCCTAAAATGGAGAATATTGACATCTGTGCAGTGACAAAGACCTGGTTCAAAGCTCCAGAGAGCACCCCTGCATTACCAGGCTATAAATTATGCCACACCTTTCGGCCACCAAACTTGGCCCGAAACACTAAAGGTGGAGGCATGTCCACATTCATTAAGGATATCCACACCTCCAAGCTAGTTGCTCAGCATAATGCATCCGAGATTATCCAAGTTCAACTAACTCTGGGCAAAACCGCAATCCAGAGTGTAGCTTGCTACAGACCCCCCACCATGCCCCAGGATTCCCACTCCTCTTTTCTTGATACACTGGAAAATATTAAGGTACAACCCAACACTCTAATAATGGGTGATTTCAACTACCTTACCATTAACTTGGAAAACTACTCATTTCCCAACTCTTTTGCTCAACATTTTCTGGAAATCATCAATTACAATGCCTTGGATCAACTTATCCACACCCCCACCAGGAGCAGCAATATCCTAGACCTGGTCATCACCAACATGGTTGACCGGTGTCCCACACCAGAGGTCAGCTCCTTGTTGGTCCGATCCGACCACAAGCTAATCACCCTAGACATCCACATCCCGGTCCCACCCCCCATTAGGAAAACAACCATAAAACATTTCTCCAAAGCCTACTTCACGCTTCTTAAGACAGAAGTGGCAAACTTTACAACACCCATGCAGATGGACAATAGAGGTACGACTGCTGAATCCTACACAAATGCACTTTATAAGCACTTACACGAGTGCATGGATCGTGCTATCCCTAACGGAACCAAGATGCTATCCTTCAAAAAAAGGAAGCCAATCTGGTGGTCTTCTGCCATAAAAAAAACTCTACAACAGAAGAAAGAAACTGTTGCAAAAAAGAGTAAAATCCCACAATTGGAGGAACTCCCTGGTCAACCTCAGTAAGAAGCTGAGATCCCTCATAAAATCCTCCAAAGCTAGTTATGAAAACAAAATTGCCACTGATTCTAAAGACAACCACAAAGCATTCTATAGCTATGTCACAAATCTCAATGGCAACACTCAGATCTGCTCTGAGTTACAGCACAATGACACTAAATATACAGAACCAACTGATATTGCCAACATCCTGGCAGATAGGTTCAGTGCTAACTTTACCCCCCTCTCACCCCCTAAAGGGCCCATCTTTATATTGGAAGAATGCAAAGTTCCTGTAATCATGGCTGCACAGGTAAAAACCTCACTCTCCAAATCCAAGAACACAGCATCCATGGGATCTGACAACATCCCAGGCTGACTTCTACATGAACTACAGAATGAACTGGCACCCCACCTAATTACCATGTTCAATCATAGCCTCACCTCAGGCTTTGTGCCCATTGAATGGCACACCATGACAGTTATCCCACTCCACAAAGGGGGGGGGGCAACAACAGACCCCGGGAACTACCGCCCCATTAGCCTGATGAGCCTCGTCTGCAAGGCCATGGAACATATCATCATGGAACTCATAAACAAAGACATTGGAGATCTCCAAACTCTGGACCCCACACAGTTTGGGTTTGTAAAAGGCAGATCATGTTTCCTAAACCTGATAGACTTCTTTGAAGCAGTCACCAAAGCCATAGATGAGGGTAAGGTGGTTCACACAGCCTATCTAGATCTCGCCAAGGCATTCAACACCATCCCCCACTCTGGAATTATAGATAAACTCACTAAACTAGGTATAAATCCCTATGTCACAAGATGGGTTGCCAACTGGCTTACTGACAGTACCCACACTGTGAAAGTAGCTGACTCCAAATCAGACTTCAGACCACTGACAAGTGGAGTACCACAGGGTTCAGTCCTGGGTCCTCTCCTGTTTGGCATCTACTTCTCTGAAGTACAGGCTAACACAGAAGGTCTTTGGCTAACTAAATTCGCAGATGACTGCAAACTAGGAGCCATAATCGAAGCTCCTAATGATGTGGACATCCTACAAAAGGGCCTTACTGAGACAGATGCCTGGTGTCAAAGACATGGTCTCAAGCTCAATGCCAAAAAGATAATTGTCATCACCTTTGGTAAAAACTGTACCCATGAACTACCACATAGGTGGTAGTCTACTTAACACCGAAAGTGTGATAAGAGACCTTGGGACACAGGTGGACAGTAGTCTCTCCTTTGATAATCACATCGTCACAGTGGTCAGGAAATCCTTCTACGGGGCACACCTCATCACAAAAGGTTTCTCAACCAGAAAAAAAGAGGTCATTGTTCCCCTCTACTCATCACTCATTAGAGCCATTATAGAGTACAACGCCCCTTTTGGTATGTACCCCACAAGACATCTGCAACAACTGGAAAGGCCGCAAAAATACCTCATAAAGAGGATTACTGGCCTCAAACAGATGCCTTATGCAGACCGTCTCAAAAAACTCCAGCTTTACTCCGTCACATATTGCCTACTCAGAGGCGTGCTCTGCCTAACATACAAAGCTATGTCAAACCCAGAGCTGTTGGACATACTCCACTTAAAGAAATCCCAATCCCTCTGAGCTACATGCTCTAGGGACCTAGACCTTGTCACCACAATAAACAGAACATGCTGGAGGGATAGATTCCTGTCCCAGAGACTTCCCATACTCTGGAACAGACTACCTATCTATGTCAAACAGAGCTCTTCATTAGCACTCTTCAAGAAAAATCTTGATGATTGGATGGGTAATAGGAAATTCACCCCGGGGATAACTTCTGTGGTTCTGCTAGACAGGGGCACAGGAAAATAATTTTCTTGGGTGGCGAAAGCCATGGTGCCTTTTTGGCTAGGCTTGTATAGGCCCTAGGGCCAATAGCTTAGTACCTACCTATGAACCTATGAACCTATGTACTCCATCTAGGGAGCAAAGTATCAACAGCCAGCACCACAGGGTAATTTATACAACCAGTTTGGCTCTTTCTTGATAGCCTGACATAAGCATTGTATTTCCAAAATGTTTGTTGCAAGGGAGTAATACAAATATATAGTGTAATCCTCTGCCAGGCAAATCTATGCAACACAGAATTAGCCCCATATGCCATGGGAGATCTGTGAGTTGTATGAGCACAGTGTACAATTTTGGCATGCTGACCTCATCAGCGGGATCAAGAGAAGATGCTTGTGGTAAAGGTGGGATAAGGGATTGGGGGCATCCTCTCCCATGTTAAAATCTTCAGCAGAGGGGAAGTTCATACAGCACAACTGGTTAGGAAGCTATATGTAACTGAAATTGAAGCCACACATAGAAGTTCCCCATTGTGAGATTTATACCTCCTACTTATCAAGTTATACAATCTAGAGAGAATAGTGTTAGCCACAAGTGCCACAGGACAAGTCTAACTTAAAAGGGAACGAGTGCAATTTTGTCAGGATGTCCTCATCACTGTGTTGCAGATAAGAAGTTTGTGTTAAAAGTTGGATAAACTCCAGATGGAGCTGTATCCAAAGTTAAAGCTTTCACCTGAGTGGAGGTGGATACAGTACATCTGTTACTGAAGGATTTCTTGCATGAGTAGAATCACACAGACACCTTAGCTCACCACTGTTAGATTTCAACCAACTACCTAACCAGTTACACAATATAGGGAACACAGTATTGACTGCATGTACCGCAGGAAAAGTCTGATTTTATGGGGCAGAGTGCACTTTTAAAAAGGATGACCTCATCACTGTCACAGAGAAGATGGGATAAGGGGATGGTGGAATCTTCACCCTAACTTATGACAGAAGCAGGATAATGTTTGCTCATAACAATATATAGGCAATAGCTACACATTAAATAGTGTACTAAAACAGTCAGTAACACTTCGCTAATGCATGGATTAGAGGCCTTGAATGTATGCAATGTTCTGCCTACAGATCTGATTATTATCACATCACACCACAAACACCTTCACACATTTTAAACAACACAATTGAAGGACAGTAACAACTTATGGAAGCAGAAAGGGTGAACAGAGAGAGACAGACAAATGGAGAGAGGAATAGCAGCAATATATTTTGTGGGACATCTAGGGCCATCTTTATGTTTTGTTACTCTTACTTATTTCCTCACTAATAAGCTGTCATGCTGTGTACAATAAAGTGCTTGTTATATGGAGCAAGAATGGGTAGGAGAGTGGAACCAACATTAAGACATAAGCAGAGTAAGGCTGGCTTACTAATTCTCCCTCTTGGGGCTGCAATGTTTTTGCAAATGATGTCTTCCTGCACTATTCAAATGGCATGTTAATGAAATGTTGTAAATGGCGAAAAATACAGATGTTTGCAGTTAACTATATGATAGGAATAAAAAATGTCATGAAATAATAATATGATCTACAGTGGTAATCAAACACATAACACTAAGCCAAAACATCAGTCTGGAAAAGGGGGGGGATTATCTCAATGTGTCACATAATAAACTGTAATTCATTATATCCAGCAACCCAAGAACTGTTACAGTAACTGGTTTGCAACAGTACCTTTAGTCTACCTTTAAGCACATTTGCATGAAAGTAACTGGATAACTGCAGCTCAAATTAAAATCTTCAGCTTGTGCCATAGAAAGTTGAATGACATTCACTACCATTCAGCACTGGTATGCGATACTAACCTCCAAGCAAAAGTGAAGGCTTTCTGATGGGCATTTTCTGTCCAGGTCTGTTGTGTGTATGATTATATTTTTGACCAAATTAAATGTGTAAAAAAGCATTAATATACCACAGTGGGTATTTTGGCATAATGGTTTAGGTATTCTTCTCATAGACACAATGTACAGTGTTTGATTCTGACACAAGTTTATTGGTTAAGCTTCAAATGACCCTTCAAGGAGTTAGTCTAGTATTTTCTTACTGTATGAAAATGAGGGTGGTAAGCAGAGGGTAGAACACAGGAGAAAGAATACAGGAATTTATAGGAGGGTGATGGGAAAGCACATTAGATATTCAGTTCTTTAAAACAAAAAATGTAGAACTGTACAAAGAATTTCATGATATTGGAGAGTCAACACAGCAAGGATGGTTGACAACAACAGAATAATGTACGCCAAATGGACCAAATCAAATGTGTCAAAAAGACACATAGGTGAAGTGGAGAGCTATATATAGGGTGTATTTTCTTTCTGGGACAGATGCCCTTTTTTTTTGGAAAAATAGGAATATTGTGGAATGTGATTAGAGATGAGAGTGTCAGGTACATAGTGTAAGTTAGGTAGCAGGTGCAGACTTACAGGACATACAAGACAAGAATAGTGATAAAAGTCAAAAGGTTGGGGGAGACCATGACTGGAGATAAGTAGGGACCTCTGAGATAAATCCGTGTCCAGCTTGAAAACAGTCAGAATCTAGTCTTCACCCTCAGAACTGTTACTGTCTCCTGTATCAGCTGCCTAGGTGAGTGTTGAATTTGGCATCATTTTGGCAAGCAGATGCAGGATCTTTTCAACCCCAATGGTTAAGACACTGAGGCCATGTTCCATCATGCCTTCCAGCAGCCCTCCCAGCTCCTGTTGGGTGACAAAATTATCACCTTCCACTACCACTTCTCCAAAACTGTACCATTGCACTAGCAGCTGGGGCAGAGCTACCAGATTCAGATGAGCAGGTAGGGCAGAATCTGTGGAGGCAATGCTGACATATTGTGACCCATATGTGCTGGTTATCTGTGCTGCCTGTGGTGATGGTTCCACTACAGCTATCTATGGAGGTATGGTGGGACAAACCCCAGTGATTAGTCTACTTCCTGATGTCGATGGTACTTTTTCAGCAGCAATGTATAAAAAAATAAAATAAAATAAAAAAGGTAAAAAAGGAGAGATAAAGGGTGAAGGAGACAAAAAACAGATAATTAGATCAATGGCATGTCACATTATTGATTATTTTAATACATAAAACAATATGGGAAATACATAAATATGTCTTGGTCACATCCAGATATGATGGGAAAGCATGAATGTGTCATAAAATCAATCACTCAATCACAACAATATGATATGACTAATAGAATCATGTATTTCACTGCGCCATAGTTATTTGCTTTCTAAGGTAATAACTGCATTTGCACATACTGAAATGTTAACTCCATGCAGTATTGAAGGTAAAATATTTTATGAATAGTACCCTGTTCAAAAAATGAATATCTGTTAGTGAGTATTTAACCCTCACATTTTTCATCTGATTTACCCCATGTTTCTCTGAGGCAAGTTTGTCCCTCCTGATGTGCCTCATGCTTTTTGGTAATCTTTGCTGCAGCTGTACAGTAGAAGAAGAAAAAATAATATATCAAAGCATAATAAATAAGTTATAGGTCAGTATACTCACACAACAGAGTGGTTTATGCCAGGGGTGGCTCGTGCTATAGGGCTGCAGGACTGCAGCATCCCCCCCAGCTGTAAAAACATAACAGAAAAGAAAATAAAAAAGAAAAGAAAATCAAAAAAGTGAGCCGCGCATGAGCACTCGTGGCATTTCCAATATCCAGACTGCGGATCCACCAGTCTGGAGCATGCGCACAGAATCCAGACTGTCTCACCAGCAGTCCAGATTAGGAAGATCGAAATATCCCAGAAGCCTATGCAGTTACAACTGCATAGAATGGAATGGAGTCAGACTGCAATGTTCGCAGGCTGGGTAGCACCCAGCTTACTTGTTTGCTCTGCTCTCACAGGAAGAAGTAGGACGAGCCTCGCAGACTTTTACAATGCACCTTAATGGATGGATGATACTTGCAGGAGAAGGACTTTTTACAACAGACCTTACTGAATGAATGTTACTGCTCTCTCAGGTATGGAAATGCAGGAGAAGGTTGTAATGCCCCAGTTGATATATGGTGGTGGGTAGAGAATACACAGGCTTGAACCCTGTACCTTGGGCCCAGGTGGCAAGAGCCTGAATTCACTATCCACCACCATTTGTACAAAATGTGCAGATGTTTGCCTCATAGTTGTTCTGCTCTGTTCCTCATAAAATCTGTGGTTTCTGTATTTTTGTGTCTTTACACAGTCAGTGGTGCAGTGATAGCATTGTTGCCTGACAGTTACAGGCTCTCTGGTTTGATTCTTGGCTGGGGTGCCTTGTGTGTGGAGTCTGTATGCCCTCCCTGTGTTTATGTGGGTTTGCTCTGGTGTCCTCCTGTCTTACAAAGCCATGTGTCTGGAGTGCTTCTCCCTAGGCCTCTGCTGAAAATTGGCTTTTGTTCCAAGTCAGACTTTCCTGGTTAACAAATGTTAAATAAACAAAAATGATAAGCATTTGAATTTCAGATGTAATCTTCTTCTTTTGGCAGCTCCCACCAGGGGTCACCACAGCAGATCAACTGTTTCCATTTCTTCCTGTCCTCTGCATCTTGCTCTGTCACACCAACCACCTGCATGTCCTCTCTCAACACATCCATACACCTTATCTTAGGCCTTCCTCTTTTCCTGTTACCTGGCAGCTTCATCCTTAGCATCTTTTTCCCAATATACCCTGCATCTCTCCTCAGCACATGTCCAAACCAACGTAACCTTGCCTCTCTGGCTTTGTCTCCAAACGTTTCAATCTGGGATGACCCTCTAATATACTTATTCCTAATCCTGTCCATCCTCATCACACCCAGTGCAAATCTTAACATCTTCAACTCTGCCACAACAAGCTCTGACTCCTGCCTTTTTGTCAGTGCCACTGTCTCCAACCAATATAACATAGCTGGTCTCACTACCCTTGTGTAGACCTTCGCTTTCACTCTTACTGATACTCATCGGTCACAAATCACTCCTGACACTCTTATCCACCCACTCCATCTTGCCTGTAATCTCTTCTTCACCTCTCTTCCACACTCACCATTACTTTGAAATGTTGATCCCAAGTACTTAAACTCATCCACCTTCGCCACCTCTACTCCCTGCATTCTCACCATTCCTCTATCCTCCCTCTCATTCACACACATATATTCTGTCTTAGTCCTGCTGACCTTCATTCCTCTTCTCTCTAGAGCATATCTACACCTCTCCAGAGTCTCCTCCACCTGTTCCCTACTCTCACTACAGATCACAATTTCATCTGCAAACATCATAGTCCACGGGGACTCCTGTCTGATCTCGTCTGTCAATCTGTCCATCACCATTACAAATAAGAAAGGGCTCAGAGCTGAACCTTGATGTAATCCCACCTCCACCTTAAATGCATCTGTCACTCCCACCGCAGACCTCACAGCTGTCACACTACCCTCGTGCATATCCTGTATCACTCTTACATACTTCCCTGACACTCCCGACTTCCTCATACAATACCACAACTCCTCTTCCTGTCATATGCTTTCTCTAAATCTACAAAGACACAATGCAACTCCTTCTGACATTTTCTGTACTTCTCCATCAACACTCTCAAAGCAAACATCACATCTGTAGTGCTCTTTCCTGGCATGAAACCATACTGCTGATCACTAATCATCACCTCCCTTCTTAACCTAGCTTCTACTACTCTTTCCCAGAATTTCAGATGTAATATTCTTCATAAAGTACATGATAACACAAAACCTTTTATTCTAGCAATTTTCTAAGTTTATAAGATTGATATTTGAAATGGGTCCCTATTTTTGGGACTGTATCCCCCCATTATTGGCTTCTTCTAGGTTTTTTTGTGCTAAGGTTGAGAGCTATGGTAAGAACTGAATTCACTGAATATGTTTGGGGGCTTTATTCCCCCATTACTGGCTTTCCCAGGTGTGTTTTGCTAAGAGGTTGAGAGCTATGGTGAGAACTGAATTCACTGAATATGTTTGGGGGCTGTGTCCCCCCATTATTGGCTTTGTTCAGATCTTTTGTGCTAAGAGGTTGACAGCTATGGTGAGAACTGAATTCACTAAATGGCAGCCATTTAAGTTTCAGTC
Source organism: Protopterus annectens (assembly GCF_019279795.1). Classification (NCBI taxonomy): domain Eukaryota; kingdom Metazoa; phylum Chordata; order Ceratodontiformes; family Protopteridae; genus Protopterus; species Protopterus annectens. Next base: position 861,034,059 of record NC_056729.1, on the reverse strand, counting down.
TTCCTCTCTTTCACAAACAGCTGATTTGGCATAGTGGTGTGTTGCTCTGACTATTTTGCACAGGGTCATGGGTTCAAGTCTTTGCAGTAAAATGTATGGTGATAATGCAGCATTTTATTCTAGGAACTTTCCAACATTATACAAGCAATGCTTAAAATGTGTCCCTGTTTTTGGTGCTTTTTCCCCCTCAATAAATTTTGGCTTTTTCCAGATTTCTTGTGCTGCAAAGTTCAGAGATACAGCTGAGTGCTGAGTAGATTTTACAAGGAGCTAAGAGCTGCAGGGGAGCAGACATTTAGTGCTGCTTATGCTGAGTTTGCTTACATTGTTAATAGCACAGCAGGTAGTGTACTTGCTTTTGATGCAGAAGGCTGTGGGTTCTACTCCCACAGTAAGTAGATGCATTGCTGATACTGTACTGTGTTGCTAAGGGGGTGGATGCTGCAGTCCTTTCTTGGTGAAGATACCTAGTAACTATGAACCTGTTATCTGTTTGTCATCCATTCCCTATTGTAATGTTACTAGCTTATCATTTTTTTTAGTGTAACATAGGCAATTTATTCCTCAAGGGCAATAGGCACTTTATTTGTAAATGAAACAATGAAATATAAAGTTGTTTGCTAGCAGCAACCTCTTCATTAGTTACCAATCTCTTTAATGTGGAATTATTTAGATTACTTTTACTTCTTCAGAGATTGTGCATATTTACTGATACTGGTGGAGTACTGCAGTGGTGGTGCTGCGGTAGCATTGTTGCCTCACAGTAAGACGTTGTCCTGTTCAATTCTCAGCTAGAGCGTCTTCTGTGTGGAGACATGCGTGAATGGGCGTACCTTCATTGAAGGTTGTGTGTCAGGGCTGGCAACTTCGCACGTAAAAATCCACTGCCAATCATTAGCGGACCGGAGTTCCTCTGTGGCGACCCCTAACCGGGAAAAGCCGAAAGACACAATAACAACTGATACTGGTGGACTGTAGAAGTTTGAGTAGACTTTTATGATGGAAATGTTCTGAATTGGGTAGTTTTGTCATTATTGGTGCATGCATTTTGTTTTATTGTTTACTGGAAAAATGTTCAAAACAATAAATTTAAAATGGCCTCTAAAACTGTACTGTATTGTACATGGAATATAATTTAATACAATCAAGAAGGTGTATCAAAGAGCATGTGTATATTTCATGTGCAAGGGCCTGTGATTTGAAAACAGCCCAAAGTTAATCTTTATCTGCCACTGGCCAAATGCATTTTCTTTGAATGTGGGTTTCAATGCTGTTTCAATGAATGTGAGTTTCAAGGGCAGAGAAGTTTTAATGCTAAGTCTGTTTTCATTGTGAGACCGCATTCTTTTGTTTAGCAGATCTCTATTAGTGTTTGTTCTGTAAAATTTTATTTATTTTTATTTATTTATTTATATTTGTTGACTGGGAGTGTCTGACTGGATGTAGGTCCATTTTCAGTGAAAGTGGCCTTTAATTTTTAATGCTACTAAATTACTATAAAAATATTATTATTATTAAAATACTATTTAGAGCAGTACTGTTCTTATACATACATACCGCATGTTTCTCACATCTTTAACAAACATGCCGGATGGGACCTGATATTCAAGGCTTGCTCCGTAGCAGTTGTGGAAAAAAACAGAACAGAATACCATTATGAATACCAATCTTTACTGTATTTAGCTTTTAACTCTTAAAATTATTCATTCAAATTGATGCTTACACATCTGTGGGGTGTCCCCAGTACTACATTCCCTGATACAGTGGTCAAGGGTATCCCTCTTCCTCCTTCAGAGGTCATCAAAGTGATGACTGCATTGCTCACCAATGCAGGAGATGCCTGTAGCACTGGTCAAAGCCCAGGTAGCAGTGGCAGAGGTGGAGACTTTATCACCCGAGAGGAACTGCCAGGGATGGTGTATAGGATTGTGTGCCACACTGTTGGTGCATGCCTACAATGGATGGAGTGACTGCTCTCATCCTCATTCAGAGTACATGTTGGAGAAACAGATATTGGGCACTGCAGCCAGTGATGCAGTGAGGTGACAGTGATCACAGTCCACTGGGTGAGGACTAGATTCTTACTGTCAACCATCTTGACATGCATGGGACCCGGATTTCCCACCCTATCCCCAACCATAGTGTTCACCAACCTCTTCTGTACTTCACTGTCCCTGTCTCTTGTCCTGCTCAACTTACCTCACACAGACATTCTTACATCCCTTCCCCAACATTCTTCTCTCTCTCAAAAAATGGGTACCTGTCCCACAAAAAAAAAAAAAAAAAAATCATTGCATGCAAGGTCTCCATTTTGCACAAGTGTCTACATGATGCACTTTATTTGGTGAAATTGGCTATACAACATGATTGCGTTGCTGTTATCCCACTCTCTGGAGGTGACAGCCCAAATTCAGCTAATATTTTGCATATATGCTGGATCCTGGATTCACCCCTGAGCATACAGCACACTGGGCAATGAGCACCATTCAACACTCATTGTCTGCATAGCAGGTACGGGTTTTAAAAGTTTAGTTGCTAGCCCAAGGCCCAACCCTCCTCAGAGGATGCACCACACACTCACACCTAGGGCTAATTTAAAATGCCCAATCCGCTTCCTGCATGTCTTTGGAATGTGGGAGGAAATCCATGTCACTGCAGGAAGGACATGCAGACTCTGCATAGAAGGCACCACAGCTGAGAATCGAACCAAAAGAACCTCTTACTGTGAGGTCATAGCACTAACCACTACACCACTGTACCATCTATTTTGCATATACAATTGTGTTTTATTCTTGAAGAAATGGATAGCTATGGTTCTTTGCTCCATCTTTCCAGCACATCCCTGCCTTCCTTTCACTTTGTTCTCCAACCTGTTTGCTTCTCATTTCCCTGTTTTCCCCAGTTCTTTTCTTTAAAGAATTATTGCACAATAGTGCACATTGCACACCAAAGTGAAGCAAAGGTTAACACCAGCAATACAAGTAGATATATTTAAAGCATCATGCTACTTACACCCATATTTGAACCCAATAACATCTGCCTCCAGTATCAATACATTAACACATGGTGCCAAAGAGTCAGGTAGGTAGCTGATGTATTTTATACAAACAATAGTAACTGACACAGTTTAGCAAAGATTTCCCTTTATGATCTCCCCTTGCTTGCTCCCCATATCACCAGTGTCATGTCTTCCCCATTAATTTTGTATGAAGCAGCATTGCAAAATCCCCAGTAGTGTTTTATAAAGCATTATTGCATGATAACCATTTTGTTTTATAAAGCATTAGTGCACGATAGTGAGCGATGCACCCCAAAAAGGAACTTATCACTGCATTAAGTAAATTAATATCTGCAGCCAGAGATTCAGTGCAGTTAAGTCTGCCATTTGCTATTCAGTCTCTAAAACACACCTGCTACTCAGCTGAGTCTGTAGCATCATCTGTTAATGCATTCATCCATTATTTTAGTGTTATGGCTCTGGGTTTGAATCTAGGGTGTTATGTAACAGTTTCAAATGCTTTTACATGTAAATCCAAATTCTGCATTGTGATAATTGGCATGAAGTCTCTAAAATATGGCTAGATGTTACTGGTTTCCAATGCAACTGTATATAACACTTATAACTGCTTTTTCCGTAGCCTCAAGTTAGTGTGTGATGTGCACCATCTAACAATTATGCTTTAAAGAATAAAATGGGAAAGAAAGGAAAGTCGTGAAAGGGTGAGCAAGCAGGGGTAAAACCAAGTGAAAGGAGGAGAGAAATGTGCAGGAATGGCAGAATCACAGCTATCCATTTCTTTAAGAATAAAACATGATCATGTATGCAAAATATTAGCTGAATCTGGACTGTCACCTCCAGACAGAGGGTGATCACAACATGTTGTATAGCCAATTGGACTGAATCAAGTGTGTCATGAAGACACATGTGTGAAATGGAGAATGATGTATGGGTCAATGTTTTTTTTTTTTTTTTGAGAGAGAGAGATGTTTGGGAAGGGTTGCAAGAATGCCTGGGTGAGCAAAGTTGGGCAGGTGAAAAAACAGTTGGAGACAGAGAAGACAACCAAGACAAGAGACAGGGGCAGTGAAGGATACAAGAGGGGGGGGGTGAACACCATGTTTGGGGTTGAGGGTGAGGACATTGCAAACTCATGGATGTCAAGCTTAGTGACAGTGAGAATCGAGTCATCACTCACTGGAATGTCATCACTGTCACCTCACTGGGCCAATGGCTCTAGTGTTTGATGTCTGCATCTCCTTGTTGTATTCAATACAATGATGGAGAGCAGTGTTTATCCTGTGTAGGCATGCACCAACTGTGTGGCACACAATCCTATGCCCTAACCCTGGCAGTGCATCATGGCTGATAAACTCACCCCCTCTGCCACTGCTTCTGGAGGGAACCACTGACCTATCTTGCAGAGTATAACTAAGGGACAGGTAGTGCAGGGGTGGCAGAGGTGGTGCTATCAGGTTGCACACCTGTGATGCTAGCCAGTGATGTTGTAACTGGTGGAGTGGGGGCAGGAAGATCCCGTGGAACAGGCCTACCCCACTGTGCTGTGGGGAAAAGAAAAATAAAAAATTAAAAAAAAAAAGAGAGAGGAGGAAAGAGTTGGGTTGAGAGAAAAAAGGGAGATCATTAGTAACTTCATATGTGACATACAAACCATTGATACAATTATTTGACTCTATTCTGTTACCTTTTCTTTTACGATGACCAACTCCTAACAAATACCTTTTTATTGCTAAGAATACCAGCTCCTAACAGATGCACACTATAGTACAGATTGTAGCAAGCAATCCTTGATGTGTGCATATATTACACATATGCATGTCCCAGTTATACTGATTACAGTTTACAGCAGGTGATTGGTAGAGCTCTGATGTTACATTGCAATATCAATGAAAACCTAACACTATTGTATATTTTTAAAGTGTGGTTTTTGAATCCACAACCACTGGCTACGCTCTAATAGTGAAATGCCATTTTGGCTCCAGACTAATGCATGCATACTTTCCTGTTACAGTTAACAGATGAATGCTCAGTTTGATACAGCTGTATATAACCCACAAAAGGTGTCTTTACTTTTAATGCTAAAATAACAGTACTGTTCAAAAGCATACATACCACATGTTTCTCGCATCTGTGGAAGTCTAGCAGCATGGGTTCACGCATTCAGTTCTCAGTCTGTGATGGCTGCAGAAAACAAAACAGAACAGAACAGAATACCATTATGAATACCAATCCTGACTATATCCAGCTTTTAACTCTTACAAAGAGTCTCTGTAAGTGATAGTTACACATCTGTGTGGTGATCCCAGTTCTACAATCCCCCGATCCAATAGTCAAGTGTATCTCTCTTCCTCATCCTGAGGTAACTGTAGTGATTCCTACATTGTTTACTAGTAAGAGGATACCATTAGCACTGGTTAGAGCCTGGGCAAGATTATTTCATGCCTCTGCCTTGTAATCTAAGCCATGATAGTCCCTCTGCAAAAGCCCAGGTCTATGTTCATTCAATAGGAGTCCAACAAACACTTTGGAATCCTGGACACTCCATCTTTGAGAATGGAATCTCAAAACATCTCCATGAATGCCTACCATGCCTACCACAGATCAAGATGAATACAGAATGTTGTTTTCCCACCAATTGCAGGTATCATGCTTAGTGGGAGTGTGAATTTTTTGGTTATGCAACATTTGAAAGTATTGCACATCACTTACCATCCAGAAAACATGGTGTACGAGGATGTGCACTGCCAGAAAATATGTTTGTGTGATGGACAGTAGTATTAATTGAATGCATCCAGTGTATGTTTGTGGTTGTCTGGTTCCTGTCTGATACCTGGGTGGACCATTCACCCAGTTTGTGCACTGCCACTCTACATGCAAATGAGATGAGCATAGCCAACCGTTTTTGCTAAGCAGTGCATTTTACAAACAGTGGCCCCAGGAGATAAAAAAAATAAATAAAAAAATGGAGAAATAGTTGAAATAAGGAAAATCAGTCAATGACATACACAGTAAAAAATGTTAGTACACATGAAATATGAATACATAAGTCTCAATCCCAACCATCCCACCATCAAAAAACAGGATGGGGATCTATCCATCTTTGCCACACATACAGCTTTACAGCAAAAAAAGAAGTAATTCCTCATACAACTAAGTGGAACTGAATGTACACTATCAAGGCATAACCTGTTATTTGTAAATGCATTATATTTAATATATTTGGATGTAGTGCACTTAGTTATCACACAACCTGTTTTGATTATACCTTGTCTCTATCTTACCTTTCTGTGTTTCTTGGTCATTCATCAGTTGTCTCACCAGTACTCAGAGACATGCAGTGTGCAAGCCAGTCTATATCATTTACCTTTAAATATGTGAAGATATTAACTGGGAATGCTGTGATATGCAGTCGCCATCAAATGAAGGGCATGATGGATGGCACAAACACGCATAGACTGCTTTTTTGGGAGGGAGCAAAGGTGGATTCCTGTTATAGCACATGTAAGGGTACACAGTTTTTTTTTGGGGGGTGGACCCAGGCTGAGCTACTGTTATGGCACAAACAAGGATATCTTACTCTTGTTACTCTAATTGTTTGCATCCTGCCTGTTTGATCTTGTGAGGGTTGTGAAGTTGGAAACTGCAATGTGTCTCATTGCTTTCTAACTTATCTCTGTTATGATTTCCCATTGCAAACATATGGTGCCAAACTGAGAGCATGCAGTGATCAGTATTTTGGGGAGGTATCAATATATGAATCTTTGAGGCCTGATGCCGACTACTTGCTAATGTACACATACAAGTGAAATCACGCTCTGCTGTTGCATGTTGCATTAATTTGTGTGCAGATCTCCCACTTTTTACTTTCTTACTGTACCAAGTAATGAAATACAAGGACATGCCATAATATTATTATACAATACAGTACATGTTCAGGACTTCCCTTATAAATGCAGTAGTTGCCACAGTGTTAGCTCAGGCTTGACTGTGATGCAAACCAATACATGGGGAGGTAAAGGCTCTTGCTCTGAGTTGAGGCTGGCAGTGGTCTCCGAGCTCCTATATTGTGTCCCTGTCCACCCTGTAGCACTCTACAATGTCCATGTCATGTATGTTGTGATAAATTAAATGTGGCTTGAAAACTCTTCTCTGTCTCAGCCTAGGCCTATTGGCAGCAGCAGCAGCACTGCCTGCAGCCTGTAGCACGTACAAATGGAGTTAGACAGCAGCAGCTCCTAACATTCTGTCTGTGTAGACTTTGTGTGTCTGTATTCCACTACTTTTGAAATCCACAGGAAAAAACAGCATGGAGTCTGCATGGCTACTTTAAAACTTGTTGAATAGCTTCACTTGAATAGCTGTAATTAGCATTTCTAAAACACATGCTAAGACAGTTGCAATCCATTAATAATCTACTTTATTATAAAAAGGCAAATGTGTAGCTAGCCAAACTGATTCTAAGGACACTTGCTACATGTTTGCAGGACTTCACAAAAGCATAATAATTCCAAAGATATCTTTACAGAGGAGTACTGAACTCCAGGAGGTATGCTCCCATTTTGTTACCTACACAATGCATATGCTGGAATATAATAATGGGAAGTAAAGGCTTTTACACTATTTGTATGTTTTAGTCAGAAGTGTACTGATGGCATAATGGCCATTTTTGTCAAGCCACTTCAGAGTTACAAATGACTGACAACACATGAAAATAGAAAGCTGTGTGATGCAAATGTTTCAGGGACAGGTCCTTTCAAAGCACGTTAAGCATTTCAAAGATGTTTTATTAGCAAATGGTTCTTGTGCATGTTATTATGTGGGTGGGGGAGCAAAGAAAGGTTAGTTATGTCACAAACTAGAATGGACTGTTCTTGTGAGGGGGCACAGTTGAGTTACTGCTATGGGACATACAAGGCTATGTAGTTATTGCTACTCTCCTTGTTTTGCATCCTGCCTGTTGTTAGTATTTCATGTCTGTAGACTCTTTTATGTTTTTCCAGTGGGTACTACTGACTGCCTACCTTTACTGTTTTATCTGGTAAGAGGTATGTTATAGTTATGTGATACTTATGTGTATTATTATTCTTTTCTTTTTTAGGACTCAACGTGGCATTGAGATGAAGAACCCTCCTTCAGTGAAGTATAATATCATTGTTGATACGCTCTGTCAACATGAGCATTTCTGCTGGGAAGAGATCATCCCAATATGCAAGAAAGGCTTCAAGGATGACAGGAGATTGTTACTGACACCAGTTCTGTGGGCTGCTACAGCCAGACATATGAGCAGGTGTGCTACAGGGCCACTGATATGATTAACTCTGCATGGAGGCGTGCAGCTGCTGTTGACTAAGACCAGAGGGTAACCGGGAGTGGGCCTGCTACAAAACCACCTCTTACCCCCAGTGAAGATGAAGATGTTCTGGCAAATATCCACCAACAGGACAACTCACAGCAGAGTGGACCGTGGCATGTTATTGACGTGGGTGCCACTCCTTCTGAGTCACAGGAGGAGCTTCTAGGTAGGTTTTGCCATATGACTAGTTGAATACTGTTATATAGTAACACAATTGAAATCAAAGTTAGTAATGTGTCGCATGTCTTTTTTGGGGGGATTGAAGATTGGCACAGTGATAAGCTCAGTTTGGAGTTGTCAGCCACATTGTTATTGAATATACAGTTAATAGAGATATAGAGGATTACATGTAGTATCCCATGTTTTACGGTTAAATGTGATGATGTTGCCCTTACCTCTTGCTTAACTTATTTTAGGACGGTCAGGAATCCAACGATGTGCGCCTCCTGCAGATGGTAAGTCAAATAAATTTATTTCAGTACTGCAGATTAATTTAAAAATATCATAATGTGTCATTTTAGGCCTGTTGTGTATATTGCTGTGCTGTCTATAATAGTGGCAGCACTGTTAGTTGTGCAGCATATATTGCTCCATAGTAGCGTAAGTATTAATTTATGCCTGTGTTTCTCCCTTTTTATCACAGGTGATCATGACAGTGGGAGTGCGAGCCCTGTGCCACCTGATGTCAGTGTCTCATCAGATACTGATGATGATGGTGGCAAATCTCAGGCACATTCAGGGGTTGTAGATGTTGAATCTGACACAGAGATTGACATCCAGCCGCACCCTTCAGTTTCCCTGGACACAGCCAATAGGCCTACAGCTACCCAGTCCACTGAGTACATATATATTGGACAGGTGGAGGGCAAGGACATTGAGCATGGAAGTCTGGCTACTGCAGTTTCAGTGCCTGTTGAGTCTGTCCATAACCAAAGTGTTGTCGAGGTGCCACACAGGAAGGTTGATAGGGGTGCTCAGAAGGGGCCCTGTTGTCCTCCCTACTCCACCAGGTGCAGATGTCTCTTCCAGTGTCACTCACCATATGTTTAGGGCTGTCATGGAGCCACAAGCACATTCAGAAAGGGGCTCCAGACAAATGCTGAGGTTTCTGGATGTGGCACAGGCTGACATGCATGACTACCTCCACTGTGTCACCAATTAATTGGATAGGATGAATGACATGTTGGAATAAAGAGCTGAGGGATGTCTATCATGTAGTGAGCAGTGTTTGTGTTGAAATGTCTGCTAAGAGGGAAACAACATCCTTGTGGGCATAGGTCAGCCACTTCATCTTCTGACAGCAAATGAGGCCATGATCAATCATGCTCCCATAGTGGCAGTACTTCTGCTGGTCCATCAGTTAGTGTACTGTCCACACCAAGATGTGGCAGGCCATGGGGTCGTGGTTCTGGGCATTCCCATGAAGGGAGCACATCCAGCAGACATCATTCACATTCAGGTAGCTGCATTACATCTGACCTTGGGCGCGGAGGTGCCAGTTCAACCCCTGACAGAGCCAGTTCTTGTGGTCAGGGGCAGCAGTGATGAACTGCCACCTCTACCATGCACAGCTCACATCTGTCCAACATTCTGACATACCAAGTCATAGAGCTAGTACTGATCTTGGCTGTGTTCATGCAGACTCACACACCACTTTTACATGGAGGACCCCTGCAGACACACACACACACACACACAACAGTTACATGGTCCAGCCTGCCTGCTTCACATTCTTATTCACATACACTCACTGACTTTTTGTGTCAGCATAGGCCTCCTGCCTCTCACACACAACACCCTGTGCAAGTGACGATAACTGTGACATATTCCTGTTTTCTCTCTTTTGGATTCAGGGATACAAAAGCTTTGCGTCTGATATACATTACTGCCTAGTATATCTGCATTTGTGTTGTTGAACTGATAATTGTACCTGCCACTTATATTTGCCTTGCCAGATTATCCAGTGGATAGCATCATCATGTTAGTACTTTCTAGTATATTCTCTTGTAACTGCTGTGAAGTCAGGAACTGCAATGTGTTTCATTACTTTCTAACTTTTTTCTTTAAGGTTTTCCACTACATACACATGGTGCACATCATAAGACACACCATCACATTCAGATCTCAGGACTGTATGACAGCACTATAGTCAAACTCATCAGGGCAGTAATAAAGTATAATGCTCTCTTTTCTATGAACCTCACCAGACACATGCAGCAGCTGTATGGACCACAGAGCTTTTTCATCAAGATAACGCAGGGCCTACTAACCATGATATGATGTATGTGGATAGATTAAAAGACATGTCACTGTCATCTGTCTGGTATCACATTAAATTTTAACTGCTATTCTAAGCCTCTTAGTTTTGGTTTAAGCACTTGGGTTTCAGGTCAATTTTACATTAAGAAGGTTTGCAGACTACACTCTTGTGAGAACAGATGGTAGCCTCTGCCCTTCTGAGATGGGAATTGCTGGTTGAAGGCTCATTGTCCCTATTGTTCTGAGTGTCTTTGTTCTGGTTTAAGCACTTCAGCTCCAAATCAGTTATTTTACGTTAGGAAGGTTTGTGGTCTAGACTATTGTGGAAGGAGAGGATAGCCTACATCCCTTTAAGCTGGGAATTGCTGGTTGAAGGCTTATTGCGTCTGTTATTCTGAAAGTGTTTTAGTTCTGGTTTAAGTACTTGGGTTCCAGACCATTTCTTTTTCATTAGGAAGATTTGTGGCCTACACTCTTGTGGGAGTATTCTACTGAATTTCTGCTTTATTTAAACTGTTTTTTTTTTTTTTTTTTTGCTGTTGTGATTGCAATTTCCTGCACTTTGAATTTCTAGTACTTCTGTATTTTATAGCATAGGCTGTAATCAGGCTTGCTGAATCTAGACTGTTTGGTATCATTTGAACACTAAAACCAGCCATCTTACATTAAGAAGGCCCTCCCTGCACCCTTGTGGTGAAATCGTGCAGCCAAGGACCCATCTGAGACGGGATTACTGGAATAAAACTCAGTCTAGTCCTTTTTCTTTGTTTATTTTTTTTTAAATGGTTCAACTTTGTTTGTATTTCAGTGTCATGTCTGGGGAGGATTGCACTCAGTTTATCAGAGCTGCTCTTAAATTACACTGCTGCCCAGTGAGCAACTCAATTGTGCATTGTTGAAGCACTGACACCATTTTCAACCCCTAGCCCTCCATAGAATTGTCACTTTTTGTTAGTCTTACAGCAAAACCTGGTCCATCTAGCCCACTCTCCACTAGTTATGACAGTATATACTTGCCATAATGGACAGTTCCCCACAATTTTTCCAGCCAACCTGATTGACATGGGCATCCTGGGGTAATGTAGCAATCACCTCATGTATACTGACAACAGTTACTTTTAAAACAAACAAATACAACATGTGAGAGCTATATCTATACTATAAATTTTGAATAATTTCTCTCACATATCAACAAACCAGGTATCAAACAGATTTTCAGTACACACACTTCACTTCTTGCAAATAACAAGCTCACAGCACATAAACCCACATACATGGAGGTACTCACTAGAAAAATACCTAAATATCAGAGACTCCCCAAGCACAAACCTACTGCACACACTGCAGACCCAACAGAATCCACATAATACTGCACACAACCATGTCTCAGCCAATATGCCCCTAAGGCATAATACCTCAAAACCAAATGTCTTGGTCATAGGTGACATCATAGTGATATACACTGATCTCCCCCTCACCAGGCTGGATGAGGTGATGGTCCCGGTCAGCTGCCTGTCAGGTGCCAGGATCCATCAGATCATGCATGGAATCTCAAGTCTCTGATCAACAAGTACTGTTATGACTCTTTCATAGTCCATGTTGAAGTGAATTACTTGAGATGTACCTCACTGAACTATATGACGAGAAACATGACTGAGTTCTCAGATATTGTGACCCAGACTGCTATGTCCCTAGCCCTAAACATCATTTTACCTTCACCCAGGAAGATGCCTCAATATAAGCAAAAAAGAATTGACTTCAACAATTGGCTTAACTTCTGGTGTCAATCCAGGGGAATCCAGTATCTGTCAGCCTCAGAAGATAAGGTCGACAGACCCCACTGCTTTGCCAGAGATGGTCTTCACCTGTCACCTCTTTGCTTTCAGTTACTGGAAAAGGTACTTCCCTCCCCCATGGTGCTTTTTTTAGGCAATGTCAGAACAACTAAATTCTCAACCTTAAGAAAATCCACTAGAGACAAACTCAAGTTTATGCTGCTTAATGCAGAAAATGCACTCACTGGAAGCACTCCTTACCTTGGAAGACGCCCATGTGTGAGTAGTCACAGGGACATGGTTTAAGGCTGCAGACAGCCTTCAGACCATGCAAGTTTACAAAGCCTTCCAAATGTTCAGACCTCAAAACGAACATGAACGAACCAAAGGTGGAAGTGCATACATCTTCATTAAAAACAAATACACCTCAAGACTGGTCAAATAGTATGACTCCCTTAGAGATACTCCAAGAACAACTAACTGTAGGTAAAACCCCCTTCCATATTATTGTCAGCTATAGGTCCCCCATCATGAACCACGAGAACCACTCAACCTACTTGGACCTACTTGATTCACTCACTATACAGCCAAACACCTTGGTTATGTGTGCTTTCAACTATACTTCCATTGATTGCGAGGCATATATGAGCTCAAACACACCCACCCTAATGCTCCTGGACTTTGTTAATACAAATTCTCGGGAACAGAGAGTCTGCATCCTCACAAGGGGCTTGAATGTCCTAGACTTACCACTCACTAACATCAGGGGGTCTCTGCACTACCCCCTGTATGTTGCCCTCCCTGTTAAGGTCTGATCAGAATTCAGTCTCATTCGAATTAACTATCATACCTGAGCCCCCTCAAAAGCAAAAAGGATGAAAATTTTCTCAAGGCAAACTATAACCTTATAAGCGATGCCATAAATAGTTGCAAACCTCCTCTTGCCACTGTCAGCAATGACTGCTCTACAGAGGTGTAGACAAATGCCCTGTATAAATACCTATAGACATGACTGTACCTTGACAGATCAAAACAATGTCCTCACAAAAAGTAGAAAGCCACCCTGGTGGGCATCAAGCATAAATAGGTTATACAATAAATGGAAGAAACTAATGTCTAAAAACAAGAAGGAACTGACTCAGCAGAGGAAGGACACCCTCCACAGTGTGAACAAGCAAATTAGATATCTTGTAAAGTCCTCTAAAGCCAATTATGGAGCTAAACTAGCATCCCTAGCTAAAGATAATCAGGAAGAATTCTTTAGCTACATCAGAAATCTAAAAGGGAAGGGCAAGCTTTGTGCCAAACTATTACTGGATGGTACCATTCATACTGACTCTGACGACATCACCAACCTGCTAGCAGACAGATTTGGGACAATCTTTTAGGAACAAAATTCAAGCTATAAACTAATTTGCTCTTCCTGTTCTAACTTACAGTTTTGGAGCAATTGATTTGCCCCAAAACATATTGGATAGATTAGACAGGAAAGCAAGAAGAATGCTTCATGCTCCCCAAATGATTTATAAAAATCACTGCATACCAAGATTATATATATTTATATATTCCCCATTCTGAAGGAGGGATGGGCCTCCTTGATACTGATTGCATGTATAGATCTGCAATCCTGGGACTGCACACATATCTGACAAGACCCAAATGTAGTGAAAGTTTTGAAACATGAGGAAAATAAATCTAAGATGACTTCTCTGCTTAGTTTAGCAGAAGCATATCATCATCAAGCAGGAATGGAAATCAAACCAGAAGCAGATAAAAATCAGGCAGCAACTGAATGTGTCAAAAAACAAAAGAAGGAATATTAGGCAAAGGACCAGATGAGAAGGCAGGAAATGTGGAAAATGCATAAATATAGTTGCAAGCATTGAAAACTTCTGGAAGAACCTCATGTTGATCAGGACTGAATGCAGGAATGGTTAAGGAGAGGCAAATTCAAGCCAAGAGATTAAAGGTTAATATTGGCGGCCCAAGATAGTGGGTTATGTACACGGTTTACAAAGTCCATTGAACATGTGGGAGAAACAGACAAATTTAGATTTTGTAAAACTGAATTGGAGACAGTTGCACATCGTGTTGCTGGTTGTGACAAACTAATAGCAGAAGGACTGTATACTGAAAGGGATAATAATGTGGCAAGACTGATGCACCAGGGATTGTGCAAACATTATGGTATTGAAGTGGCTAAAAAACACTGGAAACGTGAGCCACAAAGCATCATAGAAAATGATGACATCAACATCACATGGGATCACCCACTAACAACAGTTCAAAAAACAGATGCTAGAATACTGGATATATTGGTCCATGAAAAGAAGACAAAAGTGGCATTGATTATTGAAATTCCCAAGCCCAGTGACCACAGTGTCTTGCATACAGAGAGACATAAAGTCATAAAATATCAGGATTTGCAGGCAGAAATGTGAGCAATGTGGAAGAAAGATACCCAGACAGTTCCAATAGTAGTAGGAGCAATGGGTCTTATAAAAAAAGAATCTACAATCATATTTAGATATGTTACCAATACATGTAACCCCATACAAATTGCAGAAGGATTCATTACTGTGTACATTGCAGGTGCTGAAAAGAGCACTTCTGGCTGATATCAAAGATTCAAACACTACTAATTTCATGAACTTTAATCATACTTTGAGTTGGGAATGGGGTCTATTTCCATCATGGTATTAGAAACCCAAAAGTCTTGAAGAAATTAAAAAACTGGGAATTAACCCATATGTCAACAGTTTAGTAGCCAACTGGCTCACCAACAGAATGCATTTGGTCAAAGCTGGGGATTCCATCTCTACCAGTAGACCAGTTACCATTGTACTACCACAGAGTCTGTGCTGGGCCCCCTACTGTTGTAATCTATTTTTGAGAAGTCCAGGGGAAAAATAGATGGCTTGTGGCTTACCAAGTTCCCCAATGACTGCAAACCGGGTGCAATCACTGAGTGACCCAATGAAGTTGGCATACTATAAAAAGGGCTTACACAGTCAACTGATTGGTGCCAAAGCCAAAGACTTAAACTAAATGCAGAATAATGGGTTATCATCCCTTTTGGCAAAGGGTAAGCCCCTGTAATTTACAATATTAACAGCACCCCCTTAGCTCAAACCATGTGGAGAGATTTGGGAACACAGGTTGATAGCAACCTTAACTTTGAGTACCATGTGTCCACAGTGATAAGGAAGGCTTTTTCTGTTGCACATCTCATAAGTACGGGCATTACATTCAGAGCTAAGGATGTTACAACTCCCCTGTACTCATCCCTCATCAGACCACTAATAGAGTAGAATGCTCCCTTCTGTATGTACCTCGACAGACACCTGCAGCAGCTGGAGATCTGTCAGAGGTTTTTCAACAAGAAAATTCAGGTCCTGCAATACATGACCTACATGGACAAACTGAAGGCCCTGTCACTATACCCTGTACCTTATAGGCTGCTGAAAGCCAACTTGTGTCTGGTCTACAGAACAGTCTAGGACCCTGCTCTGATGGAAATGCTGCATATCCAAAAGTCACATGGGACAAGATTCACTCACTCTAGAAATCTTAACCTAGTCTGTGACATTAATGGGACATGCTGGAGAGGCAAATATGTCTCCCAGAGATGGCCTCTCCTCTGGAACAAACTCCCAATTCATGTAAAACAGAGGTTCTCAATGAACCTATTTAAGGGTAACTTAGACAACTGAATGGGAGACAATAAATTTACCACAGGGCTGTCACCTATGTCCTTCTTGGATAAGGTGGTCAGTGCTAATCATAGACTTGCAAAGCTAATATAGACCATAAAACTTGGTCATTAAGGGAGCAAGGGTATAACATGGCTAGGCGTATAAAGGCCCTTGAGCCAATAGATTAGTAAACTCCTATGAACCTAAAGTGACATCTGCCTGGGCTTCAGGCCAGTGTCTGATCCTATCCTGGGAGTATGACTGCATATGCAATAATCTGATATAGCTGATGACATCAACATTGTCTGTTGAGAATATTGTAATAGCAGTGTCCCACATGCTGGTGTAAAAGGCTCTCTGTAATAGCAATTAGTTCACAAACACACACACACACACACACACACACACACACACACACACACACACACACACACACACACACACACACACACACACACAGAGACACACACATTAACTGGAGTGAGAACATAACCCCTCCTTACCTAGGTACACAGAATATGGAACACAGTACTTTATGCAAGCGCCACTGCACAAGTCTGAATGTTGCATTGTTGTAGGTCAACATATTGTGGATGACATCAGCAGACCATGTAGGAGACAACAGGTTGGGAATGCTGCATGAAATGGATGTGTAGGCAGGTGCAGGTATCAAAATACTGGCAAGCCATGCCATTGGAGAAGTAGCTGTAGGATAACATGTCTACTCTGCTGATTAGAGACACACACAAACACCAACTTCTCTGTACCGAGAACAGAACCCCTACCTATCTAAGGGCACAGACTATTGAACACAGTACTCTGTGCAAGTGGCATGGCACAGGTATTGTCTTTTACATTGCAGCAGGTCAAGCTATTGTGGATGGTATCAGCAGTGCATGTTGGAGTGAAGAAGGTGGAAGGCCTGCCTGAAATGGATGTGTAGGCAGCTGCAAGTATCAAAATACCATTAATTTATGGGAATGGGGCAGTAACTACAGGATAGAAATGTGTTTTTCTGACTGCACGCACACACACACACACACACACACACACACACACACACACACAGATTTGACTGCAGTGAGAACAGAATCCCTACCTAAGTACTCAGACTATAGAACTCAGTACTTTATCCAAGTGCCACAGCACAAGTTTGACTTTTACATGGCTGCAAGTCAACTAATATTAGATGATATCAGCAGGCCATGTGGGGGACAAGAGGCTGGGATGCCTACATAGGCACATAGATTCATACATTCATATGATGCCAGTAGCTTAACAGCACTAGGGTGTGTAGAGGTCTAGCTGTGTAAAAACCCAAGTACCCTTATTGGGCATAGTTGGATGTTTGAGTTTAACACAGTAAGGTTGTCAGCACCACTGGCTGGCCCTATCCATGGGGGAGCACAAAACATTATATATTACACTTTGTAGTGTAGTTGATATATGTGTGTAAACAATACTGAGCCCTCAGGGTTATATTGTTTGGGGGGCAATGCATGTATGTATTGTGAATATATAATGCATACTTACAATGTGCCCTGAATTTACATTTCCACACATAGTTCTATGTAATACAAAGGAAATGGACAATAATCACCAATAAGAAAGCATCATATATACAGTTCCAGTGAGCAGCAGATTTGTGAGATGGTTAACAAAGTGTATATGCATGTCAGTTACATCTGTTTGCACATAGGTAAGCAGCACACAAATGTGACCTGCATTAGTAACATTCTGCCAAGCAGAATACAGCAGTGGCAAGAAAGTTTATGTATAGGCAATTGTGTATATGATTTTCACAAAAGTTAATTAAAGCCATGCCAATCAAGATATCAGGAATACATTTACAGGACTATACTACACAGTATACCCACAGTCATACATTTGATCATAAATGTAATAAAACATAGATTACTCAATCAGTAAAAATAGTGCTATATGGAATATAGTGCATTCAATACCAGGACCACATGCATGGTAGTCTTATACTTACAACTGTTTCCATAAGAATACTGAGAAAACAGTTGGCTATGTTGCACTTCATTTATGTAAACTGCAATGTCACAGCAGTAAAAGAAAGGTTGCACACTCTGTATTAGAACCCTGTACCATCTGTACTCCAGACTGGATTTTTCTTGGTGGCCAAGGGCATTAATTGAATATATATAGTTACTATTTTTGCCTGTCTGCTTCCTAGGTGGTCCATCTTGCTTCTCACAAACCAGATAAATACAGCCATTACCTGCTTCAGCTGTTTGCACAATGAGGTTTATCATGCCAAAAGTGCATATAAAAATGAAAAGAATAAGAAAGAAAAACTTAGTAATGGACACATTTAAATAAAATAAGTGTCTGCTGTCATGTTTTAAGGTACTTTTTGTACAAACCCAAAACTATTTACTTCATTATTGCACCAAGTTAAGATATACAAGGATATGCCGTAATTTTATTAAAGAATACATTTTAGGTTCAGGACTTACCTTGCAAATGCAGTTGACACATTTTTTCCAGCCCTAGAATTTATTTGTCTCCACTCCCATGTTATTGAAGTATGCTAGAAAATCCAGAATGCAGGCTACATTGATGCTTTATATCTTGTTGAATAATTAACACCTGTGAAATAACATTTGTTGTTTTACTGAATATATCAACTCCTTTGGTGCTCATTAGTGCACAATGTGTACCTATGCACCACTGAGTGCACCAACACTGAAATAAGATAACCACAACTGATCTTGTTATTACTTTTCTTCTCAACTGTTATATTAGGCAAACATGCAGCTCAAAATTGGAGGAAAGGTTGCAGACTCTGTACTAGAACCCAGGACCCTCTACACTCTAGCCCTACACATGCACATGCTACCACATGAATAGCTATGTGAATCTATTCAGAAACTTATCATTCATTCCCCCATTTCCTAGGGTTGCACTAAGCACCATATCACACAAACAAGGACAAGAATTAAAAAATAAATTTTAACTTAAAGCAGACATAGATAATATATTTTAACAAACAATAAAGAGGATGAATCAGAACTTGTGAATTGAGCACTGCATACATGCACTGTTACACTTCACAGACCTACATGTACACCTCTGTAAGTGTAACCTGACACACCCCTGATGTCATCATTTACTTTTGCCATGTATTCAACAATGTGAAAGTGCCTATATGAAGTGAACATCCCTACATGGTTACAAGTTTTTGGGATTCAGTAATTCTAATGAGTTTTGACCTCATTTGCATCTTCACCATGCTGACAGCCCTGAATCTACAGAGTTGGTAACCCTGTAGGAAGGGAAACCTGAAGGAGAGCCCAATGTTGTACACTCAAGGTAGGGTATTACTGAGGTATATATCTGCATAGAGGAATGCACGTTTTGAATACTATGTTTCATGGGGTTTACACTTTTAGCTGTCTACATTAGTTACGAGTACATTGTTCATTTGGGGATGGGGGTGCAAAGCTGCATTTATGTCATGACACAAAAAGGAATTGTTGCTGTTGTTAATCTAATTTTCTAGCATCCAACATGTCTGATAATGTCATAATGTGTCTGGGGTTACATGTTACAGTCTGTCCTGTACAAATCTACAGATGTTTACTTGCTCTTGTTTTCTGTGTAGACTTCTTTCAGTGGTTGTATTTGGAAAAATTTCAAATACATGGCCAACAACAGCATGGAATCTACACTGTTGCTTTACAGCTTGTTGAATCACTCTACCATGTTGATTTCCTTCATTAGCATACGATTCAGCTACTTATGCTGTAATTTGCATGCCACAGACATTTCTGTGTTTGCATGTGAGTGTGCAGAACTGTACGGAGTTTACTGAATCTAAAACTCTTCAAGATTGTGTGCACATTGCACTGTGATATGCACATGGTCAAAAATGATCATGTAGGCTTTATTGTATCCCCTCAATAATTTTAAAATTTGCTGATTAAATGACACTGCAACAGGACTTACTTATTAACATGCTAATTAAAGGTATAACAATTTAATACTGACAGTACACATATTTAAGAGATGTCTGTATGTCTGTCTGTGGCTTACTTAGTTATGGGGCTGCCTTTCTATGTGAAAAGCATTATTTGTGTTTGGAAATACATGTTAGCTGCATGCAGGTGCATGACCTAAGTAAAACATGGTGGGTTAGGTACATATATACTTCATAATACATACAATAATAAACAGACATACTTATAATATGTGAGAAATCAATAATTACAACAAAAATATTGTGCACATCATACCTATGTATGTGCATTCTACATTACCTATCACATGTCATGTTTTACATAATTTACACACATTATATTGGGCTTGTATATCAATCAGTGATGACACACTTCTTGCAATAAACAAAGTTATGACAATAAGATGCATTTACAGTGACATTCTTAAGCAAAATGTGGTGACAAATGACATTTCAAACCCACTGTAAAAGTATCTGTCAATTGGATAAAAACCCTACAGCAGCTGTCTGTGGTCTTTTTCATCCTTGCCCTTACATTTTGTGGCAGAGGGAAAGTTACCAGACAGGATGAATTTATTCTCTTGTTGCCATCCAGATTGCTGATGGCTGCGCACTGCTACTAGACTTGTTTACACTACATAAGACAGCCAAAATTACATTTTTCAATGTTTTGTTAGGAAATGAACTGTGTTTCTATGATTCCAAGAACAGTGCAAATTAGAAAGGCATTAGAAAAAAACACAAAGTAAAAAGCTGAAAGGAAAACTTTTTATAAGCATCAAGCATAGTGTTTACCTAGCAAAGAACAGAGGAAGACATGCATTACAGTGACACATTCATCCTTCTTACATCTCATTGACATATCTGAACTTTAATTTCTGACACGCATTAGCGGGGTTGTAAGTACTAGCAAATAATGTTAAAAGGGATATTCAACAGCTCCATATTGCTATCAATACTGGGAATAGTTAATTTTCAAACAGCAAAGCAATGACAATACAAAGTGTGTGCAAATATGTATTTAGATACCCCCCTTTAAAATGATCACTACAGTCGATTTGAACTTTGCATCAACTTTTTTGTTTCTCTAAGATCACTGCATTTGCACCGTGTGCCACAGAGAATGTTACACAACAAGTGCATCTTCTTCACTGAGTACTATCTAGAGTGCTGACATTCGCACATCACTGCCAGCATTGTTTGTTCCGCAGAAAGCAGCCAAAATTAAATTTTTCACTTTTTTGTTATGCATTGAACTGTAGATCACTGCTGGTGATCACTGCCAGTCCAGAGTTCACAGTGTCAAATGGCACACAAAGGAGAATGAGAGAGAGAGAGAGAATGTTCTGAAATAGAAGAAACATTATGAAAAAAGTAGTTAAAATGTTTACTTTTAATATTTCCTCAACTTGGTTGTGTTACCACATGAGCATATGATCATTAAACATCATTTTGTACACACAAACACAGCCACATCTGGATGAAAATACTAGGACACCAGGGGATTCACAAGACACAGTTCAGATTCTTATCACTATGTACCACACATATTATACTGTGAAGATAAAAAAGAGGTTACCTATACTCGATATGACACATAGTATTGATTGACATTACAGGTGCAACAGAAACAAATGCCTGATGTTTGTCCTATTTAATTTGCAGTTAGAGACATCAATGGCTGTGATACTGTCAACAGTGCAAATAACTTTTCCTCACACAATATAAAATAAAAAATTTGAACACTGCACCTCTTTGCATCTATTTATTTTGTGAACATCATGCAAATATCTATGCTTGGCTAACAAGGCTGCTATGCTTTGCCTTGCAGTTGATATATGTTTCAATAAGTAATCTACTTTCTTACAATTGTAGGCACAATTGCATTAAGAGGCAGAAACTGTTGTCATAAAGAATTGATATCAGTATTAGGAATGTTCCTCTCCTAAGCCAGTCAGTAGTAGTAGTCACAACATTTCTTATCAGTGCCTTCTACCCAACACACCCTGATTGATATTGCAGTCAGACTAATCATTCACACTTGCAAGCACTTAGCAGGTAACGATTGGCCTCATGTATTCTCCCTCACCACCACACTGTACCAGTGATGAAGACTGTGCACTGTGCTTTGTACATTTTTAATGTAGTTACATTTCCATATTTGTCTGGGAAAGTAAGATGCTTGATGCACATTATTGTGCCGAGTCCATAAGTGGATGTTGTAGATACAGACATACAGTATTATTGGCATTACTTTATGTTAAATAAAATTAAGAATTCAATACACAGGAGGTTCAGATTCAAAAGTTTACTAGTGTACACCAGGAGGCAAAAAATGTACAAGTACAGAATTTTGTCTGACATGAAACAGGAAGCACACGATTTTATATAGGTTTAACATTCAAGCTATGCCCACCTTACTGATGTGATATGTCACAGGGCATCTACATCACTTTAGCTTACAAGCCTCTATTCTTTTAATCAGCTGATGCAGTATATTTTAAAAACTTTTCCTCTAGATACAATACGGCCTTGCTATCCAGCTGGTCAGTCATAATGTCTTTTTGTAAAGTTACTTGTTCAAGGTTTCATATCAGTTCGAATACAATAGCAGCTTCAGTCTTTTAATGCGTGTCTTTGTTCTCTGTTATACTTTCTCACACAGCTGCGTGCTATCTAAGTAACACATATACAAGGCCAGATCATCCCAACAGGAAAGAGCAGAAGATTTCATTATTTCACACATTTAATTTCCTGACCCAGCAGATAATCACTTATGAAAAGCATAAACATTAAAACTTGCTAAGCCAGCATTCTGTCAGGGTCAGAGATCAGCTTTTGCTTCAAGCCACACTGCAGTTTCAAAACTACTTCACATTTAGCCTGAATTAATTTTACTACTATATGATTAATAGAATAAAAATACATTATATACTACTTTGCTTTTAAACTAGCATTTCTCATGTATTCAAATACACATTTTTCTAACATTTTCCCCCCTATTAATACTTTTTATTCTATTTTGAAGTATGCATAGTGTCATTTCATCACCTAGCCTTTTCCACTCAGGATTTTCAGCTAGGTGAGTCATTTAATCTATACTTCAGAAAAAGCATCATCTGAAATCAATCTTTCAATTTCAATATCTTGGTAGAAAGTTTCAGTAACAGATACATCAACAAAATCTTTGATTAATTTTTTCATGCAGGGAATTCCACAGCAAACACATGCTCCTATTAGGAGTATACCCACACAAATGGCAATTAGAATATTCGTTAGGATGGAACCCCACCCCCCAAATAGATTCTGGAAAAAGTCCGTCAGTGGGTTTGGGCCTGGTTCAGTCATGGCTGATACTTGCTGAATTACCTCTAGGTGGTTATCTATCTCATGACGATTGTCAGGAATAAAAGCACAGCATTCTTCTTTGATAAGCGCACACGTACCACCTCTCGCCGCTAGGGTGAAGTCAAGAGCCATCCGATTTTGTAGCACAACAGTTCTCATTGCATTCAGTTCATCAGTCACCAGTTCTAGTGCAGAAAAAGTTGCATTACTCATTACTTCGAGAAGTTTCGATAACTTCCTCAGCTCCCAGATCTATTTGACTGCTCCATAGGCTGGGAATATTCCTGCCCAGGATATAACACTGTCACTCAAGTCCATATGAGTCAATTCGCTTTTGTCTTTTACTGAATTATGGTCTTTCCAATCAGCTTCGATCTTCCCAACTGGATTCACAGATTTCTTAACTGGACCTTCGGATTTTCGAGCTGTTTCTCTTACGTTTCGTATCTTACCCAAAGGTAATTCTGCAGTATGTCTTATTGCCGGAACCAAGTAACCCAAAAAACAACTGCCGGACCAATTCTCAGGTAACCATTTATATGCCTTTTTCCCACAAATAAAATAACAGTTTTCTTCTTTAGTACTAATACGCATCAGCCCTGCATGAAACATTTTCTGATCTATAACTTACAATTGTTTAAACAAAACTGGATTTTTTTTAATGTCACTCATAGTTGTTTTCAATGAGTTTAAATACGAGTCATAATTAGTATTGCAAAAAGTATTGCCATTGCTATTCTTAATATAACATCGGTAAGATATGGTTATATTACAATTGCTCCAGCCCACCTGGAGAGTGTCATTTTTGTAGAAACATACAACTCCTTTTTGTGTGACAGGTAAAAATAAAGCTATTTTGTCCTGTGATCTCACAGTTCCTGTGTCAAAAAGTAAATTCTCCCAAGTCTCATTTATCCCCAAAGGGACAGTGGACATTATCAGTCCTCCATATGCTGTTGGTATAGCTGTACAAACCCAGCAATTTGAAATGTTCATAGTCTCTGCATACACACGTTTCATGGCTAGGTATGTGTTAAAATTTGGATGCCAGTCTATAGACGTTTCATCACGCCTTCCCACTTTCACTTGTGTGGTTGTGTGCAGGATAAACCACAGCAAGAGGAAAATTGTCACAATTACAGTTAATAAATGTACACACAACAAAATGATTATGCAACATCTCTGGGGTTGATCTAAACTTCTATTCGCTTTGTTTTTGGCCATCTCGGTCTGGTTGTGTATCAGTCACAAAGTTTTTATCAAGTTGAAAGTTCTTTACCGGTTTACAATGCGTCAAATGAACCCAGGACGTCCTCTCAGCCACTCTAACTGCAGTAGGCATTGCCAACAGAACCTGGTATGGTCCCTCCCACTTTGAACTCGCCCAATTCTTCCTTTTCGTCACTTTCACCCAAACGTATGTCCCAGGAACCAAGACTGCTTCCACTGGTCTGGTCTGTTCCTTATCTGAAAAAGAGTTAAACTGCAAAACAGATTTATTTGTTAACAGTTTCCTCATATAACTAGCTAATGAACTGTCAGCATCTTGCTCTGCAGGCATGAGAGCTTTCCACTGAGGCACATAATATGCTCTCCAAAAAACCATTTCAAAGGGAGTCAAACCCTTTACATTTGGAACTGTTCTCATACTCAGCAGTGCTAAAGGCAGACAGTATATCCAATTCTTTTGGGTCTCCTCTACTAGCTTCCTAAGTTTATTCTTTAGGGTACCATTGTACCTTTCCACCAGTCCTGCTGACTGTGGGTGGTAAGCACAATGGTTCTTCAAGGAGATACCAAAAAATCTCCCAAGCTGGTGAATCGTTTGATTCACAAAATGTGTGCCATTGTCACTATAAATCCTTTCCGGAATGCCAAATCTAGGGATTACTTCTTTTATCAGGGCTTTTGCCACTGTTGCTGCATCTGGGTTTTTAGTTGGAAAAGCTTCTACCCATTTAGAAAACATGTCTACAATAACTAAACAAAACTTTTTCCCTTCACATTTATTCAATTCTATGAAATCCATACAAATAGTATGGAACGGGTATGGTGGTACAGGAAAACTTCCTTGCTTGGTTTTAAATGCCCCTTGTGCGTGATGCTTGTTTCAAGTATGACAAGCTGCACAAAATTTTTTTGTGTAATTTGTGTATCCGTATGTTTGGAATATTCGATTCACTAACAGTACCATCCCCCCTGTTGAGACATGGCACTGCCCATGGCTCAACAAAGCTGCATATCTAAATAAATTAGACGGCAATATCGGTTTTCTTTCTTTGGAAATGTACAGTCCATTCTCAAGAATTGCACCTCGTTTTACCCATTTTTGTTTTTCTGCTTTTGTAGTAAGCATCTGCATTGTTTTTAACATGTCTAAATCTAAAATCTCAGAGGGTTGTAATTCCTCATTTAAAAGTAAAGTTTCTGAGTCTGAGGCTGCTTGCTTTGCAGCTGCATCAGCTCGTGCATTGCCTTTCGAAATCTTATCCTGCTGTTTTGTATGAGATACACATTTACAAATAGCTACTTTGGTAGGTAACTGAATAGATTCTAATAACTCCAAAATAAATTGCGCATGATTAATAGGTTTTCTACTGGATGTTATCATTCATCTATTTTTCCATTGTTGTGCAAATACATGTACTGTAGAAAAAGCATACTGACTATCAGTATATATGTTCACACTTTTATTTTTTGCTAAAGTACATGCCCTTGTCAAAGCTATCAATTCTGCTGCTTGTGCATATAAGTTGTGTGGTAAAGATTGAGCTTCTAAAATTTCAGTGTCTGTAACTACTGCATACCCCACCAGATTCTTCCCTGTAGGACCCCTTCTGCATGAGCCATCCACGTAATATGTCACCTCGGCATTATCCAAGGGCATATCTGTAAGATCTTGTCTAGGTAAAGCTAACTGTTCAATTTCCTGCAGGCAGCTGTGTGGTGTGCCCTCCGCAGGAGTTGGAAGTAATGTTGATGGATTCAATGTCGTACATCGTTCAATTGTCATATGAGGTTGGCTCAGCAGTATAGTCATACATGAAAGATGTCTAGCAGGAGAAAGGTATGCTACTTTCTCTTGCAGTAAAATTATTGCAACTGCATGAGGCACTCTCAATGTGAGAGGGTGGAATAACACCACTGAGGCCGAAGCCTGTACTGCCATTGCGGCTGCAACTACTGCTTGTACACAGTGAGGCAAAGATCGCGCCACTGGGTCTAACTGTGATGAATAGTAGGCTATGGGGCGTTGCTTGTCCCCATGTTGTTGCATCAATACTGACGTCATATATCCTTGCTTACAATCTACGGTCTGAAAGAACCGTTTGTGGTAATTTGGAAGTCCTAAAACTAATGAAGAAGCTATTAACTGCTTCAACCTGCAGAAAGCCGTTTCTGCTTCAGTTGTCCATTGTAAAATGTCTTGTGCTGCCATTGGTGTCTTATATATCAAGTTAGTCAGTGGAGCAGATTCCAAAGCATAATTTGATATCCAGCTCCGACAAAAATTAGTTGTACCTAAGAAAGACATCATTTCTTTCTTGGTTGTTGGTTTGGGTGCTTGCAAAAATCGCTATTTTTCTTTCCTCATCTAGTATTCTACCTTCATTGGATATTACATATCCTAGGTATCTAACTTGTTTTCTCCAAAGTTGTAACTTACTTTTGTTTACTTTGTGTCCTTGTGTTGCTAAAAATTTCAATAATGCTACAGTATCCTCCCTGCACTGTTGCTGGGTGGGTGCTGCTAGCAAGATGTCATCTACGTAAAGTATAATTTGACTACCTCCCGGTGGGGTAAATCCTGCCAGGTTGCTAGCCATTTCTTGTGCAAATATTGTTGGGCTCTCACAATATCCCTGTGGTAGTCGAGTAAACGTATACCTCTTACCCTGAAATGTAAATGCAAACCAATATTGACTATCAGGATGTATAGGTATTGAAAAGAAAGCATTGCTAATATCTACCACAGAGAAATACTTCTGTTGCGGTTCTAAATCATTTAACAAAGTATGTGGGTCTGGCACCGTGGGTGCTCTAGGTATTACTGCATTGTTTACAGCTTGTACCTGTAAATCTTGTACCATCCGCCATTCCCGTTTGCTTTTTTAACAGGAAATAGGGGTGTATTACATGGTGAATCAGGAGATTCTACCAGTACTCCTTCTTTGAGTAATGCTGCTATTATAGGCTTAATTCCTATTTCTGCATCCTTTCTCAAAGGGTATTGTCTTTTCTGTGGTCTAAAAGCTGACTTTGGGGTAATTGTAACTGGCCCTGCTGTTCGAATAAGTCCTACATCTGACTTGCCTGTTGACCAGAGAGTTGTTGGAATGTCACATAAGGTCTTTTCTTCTTCTTCTAATAATAACGCTAATCAGCTGTCCTCGCTAGATTGCAAGTGTACAGCTGGATGTGTCTGTGTCAACCAATTCAGTTTTTGTTTTTGTATCCCTTGTTCTGACAGTTCTAAATCAGTCTGTTTCTCCCATCTTGTTACTTTTTCTCCTAAATCTGCCCATTTAACACCTTTGTTCTTTGTCAAGCTGACATGTGGCAACTGATTTGATCTATATAATGCAAGGAATTCCTGAGGTAATGAACAGCTAATCACACTGTTTCCCTCAGCATCCCAGTACAAAGTACGCAAAAACAATCTAGTTGCACGATTTTTGAACAATTCTTGCTCATATTCTCTATCAGGCCCTGGTGTATTACAGTAGTATAGAGTACAGTGTAACAAATGCTGTCGATCAGTGTCAAGGGAGGGGGCTTTACTGATGGCTATGTTCATCAGTTCCTCGGTTACTGCCCCTGGACCAGTCGTAACTAGGTCCTGGCTGTACCAATAAAAAGTTTCACCCTCCGATCGCACCACAAAAGTATCCATTTGTCTCTGTGCCTCCATACCTTGTACAGTTGGAACTACTGCTATGCCAAATATCTGAATAAGATCCCTGCCCAATAGGTTTACTGGACACTTTGCAGAAACAACTATTTTACTTCTCTGGGTCATACCTGAAACAGGGTCAGTTATTGCTATATCATGGGAAAGTGGTTCCCTGTATAGCTGTCCATTTGCGGCTTTTACTAGTATATAATCAGGTGATTCGGATTGTTCTGGTAACTTGGAGGGGTGTATCAAAGTCCGTGATGCTCCTGAGTCACACAGGAATTTGACTTCCCTTCCCTCCACCAGAAGTGTAACTTCTGGTTTCGTATCTGCCAAGTAGAGCTCTAAGCTCAATAATGCTAAGTCCAAAATTTCACTTTCTTCATCCTCCATATCTACTTGCACTTCCTCTACTCGCTCTATCACATTTACATTTGTTTTCTGTTGATTAAGTTTTCCTGATGATTTCTGACTTTTATTTGATGTATCCTCACTATCATATAGTCAGTCTTCATCTCCCTTATCTTCTGTGATTACCTTTTTGTTTTGCCTACAATCCCTTGCTAGATGTCCTTTTTTCCCCGCACTTGAAGCATTCACCTTTCTTTTTTCTCTCTTCAAAATCTTCTGATCGTTTGTCAGACTGTTTGTTTCCCTGGACATTCTTCTTGCCCTTTTTACCTGACTGTAATACAAATACTTCAGCTCTGTCTTCAGCAGTGAAGACTTGTGCCTTCTTTTTCTTTTTACTATTAAAATGTCTCTCAGCATGTCTAGCGTATTCGAGTAAGGCTTGTAGCCTCCCTGTTTGATGATCTATCATATGCTTCGTAATGAAGCTACTAATAGGTGCAATGCAACCTTTCAAAAATGCATTTTTTAATTGTTGTTCATACGGGGAATCATTCGTTTGGTTCTCAGGAACCGACATACCGCTATGATTATTAAAACATTCTAATAATCTAGCATAATATCCATCTATTGTCTCATTTTCCTGTTGTATGCATTGATTAATGCAAGTCCAGTCTGCTCTGGGTTTCCATTTCTCAGAGATTCGGTCTGTCAGACCTTTCACTCTGTTGTCTAACTCTGCGTCACTATGTGGGAGTGATCTAAGCTCTGCATTACGTGGATTCCAGGTGCCACAAATCATGTGCCAATCCGGACCTATAATTTCTCTTACTATTTTTTCTACTTCTTCCCCATTCAAGTGGTAACTTAACCTCATGCCTTGTAAATCTTCTAAAAATTTCGTAAAATTAACTTTCGGATGGGGGATTCCCTCAGTAGCCTTCCGGATGTCTTCCGGTGTCCATGGTCTATATACTAAGAGTATTGGATCCTGCCCTTCCTGTCCTGCCTGAGGATTTGGAACTTCTATAAGTGGGCATGTTTCTTCCTCACTCTCATCCTGTAGATTTCTCTCTATTTGGTATGATTCTGTGTCCCTATGTGTTTTACGTGTTCGGGACCTAGTCTCAATAGGATCTCTAACAAATGGTTGTGGTCTTGCTGAAACTTCAGGATAACGCGGAGGCGGACCAGCCTGTCCACTCGCTTCATATCCTGAAAAGGGTAAGGGAGGGGGTAAGGGAGGAGGAGGAGGAGCTGTCGCTATTACCAAGTTATTATCCTCTTTGTCTAAAAATAATGTTTTTGAATTTTTAAGCTTCTGTTCTCTACGATTTGCTTCCTCAATCCCCCTGTGTGCTTGAGGTATGCCTAGTTGGCGTTGCTTTTTTGCCTGACCTCCTGCATCAGATTTAAGCTGTTTAAGGAGTTTAACTAGTGAAGGTTTATCTAGTTTACCATCAAATTCATATTTATTAACCCATTTCGTATAATACCTAATGTTATCAGAACATTGTAATTGCATGTATTTTGCGTCTTCGGTTAGGGGCGGATCTCGCGAGGTTTTAGTGCACTGATTACCCATGTCAAAGAAAATGTTACGTAACCCTTTTTTTATCACGTGATATCAAGTTCTTAGTTCCTGTTCACAGTTTATCTAGAATAACTGTCTACCTTATTCTGTTACCCTGATATATGACCAAATATACAGTATTTCCTTTTGTCCCTGATCTGCAAAACAAATCTTGACAACAATATACTGTAACCTAGTCCCTGATCTAAAACAGAAAAAAGGCAAATTCTTCCTACCTGAGTCTCTGGTATTGAAAATCGTTCAAGTTCCGCTTTACACACGACAATTCAGTCGGAGGTCTTTTCACTCAAGAAGAACCATTTCGGTAACTTCTCCTGCGCAGTATTCGACCACCGGTATGCTCTGATCTGCAGCTTACCAAGGGAATTCCGTCTTGTGAAGGACCAAACTGTTAAATAAAATTAAGAATTCAATACACAGGAGGTTCAGATTCAAAAGTTTACTAGTGTACACCAGGAGGCAAAAAACGTACAAGTACAGAATTTTGTCTGACATGAAACAGGAAGCACACAATTTTATATAGGTTTAACATTCAAGCTATGCCCACCTTACTGACGTGATATGTCACAGGGCATCTACATCACTTTAGCTTACAAGCCTCTATTCTTTTAATCAGCTGATGCAGTATATTTTAAAAACTTTTCCTCTAGATACAATATGGCCTTGCTATCCAGCTGGTCAGTCATGATGTCTTTCTGTAAAGTTACCTGTTCAAGGTTTCATATCAGTTCGAATACAATAGCAGCTTCAGTCTTTTAATGCATGTCTTTGTTCTCTGTTATACTTTCTCACACAGCTGCGTGCTATCTAAGTAACACATATACAAGGCCAGATCATCCCAACAGGAAAGAGCAGAAGATTTCATTATTTCACACATTTAATTTCCTGACCCAGCAGATAATCACTTATGAAAAGCATAAACATTAAAACTTGCTAAGCTAGCATTCTGTCAGGGTCAGAGATCAGCTTTTGCTTCAAGCCACACTGCAGTTTCAAAACTACTTCACATTTAGACATGAATTAATTTTACTACTATATGATTAATAGAATAAAAATACATTATATACTACTTTGCTTTTAAACTAGCATTTCTCATGTATTCAAATACACATTTTCCTAACACTTTACATGGGCAAATGTGTCATCTTAGTGACATATAACTACTTTCATATGGAACTAAACAGTTAGTTTTTTTTTTTCAAACAGGTTCCACACTTACCTTGGGCTTCAGATGAGGGTGAAAGGGATTGCATATTTACCATACTTTTTCCATATCTACCTGGTGTTGCTGTACAAATTTCTGTATCATGCAGCCCCTAAGAATTCAAACACAGTATAAAACATTCTTCTTTTTGGCAGAGGTCTGACAACAGCAGCAGTCACTTCTATTTGTAATTTTGGCTGAAATCCAAAGAATTTTGGATGACAGGGCAAATGGCTACAATAAGTGTACAGGATTGCTTAATACCTTTATGAATAGCTCTGCCTAGTTGGATTGGTGAATAAGTGAGTAATTAGGGTACTTATGCTGTAATTATCATACTGTACTGTTTACCATTGTTCTGTGGCTCTACACTAAGAGAAGATCTATTTAATGTAAATGAAATGAAGCACTATCATGTGTGCAGTGAGTAGCACTGCCTGCACAATTTCTGTACTTAGTGTAGCTGTTAATGAATCCAGCCAAGTAGCTTAGCCTTTCTTTCTTTATATTGGTATTATGAACTTTCACACAAACTGCATACCACATTGCTATTCTTAATTATGTTTAATTTATATATTTTAGTTATATATCAAAGATCATTATACATTTGTTACTCAGCATATTCAAATTTATCTGGTGTTTACTTACTGCTGCCAAATGTTTTTTTATGTCCTCTTTTCTTGCTTGCTAGCAATACAGCCTTTGCTCACTTAACTCTTTTTTAATGGAAGTTTAATTAATACAGACATAGAATGACCAGTCAGCTATCTCCTTATTTCACATTTGCAGTCTGGACTTGTGGCATAAATAATAAGAGAGTAATTTACTAGATCACAGCACTGGCGATACATTCCAGAAAGAAGTTGGTCTGCTACTGATCATTGCAGTAATGTAGTTAAATCAGTATAAAAGGCAAAATCAGCCAAGAAAGTAGGGCAACCTATGCAACTGATGTCATTACTATGAATAAACAGTGTGCTTGCAAGTCACATCTACAGCAGCTTGCAAGGGCCATACATTACATGCTTAAATGCCATGAATGGGCTGGAGTTGGTAGTTTGAGATCACTTAGTATGAGTGCCCATGCTGATATATTTCTCAATCAACTTTTCTTGGAGATATACATGAAATAAACATGAGATTAGCTATGTATTATTAATAAATGACATGAAGTTGTAATGATGTTCACAATACCTACCATAGAAAGTAACAGAAGAAAAGAAAAGAAATAGATATGCAGGAAGTTCATAATTTTATACCATGCCAAAGAGAGGGCATTTCACAAACACTGAGTACAGTAACTTAAAGTGATTTCAGAAAAAAAAATGTACACAAATGCTTTCTGACAAGCACAGAAGTTATGTTTTCATAGTTGATGCTACTCTTGCTAAATTTTTACTTTCTGAATTCAGTTTTCATATGAATGACCCTTCTCATTTGGCCAAGAGAACAGAAATCTAATGAGTGTTCAAACAGCTTCAAAACAATATTTGAAATGGCAGTTTGAATAATTATTTGGTGCTCCGCTTTGAGATGTACAATGTACTAATTTTATAATGTGTATGTGCTGTCTCACAACTATTGTATGCAAAGACCCATTTCCCACAATACTAAAACATACAAATGTTAAACAAAAGAATAAGAGTTTAATCTTAAAATACTGACATGATAAAAGTGTTTTACTTTCATTTTATCATGGCTTTTAATTCTTATAACAACATAACTGTTTGGATTAAAATTATCCACATTTGTGAAAATCATGTCCTGAATTATTGAAATGTGGCAACTAATATTAAAACAAGAGTATAGTAACACAAACATCAAAATTAAAGGCAGTCATAGTTATGTAACTCTACCATGGATCTGTACAAAATGGTATGAAATTGAGGAACCTGTGCTAATAACATAATATATTGTACAACTGAGCTGCAGGTTTATACCATTTACAGAGCAAGGAACAAAGTCCCTAGCTACAGTAACTCAACATTGTAATAATCGCTAATTCAGAAACCATTACATGGATGAAAATGACAAGCTGAAATAACTAACTGGAGGCCACTGTAGAAGACCGGAAGCATTGTATGTGTCCAGGATTAAGTTTATGGTAGCATCTAAGCCAGCTGACTAGAAATCAGTATAGGTAAAGCTGAACAGTACAGGACAGCTGATATTTCTATATACTAGCACATCAGGTATTTTTTTAAACAAGAAACATTTGTATTGACTCATCACATAGGTTCATAGGTACGTACTAGGCTATCAGCCCAAGGGCCTATTTAAGCCTAGCCAACAAGGTTCCCTGGCTTACACCATCCAAGAAAGTTATTTTCCTGTGCCCCTGTCGAACAGCACAGAAATGATCTCTGGGGTGTAGTTCCTGTGTCCCATCCACTTATCAAGATTTTTCTTGAAGAGTGCTAATGAGGAACTTTGCTTGACATAGATGGGTGGCTTGTTCCAGAGTATGGGAAGTCTCTGGGACAAGACTCTATCCCTCCAGCATGTCCTGTTTATTGTGGTGACAAGGTTTAGGTCCCTAGAGTGTGTAGCTCGGAGGGATTGGGATTTGTTTAGATGTAGCATGTCCAACAGCTCTGGGTTTGACATACCTTTATATGTTAGGCAGAGATCACCTCGGAGTAGGCAATATGCTATGGAGTAAAGCTGGAGTTTTTTGAGATGGTCAGTGTAGGGCTCTGTCTGAGGCCAGTAATCCTCTTTGTGAGGTACTTCTGTGGCCTTTCCAGCTGCTGTAGATGTCTTGTGAGGTACATTCCAAAAGGGGCATTGTACTCTATAATTGGTCTAATGAGTGTCGAGTAGTGGGGAACAATGATCTCTTTTTTCCTAGATGAGAACCCTTTTGTGATGAGGTGTGCCACATAGAAGGATTTTATGACTACTGTGGCAATGTGATTATCAAAGGAGTGACTAATGTCCACCTGGGTCCTCAAGTCTCTTATCACACATTAGGCATTAAGTAGACTACCACCTATGTGGTAGTTCATGGGTACAGAGTTTTTACCAAAGGGGATGACAATGCACTTTTTGGCATTTAGCTTGAGGCCATGGCTCTGACACCAGGCATCTGCCTCAGTGAGGCCCTTCTGTAGGATGTCCACATCATTGGGGACTCAACTATGGCTCCTAGTTTGCAGTCATCTGTGAACTTCGTTAGCCAAAGGCCTTCTGTGTTAGCCTGTACTTCAGAGAAGTAGATACCAAACAGGAGAGGTCCCAGGACTGAACCCTGTTGTACTCCACTTGTCAATGGTTTGAAGTCAGATTTGGAGTCTGCAACTTTTACAGTGTGGGTTCTGTCAGTTAGCCAATTGGCAATCCATCTTGTGAGGTAGGGATTTATGCCTAGTTTAGTGAATTTAGCTATAATTCCAGAATGGGGGATGGTGTTGAAAGCCTTAGCAAGGTCAAGATAGGCTCTGTGAACCACTTTACCCTTTGGTGACTGCCTCAAAGAAGTTGATCAGGTTCAGGAGGCATGATCTGCCTTTCACAAACCCGAACTGGGTGGGGCCCAGAGTTTGGAGGTTACTAATGTCTTTGTTTATGAGTTCCATGATGATACGTTCCATGTCCTTACATACCAGGCTCGTCAGGCTAATAGGCGATAGTTCCCGGGATCAGTGGTGGCTCCCCCTTTGTGGAGAGGGATAACTGTTGCTGTGCACCATTCAGTGGTCACAAAGCCTGATGTGAGACTATGATTGAACATGGTGCTTAGGTGGGGAGCCATTTCCTTCTGAAGTTCGTGTAAAACACAGCCTGGGATTTTGTCCGGTCCCATGGATGCTGTGTTTTTGGCTTTAGAGAGTGCAGCTTTTACATGCGTAGTTGTGATTACAGGGACTCAGCATTCTTTCTATTTAGATATGGGCCCTTTAGG
The DNA here is from genome assembly GCF_019279795.1 of Protopterus annectens. NCBI lineage: Eukaryota > Metazoa > Chordata > Ceratodontiformes > Protopteridae > Protopterus > Protopterus annectens. The sequence continues at coordinate 860,998,675 of NC_056729.1, read as the reverse complement.
GGGTGAGGGGGGGGGTAAAGTTGGCAATGAACCTATCTGCCAGGATGTTGGCAATATCAGTTGGTTCTATAATTTTCATGCCATTGTGCTGTAACTCAGATCAGATCAGAGTGTTGCTATTGAGATTCTTGTGTAGCTATAGCATGCTTTGTGGCTGCCCCTATAATCAGTGGTGATTTTGTTTTAGTAGCTAGCTTTGGAGAATCTTATAAGGGATCTCAGCTTCTTACTGAGACTGTCCAGAGAACTCCTTCACTCATGGGATTTTACTCTCTTTTGCAACAGTTTCTTTCTTCTGTTGTAGAGTTTGTTTATGGCAGGGGACCACCAGATTAGCTTCCCTTTTTAGCAGGATAGTATCTTGAATCTGTTTGGGATAGCACAATCCATGTACTCATGTAAGGGTTACAGAGTGCATCTGTGTAGGATTCAGCAGTCGTAACTGTATTGTCCATCTGCATGGGTGTCATGAAGTTCGCCACTTCCGTCTTAAAAAGCATGAAGTTGGCTTTGGAGAAATTTTTTACCATGATTTCCTTAATGGGGGGGGGGGAGCTGGATGTGGATATCTAGGGTGATTAGCTTATGGTCGGATCTGACCAATGAAGAGTTGACTTCAGGTGTGGAACACCAGTCACTCGTGTTGGTAATGACTAGGTCTAGGATATTGTTTCCCCTGGTGGGGGTGTGGATATGTTGATCCAGGGCATTGGAATTTATGAATTCCAGAAAGTGTTGAGCAAAGGAGTTGGTACATGAGTAGTTTTCCTAGTTAATGTTGGGGTTGTTGAAATCACCCATTATTAGGGTGTTGGGTTGAACCCTAATATTTTCCAGTGTATCAAGAAAAGAGGAGTGGGAATCCTGGGGCATGGTGGGGGATCTGTAGCAAGCTACAATTTAGATTGCATTTTTTCCCAGAGTTAGTTGCACTTGGATAACCTCGGATGCATTATGCTAAGCAACTAACCTGGAGGTGTGGATATCCTTAATGAATATGGACACACCTCTGCCTTTGGTGTTCCAGTCCAGGTTAGGTGGCCGAAAAGTGTGGTATGAGTTATAGCCTGGTAATGCAGGGGTGCTCTCTGGAGCCTTGAACCAGGTCTCAGTCACTGCACAGATATCGATGTTCTCCATTTTAAGGAGTGTATTATGAGACTTAGACTTCTAGCATTGAGTAGCATTACCCTCAGTTTCTGCTTGCCTGTTCCTGTTACGGTGGTGAATTTGTCATTTGAACCTTGCCTAAAAAAGGCACTATAGGGGCAGAAAGAGCCATAGCCAGTATCCAGAATCCCAGACCCAAAGCATCGTGGTCTGTCAAAAATTTTGTCCCAGGCAGACAGATACTGGATCCCCTTAGAATGACACCAGAAGCTTAGCCAATTGTTGAAGTCAATCATTTTGTCCTTGTACTGTGGTATCATTCTGGACAATGGCAGGATGCTACTCACAGCTAGGGTCATACCTGTCTGGGCTACAAGATGGGAGAGCTCTTCCATGTCTCTTTTCATCTAGTCCAGGGAGGTACATCTCAGGTCATTCACACCAACATAGACAATGACAGAGTCATATTGGTACTTATTATGGAGTGACCTGAGTGTGTGGGTTATGTGGTGGATCCTGGCACCTGACAGGCAGCTGATAGTAACCTCCTTGTTTAGCATGGTGAGTGGGACGTCAGTGCGTCAAACTATAGAGTCACCTATGACTAGTGTGTTGGGTACTTTGTTTTGCCTTATGGGCTGTGGTTGAGTGGCACACTGAGTCTGTGGGCTATGTGACATATGACATAGGCAATCATGCATTTACTTAAATTAAAAGAAATCATATTGACAATTTTTCAGTTGCAAACCTTATACATCACTTATAATCTGTATAGTTATTGTCAGTCAGACATTACATAGTTTTTTCAATTCCTGCCTTCCTTTAACCTCAGTCATCCTCCAAATAATTATTTTGCATGTATTGTTTCCACAATTGCCATTTTCTATGTAATTTGCTCCTATCCTTTCCTAAAGATCCCCCTGCCAGTTATTTTATCTCTGTTACTATATTAACTACTTCTAGTTTTTCTAGCAATTTTTTTGCAGCCACCAGAATTAAACATAGCAGGGCCTTACTGTGTCTAGGCAATAATGATTCTGTATCACAGTTCAAAAAAGTCATTTTCTTAGTTACACCAATTTGCTATTTCTGCAGGGAATTTTTAAAGTCTGTCAACTCATTACAGTCCCAGAATGTATGTGCCCAATTACCTCTTTTCTCCTCATCAGACCACCAATATTTGCAAACTACCAGAGGAAAAACTCTTTGGAGTCTGCTTGGGGTATAGAATTACCTGTTCATGCACTTCCAAGTAAAGATCCTAAATCTTCAAGAATTTGTTGCATATATGGATGCCATACATATATCCTCTCATTATTACTTTTTGAATTGATTATCCAATCTCTCTTCCAGTCCTTTCTAACCTCCTCTGATTGATTCCTATAGTTATATTGCTATATTTTATATGTCCTACTAATTATCCCATTTTTAACAGCAGCTTCTGATCTAGATTCAACTAAAACCTCTACAATGCTGATCATTCACTCAGGATCCCCTATTTTTTTCCATTGCCAATACTCTGATAGAAATCCTTGATAGGGAAGGCAATCTCTAATCTGCTGTCCAAATGAATTTGTGGTGTCTTCCCATTCTATTACCACTGTTTTCACACAAGAGCATTTTCCTATAGTGCTTACTTCAGATGCGGAGTGAATCACATGTGTTTGAAGAAGAAGTCAACATAGGTTCATAGGTTCATAGGTAGGTGCTAGGCTATCGGCCCTAGGGCATAATTAAGCCTAGCCAAAATGTTTTGGCTTGCGCCTCCTACATGATTTAGTTACCTGTGCCTCTGTTGAGCAGGGCCACAGAAGTGATTCCTGGGGTGAATTTCCTGTTCCCCATCCATTCAAGATTCATCTTGAAGAGTGCTAATGATGAGCTCAGTCTCACATATATGTGGACCTTATTCCAGAGCAAGGGGAGTCTCTGGGACACGAATCTGTACCTCCAACAAGTCCTGTTTATTGTTGAGTTCAGGTTAAGGTGCCTAGAGCATGTAGCTTGGGTAGACTGGGTTTTCCTTAGATGGAGCATTTCCAGCAATTCGGGGTTTGATATAGCCTCATATGTCAGGCAGAGATCACCTCTGAGTAGCCGGTATGCAACCGAGTACAGCTGAAGTTTTTTTAGCCTGGTGGCATAGGACATTTGTTTTAGGCCTGTTATCCTGTTGGTGAGATATTTTTGAGGCCTCTCCAGTTGTTGCAGGTGTCTAGTAAGGTACACCCCACAGGGGGCAATGTACTCAATAATACGTCTAATGGGTGATGAGTAGAGGGGGGGCAATACATTCTTTTTTTCTAGATGCAAACCTCTTTGTGACAATGTGGGCCATGTCGAAGGATTTTCTAACCACTTTAGCGATGTGGTTATCGAAGGAAAGGTTACTATCCACCTGGGTCCCTAGGTCTCTTATCATGCTCTCTGTGTTAAGTGAGCTCCTACCTATGTGGTAATTCGTAAGTACTTTCTTTTTTCCTGAAGGGAATGACAATGCAATTTTTGGCATTTAGCTTGAGGCCATGATTTTGGCACTATGAATCTGGTTCAGTGAGACCCTTTTGAAGGATATCTACATCAGTAGGAGTCTCAGTTATGGCACCCAATTTGCAGTCATCTGCAAACTTTGTTAGCCATAGTCCCTCTGTGTTTGCTTGTACTTCGGAGAAGTAAATACCGAACAGGAGAGGTCCCAAGACTGAGCCCTGGGGTACGTCACTTGTCACAGGTTTGGAGTCGGACCTAGCGTTTCCTATTTTCACTGTATGGATTCTGTCTGTGAGCTAATTAGTAACCCATCTTGTAATGTATGAAATGCAGATAGACAATCACTAGCACTGAAGTCTCAAAGAAAGTTGAATATACTACTCAAAGGTATCATTCTGCACCAGAGGTTTTACTTTTACAATGTAATGAACTGCAATGTCTTTGAAGCAGTTGCTATGACTCTGGTCACTTAACACTGTGCTGATTTTCTTATGCTTTTCTATATGATTCCTGGTCAAATAACATTCTTCTTTCTGCCATAATCTAATCTGTTGAGCTTTTCCTAAATTTCCATCAACCTAAAGCAAATCAACACTTACTCCAAATTCAGAATGCAACTTAAAAAAACACCTCATCATCCAAGCCAAATGGTCCTGCACCAACACAGGATCTATCAATGCACCATTCCTCTCTCCTTACTTCTTCTGTGCTCCTCTCACAAAATTACTGAAGGTTGACCCATTTGAGAAACCAAAGTAAATATTGCACATTAAACTCTGCTTGCATATTATAATGTACATACATTTATATGTAAATTATCTGAATTACTTTGTTATTGCTTACATTTCTGCCTTTTTTGGGAAATACTGAAGCTGAAACTGGTCACTGTTGATCAGTGCACTACTCCAGAAAACAACAACAACAATCAATCAATCAATAAATGAATATGCTGTAGCATAAACCTGTAAAGCAATCTGGTAATTAATGAAAGTGCATGCAACAGTTATATGTGCTAAAAATGAAAAGATTCAAAGAAATTATGCTGCAACTTAAAAGTGGCACATGTTCCCATGATGTCTGCTGCACAGGGAATATTGCAATTACTCTTCATCAGGGCAGATTATTACAAACTATATTGATTTTGTTACAGCTTACATTCAAATAACATAAATCTTTATTCTATGAATCAAGGGAACATTGCTGTCACACTCAAATTGATTGAGTCTAATAGCAGCTGCCATTTTAGAAGGAACACTCACCAATTTCAGTTTTAAACTGATGTCAGTAACTGATGCCTGACATGTCTTTAATTGTTTGCAAAATAGTTAGTGATAAAACCCAATCATTTTCTTTTTATGAATAGATAACACATACTCTAACCTGTCTTCAATAATTTAGGTATGACCTAATTTCCAAAGAACTGTTGTTAAATCGGTTATCTAAAAAGCTTGCTCATTAATAATATAAATGATACGGTTATCCAGAGGAAAGACTTATTAAATGTTACAGAAAGTGCTATGTGTGGCAAAATACATTTTATTTGAATTTTAATAACCCTCTAATGATGCCTAACAGAGGAAAGTACAATTTTATTATAGGCAATGTCTGCTTTTGTACAGTGTTGTTGAAAGAGCTAAATGGCAATTTGGCTTTATAGATAAAGATAATACCTGAGTTCTGCTTGTTTATTACACAAAATGTCGGTTAGTAAATGTTTATAAAAATAATTTTATACTTGATTTCAATATTTTCATAACACTATAAATTAAAACGACCATTTTAATTTTAATACTTTGTCAACAGGTGAAAGCCTGCAATAGGCATGTATGATAGATAACATGCTTTCACACTTTGTTAGACACAGCAATCTGAAAATTGCAAAGTGTTATTTCAAGGCACGCCAAATGATAAGGTTTTATCTTATGCTTGTGCACAAATGGAACAAAGGGAATAATGTCAGCTTAGATATATTTAACAACTGAAAAAATGTATGACTTGATTAAAATTAGATTGTGTTTTTTTGGCTCTTTCTCAATCTGTTCTTCTGAGCATGTGTGTGTGTGTGTGTGTGTGTGTGTGTGTGTGTGCATGTACGCACATGTGTCTGCATGTGTATGCATGTGTGTGTGTGTGTGTGTGTGTGTGTGTGTGTGTGTGTGTGTGTGTGTCTATGTGTGTTTAGTGTACATAAGCACTCATTGGGAAGAGAAGAGAGTTTACTATTGAAATTACAACTATAAGGTTAGGTAGCTAATTCAAATATAGTCACTATAATAAGAAATTCATGCAGCTGAAGGCTGACAAGAAATAATTTCGATGAAATGCCTAGTAAGCATATTGCATTGTTCTGAGCACTGGCAGCACAAAAGATTATGATTTTGGCTCTTAAGATGCTTACTGTAGTCATGGATACATGATTTGATTCCTCTCATCTCAGTTTGTGTGCTGTACATTTCAGAGCAAATCACTTATGTAGTCAGTGCTCCTGAGTCACTCATGAAGCTTGTGTCCAGTTAGGTTACTCATTAACAAATGAATAAAAAAAAATAAAAAATCAGCGTTGTTTCATTTGGAAGATAGCAAGTAGGCCAGCTGATAGCAAAATGTTGGGTGGCAAGAGTAAGTAAAATAATGAGGACCACTCAGCTGTCCATGCCAAGATAGAGCTGTGGTCAAGCTGTAGATTCAGATGTGTTCTGGGTGTGGAGATATGCATCTTCCTACAAAATGTACCAAAAAGAAGTTATGTTTTGAGAGCTCCAGGTAGGGGTGACTATGACAGGAGCCAATATTTCCAGGTCTGAAGGAATGGATGCAGAATGCAAGGAATTAGGAACTACCTGAGGTGCATTTCAGTGATGACACCATTAGGAAGAGAGGTGAGTTACCCTGATAGAGCCTGCGAAAAGTTTGCAGAATACAGGAAGTGGGTTATGGTACATATTTAACTGAGTCTTAATAGATGAGTTTAAAGAAGAATACAATTTGAAATTCAAGAGCAAGAACTCCAACTCCATACAAGGAAAAGAAATTATTCTTGAGAGTTTCACTTTGGGAGAATGAAGAAGTATGGGTTAGCTAGAGAAAGTATTTTCCTCTTGGGGGGGGGGGGGTTATCATGTTTCTCCACTATGAAAAGTTTTAAGAAATATGATGTATGGGGTCATTCAACATTTACTTACCCAAAGCATTAATTTATGAGTGATCATGTTACAAAAGGGGATTGGCAGGTATTCATGTTGATCGAAAAATGTTGGCCCTTTGACAAGACAAACATCCTTGCAGCACACATGGGAATGTACATCTTAAAAATTATTTCAGCATATTACTTACAGGAGTTTTAGCTTAAATATAATAACCTAAGCAAGCCACAATATAGTACCCTCAGCTTGTTCTGTTCATCTGTTTTGTGCACGGTAATCCATATCTTCATTTGAGGCTATGAGCTCCCTCCACTGAAAGAACCATGAGGGTGAAGAGTCAAACTGGAATGCCATAAAATGAGTGAGAAAGGTTTTGTGAAGGGTACCAATGTTTTTACAATGAAAGAGGTTTGGGATTAAAGAAGTCTAGAGAGGTTATGCATAAGTAAAATTAGCTACTTTTCAATGAAATCCAATTGATCACAACCACCCAAGAAAACTGGCAACCACCAGAACTTATGAATGGGTTGGATAAAACTGCCACACTTTCATGAAAGGGGTTTTATTTCTTGCAATGTTTTAACTACGACAACTACCTCCAAAGTCAAAACATTTCTGGGTTAAGTTATAAAACATTTTGGCATTTGTTCATTCATTCATTCATTCATTCATTCATTCATTCAATAAACTGGTTTTGATGAAAGGCAAATTGACAGATGAATAGAATACAATTTACTGAACACTTGATAGGAGGTTTTGACTAGATTGTGTTCTGTTAGGGTATTGTTAATATATTTAAATAGCAGCATTCAGTTTCACGTTTAAGAGTATGTTGTAAATGGTTGGTTAATTCTGTAATAGGTGTAAAACAGAAAGTGTTAACTTGAAGTAATGTAGGTGGTGATTTCAAATGGTGGTGCAATTTATCCACATTTAAGTGCAGTAGTGTGAATAGGTATTCAGTACTGGTTATAAAACAGTGACAAGATTTATACAGATTTTCGGTTTATTTGGTCATGTTGACTTCTGCCATATGTATGGTTCATTAGATGAAGGGATCTGGTTATTTATTTATTTATTTAACGGAAGGAGTAAGTATGCTGTGCAGTTGGATTTTAAAGCTAATATAATTCCAAAAGCTGTTATTTTTAACCCAAACTCCAGGACTTTCTAGTTTTCCATAACAAAATTAGCATGGATTTCCTCCTTGGCAGTGTATCCCTCAATGTCTATCTGAATCATCTTTAATTGTGAGCTCTAGTACTAAGCCATATGGTCACATGCTAAGGTCACAATACATTTTCCAGGCTGTTATCTAAGATCTTTTTAACCCTTTAATGAGCAACCCACTCAGGATGTTCCAGCCCCATAAACACTGTAATCTCAAACTAAGATACCTTCTACTTTCCATGAGTGCCTCAGTCTATCACATGTCTATTGTCCCTGTTTGGATACAAGGATGCAAAAACGTGCAGTAGCTAAGGAATGTACCATGGAAAAGATATATGCCCTACCATGCTGAGCTCATAGCCAGTGTTGTAGTCTAAAATGAAAACACTGTATGCTTAAAAACTGTTGGTTACCATGTTATTTTTATCTTTTTATTGCCTTATTTGTGTAAGGGGAGAATACTCAATCACTAAACTAAAGTTTCTGTCCATCAAAAGTTGTTGACACCCATTTCACAGACAGGCAACCTTTACCTCATGTGGATTTAACTTCTTCTTGAGATAACAGACAGATGCCTCTTCAGCATTGTCTTGGGATAGGACTACCTCTATGCAAATATCTGAGGAACTACAATCTTCCTTAAAAAATTAGGTGTGAAAAAAATAGTATGTTTGGATAACAGAGATATTTTAGGAACATTATTTCAATCTCAGTTTCCTTAGTGCGTAGAGATTTCAGGGGGCACTTTGGCTATGGCAATATGAATTAAGTGACATGGCATGGCAGCACAATTGTAAATCATCTTCTGATGGCACTTAAGTAGACTCAAAAAGCCCTGCCTTATTTAATGGTCAATGGTTGTGGTCAGTTTTTGCTGGCCTTTATTTTGTCTACTTGTGGTATCAATACACCTCATTTATTCACTTGGTCCAAATATCTGGTTTCTCCTTTGCTCGTCTTACGCAGTCAGGTAAGCTGTAAATCCAACAGCCTTAACAGTATTTTATAGTGACAGAAATTTATGAAGATGCTTTTTTCAGGACTCAGTAAAGATAAAAGTCCAGTACTATTGATACCAAAAACAGATGGTACCACAGAATTCTGTAATGAAATATGCAGGCTAAACACAGTCTCAAAATGTAATGCATCACCTACCCCAGTGTGGATGAGTGACTTGAATAACTGAGGAAAACACATTATATTTCTACCCTTTAACTCAAGAAGATGCAATGATAGATTAAAGGGAAAAAAGTGGCTTTTTCCACTATTGGTGATCTGTTCTAGTATAGGCTTGTTCATTTCAGTCTGCATGGCTTCTTTGCTACTTTTAACACATTATAGCCACTTTTCCCAGCCATATTCCCCCACCCCAACCCCATGACACTCCCTATCTAGATAATGTAGTTACAAGTGCAATGACAGCCTTCAGTAACTCCTAATTTTAACCTATTTTGCATCTCTTGGTAATGGCCTCCTTTTGCACTTTGTAGATTTATTACGACTTTATCCTTTAAATGAAATTATGTCAATTGGCCTAAATTCATTTTACCTGAAAAAAGTGAAAATATCCCATATTTCCTTTTTACAAATTCCATAACATCATTTTCCTAATGAATTAGTATGGTATCTGTTATCAGACCTCTTGATCAGATGAGTGGGTTTGGGGGCTACTTAGGTTGAAGCTTGCCATTGGCACCTTCCGATGTGTCGAAGGCATCAACACATTCAGGTATTCTTCTTGTTGATCAGTTTAAACAGTCTAGGTATGCAGGATTGTATGTAGATGACTGTGTTCATAGTGAAAAATACTGATAAAGTCCTTCGATACGTGTTGGAGTGGTTTGAGGTTTATCAAATGTCTCAGGGATTGAGTTAAAACAAGTAAATAAATACAAGTTAGGATTTGAGAAGGAAAAGGATGAGGGGCGATTGATAGTATTCAAGAGGCACAATACTCACCCTATCTAGATTTGGAATTGAGATACACCTATGAAAGAATAGTTATGTGGAATCTAGATAATTTAAACAAGAGAAATCAGTTACTGTTACAGGTAGGAGAGAAGAAAATGTATACAATTTCAGGTATATAAAAGCAATTAAAGTGATACTTCTTGCACAGATTTTACATGTTATTAGGCACGTACCTATAATATGCAAATATGCATTAATAAGTACATTACAGCTCTTATTAGAAGACTATGTTGGGGAAGGTTTACTATTGTTTGTGCAAACAACATTCTATTGGCTGCAATGTGCCAAAAAACAGAATGTCGAACGCACAAACAGTTTTGCACCAGATAGTCGACTCCACTTATGCAAATGCACAACTGCATTCGCATAAGTGTAAATCGACTATTTGCACAGATATTGTGGTACAGTGGGGAGTGAAAATTCATCCACATCCCCACTGTAGTGCAATCTCGGAGTTAGAATATATAAGTGTGGGGGGTGTGGGGGCACAGGGGGTGTAGAGGGGCTTGCCCTCCTGCAAAAATGTGATAACTGTATAGGAGTTTGATTTACATCAGCTCCTATACAGCTATCACGTGGTGGTTTTGACAACAATGTTGAGTCAAAATCGTCGAGCATTTGGTTCGACATTGTGAAAGTTATTTTTTTTTTACTTTCGGTATTACCATTCATTCATTTGAATGGAAAATGTTTTTCTGATCGAATAAACAATAGTAAACCATTGGGGAAATATATTAAAAAGAGAATGTGTACGTTATAATTTACAGGAGGATGCAAACTAATATGTGCCCCAATCATATTACTGTCTTTCAATATCCCTCTGTGGATAAAAATTCATGAAGGGGTTAAGCCTCAGTCTTGAGAGAAAGGGCGAGCTGCCATTCAGTATGAGGGCTGAGGGCCAACTGCCAAAATGAAATTAAGCAATCTAGGGATATGACATGGCACATGTTTAGGTAGCAATTTAAATGGGACCATCTAAAAATTCAGGATAATGTTTGTCAGCAAGAACCAAGGGAATGGATGGGAGCAGGAATATGTGGCTGGGGACAGATAAGGAAATTAGATAATATGTATCTGATATAGAAGGAAGTTCAATACTATTTCACAAATTACAAGAACAATGTCACCTCTCTGATCAAAAATGGGTACCTTTTAATTTGCTTTTTGATGTATATGTTAGTAGAAATTACTAATAAGCGAGGTAGGAAACCTACCTGGAGCACGTGGTGTAGTGTTGGGTCAAGTTAGTTTAATTTATAAGGATCTGAGGCTTTGAAGAAATAAGGAAAGGAAAAAAAAAACACTTGAAGAGATTTTGGGAGCATACCAGGGGTATGCATGCAGTTAACTGACAAGATTTCTATGAGGAAGTATGGGAGAATGCACTGAGCATTAGGAAATAGATAAATACATGGGATCAACAAATAAGGATTTTGCACTTATGGTATACAACACATCATAAAACACAGTGGCACAATACGACATCTAGATCTAAATGCTGGAGGTGTGGCAATGATCTGGTGGGTGTAGTTCATATATTTTCTGAGTGTAAGATTGCTCAGGATAGAGGGAAACAGGCTACTAAGGGTTGGGATAAGATATCTGGCAAAGCATCTACATGGACTTTGGAGTCATCAACATTTGAGCTACAGGACAAAGATACTGGTTGGATGAGAGAAGAACAAACCACAAAATTAATACTGACTTATGTAACCAGAACAGTGATTGCAAGAGAATGAAAAAACACACACCAGACACAGATGGGGAAAATACATACTGAATGCTTGAATTTTATTTGAAGAATTGAATATTGTTATAATTTACATGATATGGAAAGGAAGCCTACAAGCTGGATTTTAGTAATAGAGTACTACCAGAACCTGAATATGCCCTACGGGTTATAAGACATTTCAATGTAATGTTGCTTTACACATTTCTTCATAATATTAGATGATTCGCTAAGGAATGCTTTTGTCTTGGCCACGATTAAGTATGTATATAGTTATCTACAAATATTAGAAAAATAGTGCTGCTTCATTGTTATATGATATAACATGTTATATATGTTTTTCTTGATGGTTATTGGGTTTTTCAACAAAACTATTTCAGTAAAAGTTATTTAAAGATTTTTGGCCTGAATGTCTGAGAAATAGATGCAGAATAGGAAAGGGTCCAGCACCGAACTTTCTTTTACATCACTAGTATCTTTTTTGCTATTATAAGTGGCACCTGACATTCTAACTTAATTGATTTTGGTCAGAAAACCTGTTAGCTATCCATTGTTTAGTATGAGGATTTATAGTCAGATTTAGAAGTTTGTCAATGGTAGCTGCACTGAGAATATTGTCAACGGCTTTTGCCATGTCCAGATATGCTGAATAACCATTATCAATTGCTTCACTGACTTTTTCAAAGAAAGTAAGGATGTTAAAAAGGCAGGGACTTCCCTTGACAAAGCCAAATTGATGAGGGTCTGGGGTTAACAAATTTGCAGTGTTCAGATTAATGAGGTCGGAAATAATATGTCCTATTGTTTTAAATATGGGGGTCATGAGACTAATGGGTCTGTAGTTACCAGAGTCTGTTGTTGGGCCATAGTTGTGCACTGGTACTATAATAACTGTTTTATAGTATTCAGGAATGTAACTTGTTGAGAGGCTTAGATTAAAGAATTTAAGATAAGGGACAGGCCTTATTTGTTACTGATAATCAGCATACCTGTCAACCTCTTAGCCCAAGAAATGTGGACAAAGCCTGACACAACAGGAGTACAAAGGCCCAAAAATAGGGACAGATTTTAAATATTGCTCTTATAAAACTTAGAAAGTTGCTAGAATTAAAGGGCATGTATTAAAATGCATTTTCTAAAGGATATGATGTCTGAAACTCAAATGTATAACATTATTTACTAATTCCATTCCTCAGATCATTCCAGTGATTTGCCAGAAAACCAAAACTTTTATGAGGAAAAGACAAAAATTTTGAGGCAAAAATCTGGACACTTCTGTTAAAATCTGGGCAGTTGAGAGGTGTGATAATCAGGCAAGCTGGTACGTTATCTAGGTACATGAATGAGGTATTCTTAGCTAAAATGACTTGTTCCATAGTAATCAAAGGGAAGGGCTGTGACTAGGGAACCTATAGAATGGAAATAACTTTGGATGGAGTGAAACTTGCACTGAATTTGTCAGTTATGATATTAGGCATTTGTTTGGCTCATAGTTGGCAGTATTATTGTGGACTAGCTCTGAACTGTTGATTGCTACTTCTTAACCTTCTAATGCAGTTAAATAAAGATAAGCTGTTATTTTGTTTGAGTCATTATTTTAAATCCATAGTAAGTATTATGCTTCTTACAGGTTCAACAATGAGCTTTACTAGTTTGCTTGTCTTTTTGTTATTATATAATTTAATTATAGAAGTATTACACCATAGAGGTTTATTTTTTTATTTTCTCATATTTGGTGCAGGTAAGGACTGCCATATAAAGACAACTATTTAAGTGGGAATTGATGTCTTAAGCATAGTCTCAGCTTTAGAAATTGCATCCACTGGAGGACAGTTACAGCAGAATTTGCTTTTGAGAAATACCTACATATACAGGAATTTGTAGGGGAAGTAACGTCATTTTTTAAAGGAAATGATTACTGATCTATGGTCTGATTTTACAAGTAAAGGTGATAAATATGGAGGTATACAAAAAGTGCACATATTTGTGAAAATAAGAGCAAGATTATTTTGGCCTGTAGTACTATTTTAACTAATTGTATACCTGCAGTTGTATTTATAATGCCAGGGAAGTGCTGCACATGCTGACCACTGGCAGTGTAAGTTAGCATGTTTATTGATGGATAACTGATTTCCCAAAGTAGTAATGTGTTGAATTTAATGGGGATTTCAGCTAAGGTATTAAGATACAGTCATACTCAGAAGAAGAGGCAGAAAGTGTTCTGTAGATAGTTGTGAAGCAGTAATAAAGTTTAGAGGTATATGGACATCTAGGAGTTCAAATTTGGTGTTTCACAGAATCTATCATTAGGTAATGATATCCTTAGCAAATACCCAACTCAAAATTGCCAGTAGGTCTGAAGACATGTTAGGCACTAAACCTGGGAACACATTTGATGGTTTCATAATTTTGAAACAACCATCTCTGTAATTACACATATACTAAGTTGCACATGTTGCCAGAGAACCGCATGTTCAGGCATTTTTGTTTTGTGAGTGGTTAATCTGGTAGCACCACTTTAATGTGTTTCAAATCAGAATTGGCCAAGAAAGGTATATGGTGCAGCCAATGCTTTAGCCAGAATGCGTAAACCTTGGTAACAGAGTAACAGACCTTCCCTGGCTAAGCAGGAGGACTTCCCAGCCTCTCATCCCAAGCTGACACATAGTAGATCCCACTAGAATGACACCTGATATATAGCAAAATAGTAAAGCTTATCTTTGAATCTCAACGTCATATTTGCTGATGGCAGAATAACAGTTAACATCAATGTCTTTCCTGCCTTGGACATATGCAGAGCAATCACAAGCATAACCATTTGCATATCCTACTGGGTGGAGTGCTATGGTCATTCACCTCCACATAGCACACTCCATCTATCTATCTCTCTCTGTAACTATCTATCTATCTATCTATCTATCTATCTATCTATCTATCTATCTATCTATCTATCTATCTATCTATCTATCTGTCTATCCATCCACAGCCACTTTTCCCATTTTTCCACTTGGGTTCAGGTGTCAGCTCAACAGTGACAATCACCTAGAGCCAAAGTTTACACTGCCAGGTGGCTAGCTCTGCCAAAGTAGTTCTTACAGACCACACACTTACACACACACACTCACAACTATGGCCAATTTAGAGTGTCCAATCCACCTACTGCATGTCTTTGGAATGTGGAAGGAAATCTGAGCACCTGGAGGAAACTCACATGAACACATGGAGGACTTGCAAACCCCACAGAGAAGGCACCCAGCCAAGAATTGAACTGAAGAACCTCTTATTGTGAGGCAACAACATTGTCCACTGTGCGACTGTGTGGCTCAAAGGGTACTATCAGGACATGATCATATATGTTAGGGTGGAGGGTTCTAAGAATCCTTGTTATGTGCCAGATCCTGCTTCTGGAGAGTCAGCTAACTGTTACCACATTTTAATATGGCCTGTTGAGTTCATGTTCATAGGATCATATGATCACAGGAGGTTACTAGGCTAATGGCCCCAGGACCCTTAAAAGTCTAGCCAAGTTCAACCCATGTTTCCAAGGGTGTTTGGTTCAAGCAGACACTAAACTCAGCACCTACTGTCCCTGTCCAAAACAGACACAGGTGGAACCCCCAGGGTGAATTTCCAGGTACCCATCCAATCATCCAAATTATGCTTAAACAGGCTCAATGAGGGGCTTTGTTTAACATGAATAGGAAGCTTGTTCCAAAGGTGGGGCAACCTCTGTGAGGCAAATCTGTCTCTACAATAAGTTCTGTTGATGTCACATACCAGGTTAAGGTCCTTTGACTGAGTGACCCATGTGCCATTTGACTTCTGAATGTACAGCATTTCCATTAAAGTTGGGTCACAGATTGCTATCTATCTATATATATATATATATATATATATATATATATATATATATATATATATATATATATATATATATATATATTTCAGTCTGTCTGTATAAGACAGATCTTGAAGACCCTGATTTTCTTTGTAAGGAACCTTTGTGGTCCCTCCAATTGTTGCAGGTGTTTGGAAAGCAACATACCAAAGGAAGCATTGAACTGCATTATTGACCTGATGAGGGAAGAGTACAGCAGGGTTATAACCTCTTTTTTTCTGGAGGCAATGCCCTTACTTATGAGAAGGGCAATATAAAATGCCCATCTTATCACTGTGGAGATATGGTGATTGAAGTTAAGATTGCTGTCAAACTGTGTGCCCAGATCTGTCACCACTGATTGTGTACTTAGGGTATTGCTATTGATGTGGTAGTTTGCAGGAACATCACCCTTGCTGAAGGGAATGATAATGCATTTTTTTTGCATTAAGTTTAAGACCATGACTTTGGCACCAGTCATTAGTCTGCATAAGACCTTCTTGCAGGATGTTGACATCATTAGGGGTTTCAATGATCGCCCCCAATTTACAGTCATCAGCAGACTTTGTCAAAACAGTCCTTCAGTTTTAGCTTGTACGTTGGAGAAGTAGATTCCAAACAGTAAGGGTGCCAGAACTGATACCTGTGGAACACCACTGGTTATGGGTCTGCTGGAGGAGATGGAATTCCCTATTTTGACCATATGAGTTCTATCAGTAAGCCAGTTTGCAACCCACCTGACAATATATGGGTTGATAACAGATGGGTGAGTTTATCAATGATGCCTGAGTGTGGGATTGTGTCAAAGGCATTGGCTAAGTCTAGATAGGCCGTAAGCACAGATTTGCCCTTATCAAGTGCTTTGGTTCATAGGTTCATAGGTTCATAGGTTCTTAGGTAGGTACTAGGCTATCTGCCCGAGGGCATTTATAAGACTAGCCAGAGTGTGTCGGCTTTCGCCACCCCATTTATTAATTAACTGATCATCTCTCAAGCAGAGCCAATGAAGTGATCCCAGGGGTGTATTTTCTGTTACCCATCCACTCATCAAGGTTTCTCTTAAAGAGTGTTAGTGAGGGGCTCTATCTAATGTAATCTGGAATTTTATTCCAAAGCATGGGGAATCTCTGTGACAGGAATCTATCCCTCCAGCATGTTCTATTTATTGTTGTGGTGAGGTTTAGCTCACTAGAGCACGTGGCTTGCAGTGACCTGGATTTCTTTAGGTGGAGCATGTCCATCAATTCTGAGTTGGATATGGCTTTGCAAGTCAGGGAGAGATCATCTCAGAGTAAGCGATATACCACTGAGTACAGCAGGAGTTTTTTTCAGTCGGGCTGCATAGGACATATGTTTGAGGCCAGTAATCCTCTTGGTGAGGTACTTTTGTGGTCTCTCCAGCTGTTGGATATGTCTTGTGAGATACATCACAAATGGGGCATTGTACTCTATGATGGGTCTGATGAGTGACGAGTAGAGGGGCACTATAACGTCTTTATTTCTAGATGCGAACCCTTTAGTAATTAGATGGGCCACATAGAAGGATTTCCTAACCACTTTGGCAATATGATTGTCAAAGGAGAGATTACTATCTACCTGGGTCCCCAAATCTCTTATTACCTCTTCTGTATTAAGGGGGCTGCCACCTATGTGGTAATTCGTGGGTGTTTTGTTTTTCACAAACAGGATGACTATGCATTTTCTGACATTTAGTTTGAGGCCATGACTTTGACAGCAGGTGTCCATCTCAGTAAGGCCCTTTTGGAGGATGTCCGTGTCAGCCAGAGAGTCAGTTATGGCTCCCAGTTTGCAGTCATCGGTGAACTTAGTTAGTTCTAGTCCTCCTGTGTTTGCCTGTACTTCTGAGAAGTATATGCCGAACAGTAGGGATCCCAGGACCAAGCCTTGTGGGACACCACTTGTGACAGGTTTAGAGTCGGACCTGGAGCTCACTATTCTTACCGTGTGAGTTCTGTCTGTAAGCCAGTTGGCAACCCATCTCATGACGTAGGGGTTTATGTTCAGGCTGGTGAGTTTTTCTATAATACCTGAGTGGGGAATGGTGTTGAAAGCCTTGGAGAGGTCAAGGTATGCTGTTTGGATAACCTTTCCCTCGTCTATGTCCTTGGTGACTGTCTTGAAGAAGTCAACCAGGTTTAGTAGACATGAGCTGCCCTTAACAAAGCTGAACTGGGTCGGGTCAAGTGTTTGGAGGTTCCCAATGTCTTTGTTAATGAGTTCCATGATGATGTGCTCCATAGCCTTGCAGATCAGGCTAGTCAGGCTTATGGGACGATAGTAACCAGGGTCAGTTGTGGCCCCTCCACTGTGGAGTGGAATAACCGTTGCTGTGTTCCAATCTATGGGCATGTAGCCTGTGGAGAGGCTGAGGTTGAACAGCGTGTGTAGGTGGGGGGTTAGTTTGTTCTGTAGTTTGTGCAAGACGCAGCCTGGGACACTATCTGGCCCCATTGATGCAGTGTTTTTGGCTTTTGAAAGGGCTGTTTTCACCTGTGCGTCTGTAATTTCCGGGACACTGCACTTTTCCGGTATTATTGTGGGCCCTTTTGGGGGTGAGACGGGGGGGGGTGAATTTTGCACTGAATCTATCTGCCAGGATGTTGGCAATATCAGTACTGTCTCAAAGAAGTCCACCAAGTTTAACAGGCATAATTTCCCAATGACAAAGCCAAATTGGGTGGGGTCAAGCATTTGGAGATTCCATATATCATTGTTAATAAGGTCCATAATGATTCACTCTATAGCCTTGCAGATAAGGCTGGTTAGTTTAATGGGTCTATAGTTCCCAGGGTCTGTGGATGCATCCCCTTTGTGCAAAGGGATGACGGTAGCTGTTTTCCATTCCTCTGGGATGAAGCCAGTGCTTAGGCTGTGATTGAATAGTGTGCTCAATAGTGATACTAATTCCTGTTTTAACCCATGCAGAACACAGCCCAGGATGTTGTTTGGTCCCATAGAGGCTGCATTTTTGGCATTGGAGAGGGCATGTAAGACCTGCTCCTTGGAGATACTAGGTAGGGGATTGGTGTTAGGGATGCTTTGGGGTATATGAGGTGGGGACAAGGGAATGAAGTTTTCACTAAACCTGTCAGCCAGCGGGTTTGCTATATCCACAGGTTCTGTGTGTGTAATACCATTAACTATGAGTTCAGCACAAATCTGGGCCTGACAATTGAGTCACCAATTAGTAAAACATTACTGTGTGTAGATGAAGGTCTTTAAGAACTTGGATTCTGGACCTTCATGACTGTTACAAGTATATGTATTGGCTGTGTACTCATGCAATGTGGTAGTGGATGTGTAGTTTTGTAAACTAATGGCTGAGTCTTCTTAGCCATTAGCTGAGGAAGCTGAGAAAGCTGAGGAAGTAAGTAAGATGGGGATGAGCAGTTCAGACTTAGATCAGGATGCAGCACAACTGACCTGATGTTTTTAGTGAGACAGATAGTTGAGAAACAGCTAGAGATGAGGAAAGGGTCCAACCGGACATTCTTAGACTTGGAAAAATCATATGACAAGGTTTCAAGAAAGCTCGTTTGGGCAGTCCTGTAGTGGTTCATAGTCCAAGAAACAGTGGTAGAATTAGTGAAAGCTATGTACCAATGACTCAAAAAGGAGCAGTGTTTGGTCTCACAGAGGGGTTCTCAGTGGGAGTGCATGTGTGTGCACCAGGGTTCAACTCTGAGCCCACTGCTGTTCATACTGGTGATGGACTATATTAGCAAACAGGTTTAGGTGATAGATCAACAAAGTTGCTGTATACAGATGATGTATCATCACAGGCTGACTCTGAGCAAGAACTTCAGCAAAGGATAAGGGAATGGAAAGCAAAACTAAAGGCACATAGGATGAAAGTCAATACAGATGTGACAGCTATAATTGCAGCAAATGGTAGAGTTCATAAGAAGGTGAGAATTGAGATATAAGGGAAAATAGTGAAACAGGTTAATAGTTTCTATATCTGGGAGGGGTGGTTGAGGAGAAGGGAAGTCTGAATGAGGAGGTCAAAGCTAGAATCAGAATGGCTGCAGCCAACTGGCACAGAGTGTCAGGTGTAGCGTATGACAGTAGAATACCAAAGAAGCTGAAAAGTAAGGTGTACAAAAAAGCGGTATGATAAGTACTACTGTGTGGTACAGAAACATGGACAGTAAAGGCAGATCAGTTTTGGAAGCTAAAGATAATGACGATGAGGTGCCTAAGATGGGTGATAGGATGCAGAATATGGGACAGATAGGTTCATGGCGTTTACTAGGATAATGACCACAAGGGCCTTTTTAGCCCTAGCCATGCATCACAAATCTCTGACAAGTTCTGATACCCTTGATAAGTGTAAGCATGCGCCTGGGAGATGAACCATTTACAGGTTACCTGTGTCCATTAGGGACAGAGGTGCCAAACCAGGGATGAATTTCTGGTTTCCCCATCCACTTGTCCAAATTGCACTTGAATTGGGTTAGGGAAGAACTTTGCTTCACATGGATTGGAGCCTGTTCCATAGACAGGGTAGTCTCTGGGATACATACCTATCTCTCCAACAGATCTTATTTATATCACAGGCAAGGTTTAAGTATGCCAGGCATAGTTCTTCCCTCATAAGCCTGTATGAGACAGAATACAGGGGCAGGGCCTTGAGGTGGTCTGCATAGGACATTTTAATTACTCCCTGTATTCTTTTAGGGAAGAACCTCTGTGGACATTCCAATTGTTGGATATGCCTGGTTAGGTACATGCCAAAGGGGGCATTGTACTCAATGACAGGTCTAATGAATACCAAATACAGTGAAACAATGACTTCCTTGGACTTAGATGCCATGCCTTTGTTTATAAGTTGTGCAACATAGAATGATTTCCTCACCACTGTAGCTATGTGATGTTCAAAGGCTAGATTGCTATTTATGTGTGTCCCTAAGTCTCTGATTACTGGGTCAACTGTAAGGGGTGTGTTGTCAATATCATAGTTACCAGGGATGGATGACTTCCCAAAGGATGCTATTATGCATTTCTTGCCATTTAGTTTAAGTCCATGGCTCTGATACCAGTTGTTTGTCTGTGTCAGCCCATCCTGGAGAACATTTGTGTCAGTGTGAGATTCAATGACACCTCCTAATTTGCAATCATCTGCAAATTTAGTCAGCCAGAGACCACTGACATAGGCCTTGACTTTTGAGAAGTAAATGCCAAAAAGGAGGTGAAGAAATGAGGACATAAGAACAGAAGCCAAAGTAGCTCAAATTTTAGAAAAGGTTAAAGAGAACAGATTACAGTGGTTTGGGCACATGTGCAGAAAAACAGAAGACAATCTGGTGAAGAAGCTTTAGGACAGACAGGAAGAAGGTAAGAGGAAATGAGGGCAACTGACAAAGAAGTGGATGGATTGTGTGAGAGAAGACTTGCAACAGTGAAGGATGAATGTTGAAGAAGGCAGGAGAGTGTCACTGAACTGAGAGAAATGGTGACAGTTAATACGACTTCCCAACCCCATGTAAAAATGGAAAAAAAGAGGTTGATGATTATGATGGATGTGAAGCCTGTCCTTGAGGAGTGGTAGTTTTTAAGCCAGATATATTTCCTTCCAATGTGTCCTATTTATGTTGTACACTAGGTTAAAGTCCCTAGACTGGGTATCTCTGATGTTATTAGTTTTGCAGCTGTGCATCAGATCCATCAGAGGAGGATCAAAGAATGCTTTGCAGGCCAGGCATTAATCAGCTTGTAACAGTCTGAAGGGAACTGAGTACATAGACACAGCATTTTGTCAGTCCGCATAGGATACATTACTTATGCCCTATATTCTTTTTGCGTGGAACCTCTGTGAATGCTCCATTTGTTGCAAATGTCTGGTCAGATAGATACAAATGGTACACTGTACTCAATGACTGGTAGGATGAGGGCCAAATGCAGTGGAACAATGACATCTTGGCCATAAATGCCATACCTTTGCTTATAAGTTGTGCAACACAGAATGGTTTTCTCACCACTGTAGATACATGACAGACAAAGGTCAGGTTACTGTCTACATGCATTCCCAAATTTCTGAATACTGGGTGTACTCTTAGGGGTGTATTATCAATGTGGTCATTTCAAAGGGTGGCTGCCTTTTGGAATGATACTATTATGCCTTTCTTTGCATTGAGCTTTAGACCATGGCTCTGGTACCAGATATCTGTCAGTGTCAGGCCTTCCTGAAGTGTATTTGTGTCAGCCATTCACAAACATTGTCATGCAGTTGTCCTTGATTTTAGCCTTTACTTCAGATAACTAGATGCAAGAACAGAAGAAGCCCTACCACCAAGCCGTGAGGGACTCTGGTAGTGACTGGCCTCTTTGTGGAAGTAGCCTTCCCTATCCTAACTTCTTAGCTCCTGTCTGTGAGCCATCTATCTATCCATTGGATAACATATGGGTTTATGCCTAATTCAATGAATTTATCTACAATGCTTGAATGGGCTATTGTGTCAAATGCCTTGGTCAAGGTAGGCAGTTAGGAAGTGTACACCATTTTCTCAAAGAAGTCCACCAGGCTGCGTAGGCATGATCTGCCCTTGACAAAACCAAACTGAGTTGGATCCAATGTTTGTAGGTTTCAAATGTCATAGTTTATTATTTCTGTGATGATTCTTTCCATGACTTTGCATAAGAGATAACTCAGACTAATGAATCTGTAGTTGCCTGGGTCCATAGATGGCCCACTCTTGTGCAGAGGGATAACAGTTGCATTCTTCCATTTCCTTAGAACAAAGCTTGCCTGGAGGCTATGGTTAAATAGTGATTCTAGTGGGCTTGATATGTCAGTCTTCATTATACTGTATTTAGGAGGCAACTTGGGATATTTCCTGGGCCCATTGATGCAATAGTCCTGGTCTTAGAGAGTGTATTGACAACCTATTACCTTGTAATAAATAGGGGAGTTATGGTTGAGGGAATTTCCTGAGGGGTAACTGGTGAGGTGTGTGTAAATCTGAAGCTAATTTGTTGGCTGATATATTTGCTATATCCTCTGGCTCAGCATAGATGGCTCTGTTCACAATTAGTTAGGCACATTGTAGTATGTTGTCTGAGGTTGTGGACAGAGCAGAACACTTTGTGGTTATCCGTTGTAGGTGATTCTTTTGTTATCTTAAATCTGGCTTTGTTAGACTTTAGTAGTCCTATACCTTGCTTGTTTTGATTGACTAGGAGTAGCACAACCCACCTTATGGTCATGATTTTCTTTCTTTTTTTATATAACCTCCTGACTTTGGGATTCTACCAGGTGACTTCTTTTAAGATTGTCCTATGCTTATATCTGGTAAGTACAGCTGTCTTCTATGCAACTATTTATATGGTTGCACAGGGTTGTTCTGCAAAGGTAACAGCATTCCTAGGGTTTGGAGTGGTTTGGAATTTGTTTGGGTGTTACTGAACAGGACATTGGAATTAGAATAATTCTTAAAAGCTCCAGGATTAACTAGGGTCTCCAGATTAATTTTTATTTCAAATGAGTCAGCTTTAAGGCCAGATGTGACCACTGAGGACATTTTGAGAGAGGGGGCAATGTTATACTATTTTTGTGAGGATCAGGTCATGGGTGTTAGTATACCTAGTGGGTGTAGGAACTAGCTGGTTCAGGATGCCCATGCTAACAAAGTCCAGGAATCCCTGGGTCAGCACATCTGAGGTTGTGTGTGATTCCCAGTTTATAGTGTGGCAGTTAAAAATCATGCAGTGTCTCCAACATGTCATGTGCATTTCTCATATTAGTTTAATATTGTAGAAATTATTTTTGTAATAGAGTCAGTGCATTAAGGTTGCACTTTTTTTACCTGATGCACCTTCTACCAGGTAAAAACTTTGTTTTCTCAAATCTGTGTAACACTTTTGGGTTAAGCTCCATAAAGGGTATGAGTTTATAGTAATTTGCAATGACGGACTACTCAAGTTCACAGAAGGAAACTTGAAAATTTGTAACGTATGAACCATTAAACCAGCCCCTCCCCCACTTCACCTTAGTAATGTATGTTAACCCTGACTAGCATCTTATTTTTATAAAAAAAAATTCCTTAATACTGGTACTATTAAGACAAATTTGACCTGAGTGTTTGGCTGCGTTATGGTCTGTAGATTAAAAGAAAATAGTTTCCTTTTTGATCTACAGGTTTTCAGATATTGGTGTTTTCAGTTAATGAACAATTGATATTCTGTGGTTAGTCATTGTTATGTCAGCATGTTGTACATTCATGATTCATGATGTAAATGTGATTTACATCTCTTTTATTTAAAAGGAACCTAGTTAGGGGCCAATGTATCAGGGCTGCGAGGATGACCTCAAATTATGATGACTTGGAAGATGAAATGAACACACATAAGAAGATGTTTATGGAGAGGGCATATCTTGAACTCTTGCTGCAGGAGGTTATTGGTGAGGGAACAAATTCTTTGGGAATGAAATTGAATCCCCTATTAGGAGAAGAAGGGGACTTTACTAAGAAAGAAATTAAACAAGTTCCAGAGTGCAACACATACTTTGATAGGGTTTGTGTGGTGGTTTACAATGATCTTTCTAGTGGCATTAAAAATATTATAAAAAAAAAAATGGACATTTTTAAAGGGTAGTTATGAATTAAGTAAAGTGGTGGATAATGAACCAGTATTTAGGAACAAGACTTTACTTAACTTTAAGAAACTATTGGAGGGAACTCACTGTATGAGCCCAAACTGGGTACCAAAAAACGTAGAATGTGTAAACAATGCCAATGGATATTTGAAGGGGAAAGTATTATTTTAAATAGCACAAATTCTAATGTTAATTTTAAGAATGGTAATTGTGTCACAACAGGCAGTATTTATTAGGTCAAATGTTTGAATGAGATTGTTTCTACATAGGAAAAATGGAAAGGGTGTTGAAAAAAAAAATATATGAGCATAATTATGATATTAGTAAAAGGAATGTTAACAATGCCCTGGTTAGACACATAGAAACTTGTAGCAACAATAATAGACTTTTGTTTAGAATTATAGAAATTATTGAGAAAGACCCGGGGTGGGGGGGATTGGGAGAACTTTTTAGAATATAAAGAAGTTATATGGTAACTTAGGTTAAATGCAAGCTCACCCTCCGGTTTAAATGGCAGTATTGTTTTGCATTCAGCACTTAAGCTAAGAGCCTTGAAAATATGAACTAAGTTAATAATCTTAAATTATTTTGAGACATTTATCAATAACTTTTTCTTATGTTGGGGGTTCAGTCAGAGAACCATAATGTTTTAAGTAAGTGAGAGGTATTTTTATAATTTTATCACTTTTAAAGCTATTTTAGCAGGGTTAAAATTATGCTGAATTCTCAGGGGAATGAACAGCCTGAATACTGTGTGTGTGTCTCTTTAAACATTTTTAAAAACCTTCAGTTATAATTAATGCTGTTTTTATCTTTAATTATTTAATTAGTAAAGACATTGGTAATATAAAAGGAAGCAGAAAGTGTATATGTGCATTCTGATGAAGTCTCCCGAGTGAGACAAAAGTGTTTCATTTTATCTGGTTTGGTTTATTAAATACATTAAATATATTTTAGTATATACTTTGCGGATTTGCCTGTTCTTCCTTCCACTTTATTGAAATTTTGGTTATCAGCCTGGAAGTGGAAACACCCTGGTGGATAGTTTTGTGAACTTGTATATACTTATAAATACAGTGCAAATATTTGGACAGAGATAAGCTGACAAAATGAATTTTGTCATTAGTAAATGAATTCAGAAATTACAGTTCACAAAGATGAGATTATACACCCTGTGTACACACTTAGAACAGAAATGATTTGATAAAAAAACCTAGGCAAAATTATATTTATCCTTTTTATAATAATTAGACTGATTATGTTTGGAAAGAAGGAATTAGTAAGAAGAAGTATGCACGGGTAGGGGAAAGAAGGAGGGAATAGTTCATTCTGGGGTAGTGCAAGAGCAGTGCCACATCTTATTTAGGTGGCCTTTTAGTACGTTGTTGAAGTTGGAGAAGTTAGAGGTAGATCTAATTTGAAGAGGGATAGAATTCCAGTTTTTGGAAACTGAGTATGAGAAGAGACTTTGGCCAGAGGATTTGTACTGTTTATATATGCTGAGAAGATGTTGTCCACTAGATCAAAATGGTCTATTAGGGTATTAGCAGTGACAAATAGGATTAAAAGCAGGACTGTCATTGACATTGAGAATAATGTCACATATGACGATAAGACGAATGCAATCTAAAAGGTGAAGTAATTTGAGGCAATCCCATGCCTTAAGGGCATTACACTTTCTATTAAACACACACACACACACACACACACACACACACACACACACGTGTGTGTGTGTAGGTGGCTTTGGGTTAAGGTAAATGGCTGAGTATGTTAATGCTGAAACTTCTGCATATAGCACAAATTTCAGCATTAGGTATGTAAGTTTTAGTGTTGTACTTGTGTGCTAATGTATGGGAAGTCCGTGGAAGTGTCTTGTGCAGTGGTAGTATCAGGGTAATTTTTTTTGTAAGGTAGTATGTAGGGCTGGTGTTAGGAGAAGGGGTAAGGATAGGAGTAGTACACACGAGTAAAGCAGAGCAGGTAGATTTGATTGCTTTGGTAAACTGAAGCAGAGTGTGAAATAAATACCACCAGCTTGTAGGGGAATCACATTAGTCAGCGTTAAATTTCATTTCAGTATTTATTGGAATTAATTTTTGTACAGATGAATAAGGTAAACATGATATTTTCTGTCTGGAAACTGCTTTGAAAGAAGTATTTTAACCAAGATTTCCCATATATGTGTAATATTTATTGGATGTATTCTCATGTTTATATCTATATTTGAAACATAGACAATTTTTTCTTTGAAACCTATATGTATGTATGTATGTATATGTATATATAATGTAATTAGTATTAAGAACATTTCTTATTGAGCATCTTTATCAGTTTTTAGTTTTCTTTGGTAGGAGATAAAAGTGATTGAATTATACAGTCAGAGGATGCTTTCTTGTGTTAAATGTGTGTTAATTAGTTCATTTATCCTTTGACATGATGAGAATTAAATCTGAAGCTTTGTATACAATGTTCTGTATAGACAATCAATAATTAAAATTTTGTGTAAAAATTCATCAGAGACAAAAGTAGACTAAATCTATGTTTTTATTTACTGCATTGTCTAATATGTGGGTAAATGTGGAAGAGGTAATAGCAGTATAAAAGTGGTTAGCTGGGGAGGTGGAGATGTGGAGGGAGGAGAGTAAAGCAGGCAGCTAGGGAGAAGCATTGAAAATCAGTCAGCAGATTTATGCACACCACCTGGGACCTGGAAAGGAAAATGTATATCAAAATATAACAAGTCCTCACTATAATTTTTTCAAATATAACAATGATAAAGTGGTAGGTTTTTCTCTGACAACATAGATATGATACCCCATTCAACATTTGTTAGTAGCCATTCAGAAGTAAATGAGGTACAACGCAACAAAACTTGTACATTGTATGAAAAAAAAATGCAGATAATGCTGTTAACATTTGGGATAATATGACTACCAGTAAAGGATCATTATTTAAAGTGTTTGCACTGAGGAAGTGTAGACTGAAGGTATGAGCTTGCACACCTGAGGACAACAACAACCAGAAAGGGACTAAATATTGATTAACCTGGGAGGTGACAAAAAGGGGAAGCAATAATAAAGCATGGCATCCACAAATAATGCTGGGGGATTACAAAGAAGAAGACTGAGGGGAATTTTTTTATTCTATGCATTATATTTCTCAAAACCTTTGATCTTTAGCAATCATATGATATTCTTCTTCTTAAGTCCATACCAAGTTTTGATACTATAGGTAGCCAGATGACTTTTATCACACTATATAAGTGGAATTATAACATACATTTTCAGCAATTAGTAATAAAACTCATTACATGCTTTTTGAAACTAATAAAAAACTAACACCATCTATAACTTGGGCTATGATCATCAAATCACTAGGAAATCAGTTTCAGAAAGTCCATACTTCCAAATTTTCATATCAATTGTGTGATCCAGACCTATTATTCAAAGGACATACTGACGTTATGGTGGATAATATAACACCTAAGCTTAAGGCATGTTTTACTACATCCAGTCATCAGAATGCAGATCCTAGAAGAGCATTAGCAAGAATTACTTTATTACCTTAATCCAGAGTATAACCTTCCATTAACAGTTCCACATGCTACTCAAAATACTCAGTCTAGAATGCTAGAAGTAAAATCTACAGATTCTCTGCTATAGTCCTTAAAATTGTACATTGCTGCAGCTACTTTCAAAAAGGCCAGTTGGCTAAAAGTTATAGGTTCATAGCTGCATACTAGACTATTGACCACAGGCTCCTTTATAAGCCTACCCATACATTTCAAATGTATTCAACAAGTTTTTATGCCATAGATGCTATTTTAACAGATATTTGTAAGTTAGGATATGGGGAGTCAAGCAATAACAGGCTGTCTCTGTCCATTACAGACATAGGTGTCAGACAACAGGTGAATTTCTGTTTTTGTATGAATAGGGTCAGAGAAGAAATTTGATTCAAATGGATGGGAAGTCTGTTCAAGAAAAGGGGTATTCTCTGAGAGATGTACTTACACCCCTACATGGGCTATTTATTTTGCAAGCAAGGTTTAAGTCCCTGGACTGAGTAGTTCTGATGGTATCTGTTTTACAGATATGCAAGAGGTCCATCAGAGTGGAATACACTGATGCCTTATATATCAGACATTGATCGTCCCTCAACAGTCTGTAGGATTCAGAATATAGGGATAGGGTTTTGACACATCCACATAGAACATGCTATTAACATCTTGTATTCTTTTTGTGAGTAATGTCTGTGGACATTCCAGTTGTTGCATATGCCTGAGCAGATGCATACCATAGGAGGCAATGTACTCAATGATGGACCTGATGAGGCTGAATACAGTGAAATTATCACTTTCTTGGGCCCTTGCTTGTAAGTTCAGCAACATAGAATTATTTCCTTAATTCTATAGACGTGTGTTGTTCTAAAGCCAGGTTGCAGTCTAAATGTTAAACAGCAAATCTTTTGTCATCACTGGTCTTTAATCTATGTATAATCTAGTACATAAAATGTATGGTCTGCCTCTGAGAACTAAATTAAATAAAACGGCATAAACACACAATTGATGGGCAATGGAAAAAAAAAACACCTCCACCACTGAACTGACCACCTTTTCTGTTAGCAATAGCAAAACAGAGCTTTATGAAATTTGTGCCACAAAATTGGAACTATTTTTCTATGAATATCAGGAATACAACAGATTATCCTAATTTTTATGTGCAAGTTGTTAGAAAACTTAAAGTAGTCTAGCAATTGCCATTATTTCAGATTAGATGATTAATAAGCAACTAATGACAAAGTTATAATTTTAAGCAACTATTTTCAACTCTTTCTGTCTTTTATTCATTGTCAAAGGAAAAAACTTCAAAGACCAATACACATAAGGTTCAGATAAGGCACATTTAATAACTTGCTGCAAGGAGACAAAAACATGCAAATACAGGATTTTTCCTAACTACTAACAGGAAGTATGCTATTCTTATACTGTTCTACAAGACATTGCCTTCTATGGTTGACGTAATCAAACACAACTTTCAATACTGTTCTACAGCAGATGTTACTCAGATTTTCTGCTGACATGACTGGATTTATGAAAAACATTTTGAGAAAAACAACCTGGCCTTGGTGTGCTCTAGCCCGTTACAAGCTTCTATTTTGTAGTTCTAATACATGTGTTACATTTCAAGGTACTTTTCTAGCTTAGGCACAAGCAAATGCTAATTGCAGTTCATATTTTCAAGCAGTCTTTGTTCTGATTATCTATAGCTTCTGCAGCTGCATATTTTCTCACAGCACAAGCGGAACTCCTTGTCTAAGTCTCATAACATTTATACAAGTGATACATCTATTCATTATTTTCCTGACACAAGCAGAAATTATCTGGTTCCCTGTAAATTTCCAAAACATAAGCAAAGATTATAGCTGCGCATATTTCATGACAATACAAGGTTAGAAAGCTTCTGCAATTTGTACAGATTTTATGCAGTGTGAAATAGAATAAATGTGTTAACTCTTTTCAAGCCTTAAATGCACTAAGCATATTACTAATACACACACTAATACATATTTTTCTGACATTTCCCCCCTTTTAATACTTTTATTCTACTTTCAAAATAAGCATAAACAGTTTTTCTTCTATTAACCTCTTCCCACTTAGGATTTGCAGTTAAGAGAGTCATTCAATTTAAACTTATGAAAACATTTTCAATCTTTTAGCAGTTTTTCAAACTCAGTACTTTGATATAAGGTTTCAGAAACTGACATGTCTATAAAGTCTTTAATCAGTCTTTTCATGCAGGGGATGCCACAGCAAACACATACTCCCAGTAGGATCATTCCTACACAAATGGCAATCAGGATGTTCATTAGGATAGTACCCCACCCCCCAAACCATTTCTGGAAAAAGTCCGTCAGTGGGTTTGGTCCTGGTTTGGTCATGGCTGACACTTGCTGAATTACCTCAAGGTGATTGTCTATCTCGTATTTATGGTCAGGAATATATGAATAGCACTCCTCCTGGATTAAAGTTCAAGTACCGCCTCTCGCCGCTAGGGTGAAGTCAAGAGCCATGCGGTTTTGAAGGACTACAGTTCTCATGGCATTCAGTTCATCAGTCATCAATTCGAGAGCGGAAAAAGTTGCATTACTCAGTACTTCGAGAAGTTTAGACAGTTTTCTCAGCTCCCAGATCAATTTCACTGCTTCATATGCTGGTAATATGCCTGCCCTCAATGTAACACTATCACTCAAGTCCATGTGTGTCAGTCCATTGCCTATAGAATGATGGTTTTTCCAACGCGCATCGATTTGCCCCACTGGGTTTACAGGTTTCTTGACGACTTCTCAGACATTCCAAATTTTTCCTCGAGTCAAAACTGCAGTGTGTCATATGGCCGGGACCAGGTAGCCCAAAAACAACTGCCGGACCAATTCTCAGGTAACCACTTATATGCCTTTCTGCCACATACAAAATAACAGTCCTCTACTTTAGTAGTAACGTTGCTATGAATATACACTTGTCCTGCATGAAACATTTTTCTATCAATTATAGACAGTTGTTTATAGAGAACAGAATTATGTTTTACTTCATCAATTGTTTTGTGCATCAATTCAAGAAATGAATCATAGTTTGTATTACAATAAGAACCTGCATTGTTAGCTTTACTGTAACATTTATAAGGAACAGTCACATTGCAATTGCTCCAACCCACCTGAACAGTATCATTTTTATAAAAACACACAGTTCCCTTTTGTGGAATAGAGAAGTGCAATGCTATTTTATCTTGTGATGTAATGGTTGAGGTATCATAAATCAAGTTTTCCCAGGTCTTGTTGACCCCTAGAGGGACTGTAGTCATTAATAACCCCCAGTATGCTGTCGGCAAAGCTGTGCAAATCCAGCAATTCGAAACATTGAAAGTCTCAGCAT
Organism: Protopterus annectens; assembly: GCF_019279795.1. Lineage (NCBI taxonomy): Eukaryota > Metazoa > Chordata > Ceratodontiformes > Protopteridae > Protopterus > Protopterus annectens. The sequence continues at coordinate 860,967,631 of NC_056729.1, read as the reverse complement.
ACACATATTTAATTGCCTGGTAAGTGTTGAAGTTTGGGTGCCAGTTTATGAGTAACGCTTCAGTTCAGTTTGTGTGGCTGAAAAAAGGAATAGCCACAACAAAAAGATTATTGGATCCACGAAGCACGCTCTGCGATTTTGACTGCAGTGGGTGTCGACAGAAGCACTTGATATGGACCATCCCACTTTGGTGACGTCCAATTCTTCTATTTTATTGTCTTCACCCAGATCCAGGTTCCTGGAGCCACTGCCACTTCTGATGGTCTGGTTTGTTCTTTATCTGAAACAGAATTTGACTGCAATAAATGTTTAGAATTCAACAAATTTCTCATATACTCTGCTAGTGTACAGTCGGCTTCCTGGTCTGCGAGCATGAGAGGTTTCCACTGAGGTATACAATAAGCCCTTCCAAATAATTTTTCAAAAGGAGTCAATATTTTTGCATTCGAAACAGTTCTCATGCTCAACAGTGCCAGGGGCAGACAATACACCCAATTTCTCTTTGTTTCTGCTATTAACTTTCTTAACTTACTCTTTAAAATCCTATTATGCCTCTCAACAAACCCTGCAGATTGCAGATGATATGCACAATGATTTTTTAAAGAAATACCAAAATGTTTATTTAACTGCTGTATGGTTTGGTTTACAAAGTGTGTACCGTTGTCACTGTAGATCCTTTCCAGAATGCCAAATCTATTCGAGAATTGCTCCTCGTCTTACCCATCTTTGTTTTTCAGACTGCGTAGTAAGTGTCTGCATTGTCTTTAACATTTCTAAGTCTAAAATCTCAGAGGGTTGTAATTCCTCATTTAAAAGAAATACGTCTGAAGCTGCCTGTTTTGCAGCTGTATCAGCTCTCGCATTACCTTTTGAAATCCTATCCTGTTGTTTGGTATGAGCTGTGCATTTCCAAATAGCTACTTTCTGAGGTAACTGAATAGATTCTAAAAGAGCTAAAATAAACTGTGCATGATTGATTGGTTTGCCAGTAGATGTTATCATTCCTCGATTTTTCCACTGTTGCACAAAAACATGTACAGTAGAAAAAGCGTACTGGCTGTCAGTAAAAATGTTCACACATTTACCCTTTGCTAAGGTACATGCCCAGGTCAAGGCAATCAATTCTGCTGCCTGTGCAGACAAATTGTGTGGTAATGGTTTCACTTCTATAATCTCAGTATCAGAAACTACTGCATATCCTACTAGGTTCTGTCCTGTAGGACCCCTTTTGCACGAGCCATCCACATAGTATGTCACCTCGGCATCATCCAAGGGGACATCCATGAGATCTTTTCTAGGGAGTGACTTTTGCTCAATCACCTGCAGGCAGCTGTGTGGTGTGCCATCTCCAGGGGTTGGGAGCAAGGTAGAAGGGTTTAAAGTCATGCATCGTTCAATTGTCATATGAGGTTGGCTCAACAATATAGTTATACAGGAAAGATGTCTAGCAGGGGAAAGATATGCTGCCTTCTCTTGCAGTAAAATAATTGCGACTGCATGAGGCACTCTCAATGTGAGAGGGTGGAACAAAACTACTGAGGCCGAAGCCTGTATTGCCATTGCAGCTGCAACTGCTGCTTGTACACAGTGGGGTAAAGACCGTGCCACTGGGTCTAGTTGTGATGAATAATAAGCAATAGGGCGTTGCTTGTCCCCATGCTGCTGTGTTAACACTGATGTCATATAACTTTGCTTACAATTTACAATTTGGAAAAAACGTTTATGATAGTTTGGTAATCCTAAAACTAATGAGGACGCTATTAACTGTTTCAGTTTGCAGAAAGCAGATTCTGCTTCTGGTGTCCATTGTAACAAATCCTGTGCTGACATAAGCTTTTTATATATCAGGTTAGTCAGCAGTGCAGATTCCAAGGCATAGTTTGGAATCCAGCTCCAGCAAAAATTAGTCGTACCCAGGAAGGACATCATTTCCTTCTTGGTAGTGGGTTTTGGTGCTTGCAAAATCACTACTTTTCTGTCCTCATCTCCTAGGTATTTGACTTGTTTTTTCCAAAGCTGCAGTTTATTTTTGTTTACTTTATGTCCTTCAGTGGCTAAAAATTGTAATAGCGCTATGGTATCTTCTTTGCAATCTTGCTGGGTGGGAGCCACCAGCAGGATATCATCAACATAAAGTAAAATCTGACTGCCTCTTGGTGGGGTAAATCCCACCAAGTTGCTTGCCATTTCTTGTGAGAATATTGTCAGACTTTCACAATATCCCTGTGGTAGTCGTGATATGTATACCTTTCTCCTGAAATGTGAATGCAAACCAATATTGGCTGTCAGGGTGTATCGGTATCGAAAAGAACGCATTGCTGATATCTACCACAGAAAAATATTTCTGCTGAGGTTTTAAATCATTCAACAGGGTGTGTGGGTCTGGCACTGTACGTGTCCTTGGTATTACTGCATCATTTACAGCTTGTAAATCTTGGACCATATGCCATTCTCCATTTGTTTTTTTAACAGGAAATAAGGGTGTGTTACATGGTGAATCAGGAGATTCCACCAGTACCCCTTCCCTAAGTAAAGCTGCTATAATAGGTTTGATTCCTACCTCTGCATCTTTTCTTAGGGGATACTGTCTTTTCTGTGGTCTAAATGCTGACTTTGGCATGATAGTAACTGGTCCCGCTGTAAGAATAAGTCCTACATCTGACTTTCCTGTTGACCAAAGAGTTTCTGGTATATTCTGTAAGGCATTCTCTTCCTCCTTTAATAGGAGTGCTAATCAGCTGTCCTTGCTAGACTGCAAGTGCACGGCTGGGTGGGTCTGAGTTATCCAATTCAGCTTCTGTATTTGTATTCCCTGTTCTGACAGTTCTAACTCTGTCTGCTTTTCCCATCTTGTGACTTTTTCTCCTAAGTCTACCCATGTTATATTCTTGTCCTTAGTTAAGCTAACATGTGGTAATAAATTAGATTTATAAAGTGCAAAGAACTCCTGGGGCAATGAACAGCTGGCTACACTGTTCCCTTCCATGTCCCAGTACATATTACATAATATCAATCTGTTTGCACGATTTCCAAACAATTTTTGCTCATATTCCTTGTCAGGTCCTGGTGTGTTACAGTAATACAGTGTACAGTGCAACAAATGTTGTTTATCAGTGTCAAGGGAGGGGAACTTGCTGATGGCTATGTTCATCAACTCTTCGGTCACTGCCCCTGGACCAGTTGTAACCAAGTCCTGGCTGTACCAATAGAACATTTCACCTTCCGATTGCACTGCAGAGGTATCAATTTGTTGCTGTGCTTCCATACCCTGCATAGTCGGAACTACTGCTATACAAAATAGCTGCATAAGGTCTCTGCCCAAGAGGTTTACTGAGCATTTTGAGGAAACAATTTTGCTTTTCTGGGTCAATCCTGAAACAGGATCAGTTATTGCAATATTATAGGAGAGGGGCTCCCGATACAGCTGTCCATCAGCTGCTTTCACTAGTATGTAATCAGGTGACTCTGAATTCTCTGGCAGTTTGCAGGGATGTATCAGGGTCCGTGATGCCCCTGAGTCACACAAGAATTTGGCCTCCCTCCCTTCTACCAGGAGTGTAACTTCTGGTTTTGTGTCTGCTATATAGAGCTCTAAGCTCAATAAAGCTAAATCCAATATTTCATTTTCTTCACTATCTGTAACTTCCTGCACTTCCTCTATTTCTTCTGTCACACCTCTACTCCTTCTCTCACATTCTCATTTGTCCTTTCTCTGCTATCCCCTTCTAGTGATTCTTGACTATCATATAGTCAGTCCTCACCCTCCTTGTCTTCCGTGGTTGCTTTCTTGTTTTTCTTGCAATCCCTTGCCAAGTGTCCCTTTTTACTGCATTTAAAACATTCACCCCTTTTCTTTCGCCCTTCAAAGTCCTCTGATCGCTGATCAGATTGTTTGTTTCCCTGGGCATTTCTCTTGCCCTTTTTCCCGAACTGTACTACATAGACTTCTGCTCCATCTTCTACAGAAAATACTTGGGCTTTCTTTTTCTTTTTGCTATTAAAATGCCTTTCGGCATGCCTAGCATATTCAGGTAATGACTGTAACCTGCTTGTACGATGATCTACCATGTGCTTTGTAATAAAACTGCTTATGGGTGCAATGCTGCCTTTCAAAAATGCATTCTTTAACTGCTGCTCATATGGGGAATCTTGTGTCTGATCTTCAGGAACCTGCATTCCACAATGGTTATTAAAACATTCTAACAGTCTGGCATAATATCTGTCAGTAGTTTCACCTTCTTGTTGGATGCATTGATTAATGCATGTCCAGTCTGTCCTAGGCTTCCATTTCTCAGAGATGCGGTCTGCAAGACCTTTTACTCTTTTGTCTAGTTCTGCGCTGCTATGTGGGAGGGGTCTGTGTGCTGCATCACTGGGATTCCAGTTGCCACTAATCATGTGCCAATCTGGTCCCACGATTTGTCTGACTACTTTTTCTACCTCTTCTCCATTTAAATTATAACTTAGCCTCATTCCTTGTAAAAATTCTAAGAATGTTCTAAAATTAACTTTTGGATGGGGAATTGCCTCAGTGGCTTTCCGGATGTCTTCCGGAGTCCAGGGTCTATACACTAGAATAGTTGGATCCTGACCTTCTTGCCCTGCCTGAGGATTAGGTACTTCTATGAGTGGGCATATTTTTCCTTCACTAATAGATCATGAATTCCTACCCATTTGATATAATTCAATGTCCCCTTTTGAGTTACCTACCCGTGTTTGAGACCTGGTCTCGATAGGATCTCTAATAAACTGTTTTGCTTTTGTAGTGTCTCTGTTTACAGTGGCAGCAGGATATCGCGGGGGTGGACTAACTTGTTCACTTGCTTCATACTCTGGTAAGGTGGGCGGAGGGGCCGATGCTATTACTAAGTTATTGTCCTCCTTATCTAAAAACATTGCTTTTGAATTATTGTTATTTTGTTCCCTATGGTTTACTTCCTCAATCCACCTGTGTGCCTGAGGAATTCCTAATTGGCACTGCTTTTTTACCCAACCTTTGGAATCGGTTTTAAGCTATTTGACAAGTTTGACAAGCGAGGATTTTTCCAATTTACTGTCAAATTCAAACTTATTAACCCACTTTGAGTAGTATTTAATATTATCAGCACGCTGTGACTGCATGTATCTTGCATCTTCGGTTAATGGCAGATTTTGGGGTCTTTTTGTGCAATTATTACCCATTTTGTTCTACCCTTTTCAATCATTACGTAACTCCTTATTTTTAACGTGGTACCACGGATTTTGTTATAGTCTCTTCAGAATGACTGCCTACCTACTCTGTTTCCCTGATCTATGACAAGACAGTAATCTTTTCTGTCCCTGACTTGTAAAACTACAGTCCTGACAAAAACAATACAAATCTAGTCCCTGATCTAAAACAGAAAAAAAAGATTCACCTTACCTGAACCTTCGTGATTGATCACCTGGTTTGTAAAAACCCGTCCTTCAGTCGCAGATCAGAAAGTGGCTGGCATCTTTTGTCGGAGGGCTTTTCAAATAAGAAGAACCGATGTGGTTTCTTCCCTGTACGGTTTCAAGCCACCTGGCCTGTCTGTTCCAAGGCGAAGTGAGGGTTTCCGGTCCGAAGGACCAATCTGTCAAAGGAAAAATCTTCAAAGACCAATACACGTAAGGTTCAGATAAGGCACATTTAATAACTTGCTGCAAGGAGACAAAAACATGCAAATACAGGATTTTGCCTAACTACTAACAGGAAGTATGCTATTCTTATACTGTTCTACAAGACATTGAATTCTATGGTTGACGTAATCAAACACAACTTTCAGTATTGTTCTACAGCAGATGTTATTTTCTGCTGACATGACTGGATTTATGAAAAACATTTTGAGAAAAACAACCTGGCCTTGGTGGGCTCTAGCCCATTACAAGCTTCTATTGTGTAGTTCTAATATATGTGTTACATTTCAAGGTACTTTTCTAGCTTAGGCACAAGCAAATGCTGATTGCAGTTCATATTTTCAAGCAGTCTTTGTTCTGATTATCTATAGCTTCTGCAGCTGCATATTTTCTCACAGCACAAGCGGAACTCCTTGTCTAAGTCTCATAAGATTTATACAAGTGATACATCTATTCATTATTTTCCTGACACAAGCAGAAATTATCTGTTTCCCTGTAAATTTCCAAAGCATAAGCAAAGATTATAGCTGCGCATATTTCATGACAATACAAGGTTAGAAAGCTTCTGCAATTTGTACAGATTTTATGCAGTGTGAAATAGAATAAATGTGTTAACCCTTTTCAAGCCTTAATGCACTAAGCATATTACTAATACACACACTAATACATATTTTTCTGACATTTATATTCCAGGAAACATAGATGATATATTAAAATGGCCTTTACTGACTCATTTATGATACCTATATTTTTACTGTCTCAGCTTATTATGTTCATAAAAATAGTATATCTTAATATTAATATGAATATGTTTGAGTAATCTACTTAGTTTGGTGGCATAACTTAGTATTCTGAAATCACAAAGATGTGTTCAAGGAAGCAGTGTCTCTAATAAGTCCATTTTCTGACTTCTTACAGTTTCTATCTTGGGGCATTCTAAAAAAAATATGTTTCCAATCCCGCAAAGTTGGATATTCACACCTCCAAAAAAAGGGAACCGCCCTGGCAGACACAGTGAACATTTGCACTAGCATAACAAAATTTGTTTAAATAGCCATTGATCAAACCCCGTCATTCACTGTCTTGACTAATTCTGTCTCCCACTTCTTAAGTATCTTCTCATATTCCTTATTAAAGTATCCCAGCAAAGTGAAAAAAGCGAGACTAACATTTTGCCTCAGTCTGGAACCTTTAAATTTGGCTTAAAAAAATTGACATAAACAATTTGGGGTCATTCTGTGTTTGGGATGTTATATATTTTTAACTGTTTTTTTTTCAATTCTAATTTATTAAATGTTAAAATATCTCCTTCAGACATAAGATAATGTTGCATAAATTCATCCCAGAAGATAAGACTATTTATGAATGATTGACTATTCCCAATATACTGCAGGTAGCTATCCATTGAGCCATTGCTTAATTTCCAGATCTCTTGACCTCCATGACAAACATAGGGATATTGGTTGGATCTCCTATTTGCAAATGATAATGTTAAATATGTTAGTATTTGCTCCATATTCACTATCATCTGTTAAATTAATCCCTTATAATCCTGTTATACCTTCCTGATCACTAAAAAGTGCCTTGTAAAGCCTCACATAACCCTGCACTTTAAACATAAAAATATACTTCTAAATGGCAGAGAAATTAGGGCTCAATATGTTGTCAAACATTTTTAAGTTAACAGCTTGAAAATATAACTCTGGTTCCGGAACTCCTAATCCAGTTGACATACTGAGTAATGTAAGGATTCTTCAAGAAAACCTGTTGTGCTTAGCCTTCCAAAAAAATGCTGAAATCTGATTAATGAGCTTACTATAAAACACTGGGTGTGGAGACCCTGGTCTAGCTTGTGCTAGGTATAAAATTTGTGGGAGAATAAATGCCTTTACTGCCAAAATCCTTTGTTGAAAATCTAAACTTAAATCTCCACAATGAGTGGAAAAAAATACTACACATTGTGGAAATCTGTTCATAACCCAGGAAAACAGTTTATTTTATATTAAGAGTAATTTTAATCCTCAGATATTTTATAGAAGTTTGGGGAATCATAAAATAATATTTTTCCTTAAGGTTGTGAGAGATATTGGAGCTCACAGGTAATACCATAGTTTTAGAAATATTAAGGCCTTTGGGCCTTAACTTTCCCTGTTTTAATTGGAACTATCTCAGGTTTATAAAGTGATAAAGCATCCTGCCCTGAGGCCTTAATGTTACATCTTTTAGTTAGAACTGCTTCAGGTCCATCAAGTGATAAAGCATCCTGCCTTAGGGCCTTAACATTCCCTCTGTTCATTAGAACTCCCTTGGGTTCATTGAGTGTTAAAGCATCCTGCCCTTGGGCCTTAACTTTCCCTGTTTTAATTAGAATTGCCTTGGGTTCATCAAGTGATAAAGTGTCCTGCCCTGGGGCCTTAATTTTCCCTGTTTTAGTTAGAACTGCCTCAGGTTCATTAAGTGATAAAGCATCACTAGTCAGGTATTTTACAGCATAGCCCCATGAAGTTCTATGACACAGACATTGTACACACATTGCATTCAAGGCCCCACCTGTTCCACAGGACTGAGATATACTAACAGGTGCCATATGGTTCCCTGTTTTAGCTAGAACTGTCTCAGGTTCATCAAGCGATAAAGCATCCTGCCCTGGGGCCTTAACTTTCCCTGTTATAGATAGAACTGCCTAAGGTTCATCATGTTATAAAGCATCCTGCTCTGGGGCCTTACTTTTCCCAGTTTTACTTAGAACTGCCTCAGGTTCATTAAGTGATAAAGCATCACTAGTCAGGTATTTTACAGCATAGCCCCATGAAGTTCTATGATACAGACATTGTACACACATTGCATTCAAGGCCCCACCTGTTCCACAGGACTGAGATATACTAACAGGTGCCATATGGTTCCCTGTTTTAGCTAGAACTGTCTCAGGTTCATCAAGCGATAAAGCATCCTGCCCTGGGGCCTTAACTTTCCCTGTTATAGATAGAACTGCCTAAGGTTCATCATGTTATAAAGCATCCTGCTCTGGGGCCTTACTTTTCCCAGTTTTACTTAGAACTGTCTCAGGTTCATCAAGTGATAAAGCATCCTGCACTAGGGCCTTACCTTGGGTCTATATTAAAATCACGAAAAGGTGTTACATCGAATGCCTCTTCAATGACACATTAAGACCGAAGTCTGAAAATAGCAAAAGCTCAAGCATAGCATTACCCTTTACCCCACTGTAGTGCAATCTTGGAGTTTGTATATTTAGTTGGGGGGGGTGTGGGGGGCACAGTTATGTTCTAAATAGTGTGTGTGTGTGTGTGTTTGGTACTAACGATTTCTTTCCCAGGGAAAGAAATTGCTGTTTTGACCATTTGCGGTTTATTGCATTCGATCTTTATGTGTCGGTGAAGAGCCATTCAATGTAACACCTTTTCACGATTTTAATATAGACCCGCTTGCCTTTTCCTGTTTTAGTCAGAACTGTGTCAGGTTCATCAAGTGACAAAGCATCCTGCCCTGGGGCTTTAATTTTTCCTCTTTTAGTTAGAGCTGTCTCAGGTGTATCAAGTGATAAAGCATCACTATGCAGGTATTTTACAGCATAGCCCCATGAAGTTCTATGATACAGACATTGCACACATATTGCATTAAAGGCCTTGCCTGTTCCACAGGACTGAGGTATACTAACTGAATGGTTTTGTAATCTCTCAGCTGCCAGATGATTAAATGTTCACTGTTCATTGACTCAATATTTGGGTGTCCAAGAAGGCCTTGCATGAGTTTGGTAAGGGTTAGAGAGTAATTATATACACCTTTATTAAGCCATTTGTCCACTGCACTCATAAATACCTCAGGGCTTCTAGTTCTTACTAATGGTAAACTACTACAAAGTTTTACAATCTATCCCTAAAATAATCGTTCCCCTATTAAAGTATTCTAAACAGGCTTATTCACTTAATAAACAATTATTTCCCAGTGAATGTGACCTAAGTTTAGCTCCTAACAGTACTGCCATAATGTCATTGTTTGCACATCTATACATTAATATTAGGTCCCCTTTACAAGTATATAAGTGAATGAATGCAATGACAACCTGGCCAGCCTGTACTCGTAACTCAGATCTTTAACCTTAGCAATTTGCCTTGTAAAATGCATATGTATTATTTGCAATCTACAGTATTTAGAATGATTATAGACACATGCTGACACACAATATTAAATAGTAGGCCTCACTACTGCCTTCTAAATCATGAGAGATACACTTCCATCCTTACTTGATATACTTCATAAGATGTCTGTTATAATTATATAGCACTTCTAGGCTATTATTTGCATCTTTTCCCTGCACACAATCCTATTTTATACAATGATTTTTAAGTTTTTTGATGTTTCTTCTCTTCCAAGTATGACATTATTAATGGAATAAGAGTAGCATGGATTGTTTTAACAAAATGCAACACATTTATTTTTCTAGCATTAAAATTCATGTGATTTCTTAATAACCACATATATAATTCCCTTACATAGCCTTGGCATTTGGCTTGATCAGCAGCCGAATTCACTGTTGTCCCAATTTTGATATCATCTGCAGATTTACTAATCTGAATGCCAGTGGTCAATGGAAACCGAGGCACGAATATTGGAAACAGTACTGGACTAAGAACAGACTCCTGCAATATATCCAGAGAAAGTAATGTGTCCCCAGACGTGACTTCATCAATTTTAACTGTAAAATTATGTTAGTTATCCAAGTTGCTACCCACTTTGTGATGGACTGCTTGATATGTTTTTAAACATTACTTTAATTATTTACATATAGGGAATAGAATTAAATGCTTTTGTGATATCCAAATAAATTACAGCAACTGATGTCCCCATATCTACAGTTTTCCATATTTTCTGATAGAAATGTTTTACATTTGATAAACAAGATCTTCCCCCACAAATAAACATGCTGGAAAATGTCCAGGTCTGGTTTTAACTTCTGAACCATTATTCTGTATATAACTCTCTCAAAACATTTATTAACAATGCATGTCAAGCTTATGAGACAGTAGTTGTCAATTGAATTTACTGCCTCCTCCCCAGCCAAGATGTAGTTACTACCAATGTCATTTTCATTCTTGGAGAACATATCCTTTCTCAAAAGAACTTTGACAATGCTACTGCATGCAACTTTCCATTAAATCTATAACAGTACACACAATATTCCTTTTACTGCATGGGCTCTGCTGCTTTAAGGCACAGTTATAGTTGGGCCCTTATCATTATTTTAATTATAACTGATACTTCCTGCATTGTTATTGTTTGATAATACTAAAAAATTCTCAGAAAAAGGAGATAACAGTCCTTTTTGATAATCAACACTTCATCATTTATTATTCTAATAGGGAGTCAGGATGGTATAATGGTTAAGCTGTTTAACTTACAGAAACAAGGTGTGGGTTTGGTTTTCAGTGGCACAGTAGTGCAGCGATTAGCACTGTTAACGCATCAATAGGTTAGGTTTAAAATGGCCCACATGGGCAGTTGGGCTAGTACTAACCTATAATACTGTTTTGCTGTCCCTTTCTATCATTACTTAAATGTCTAAATAATGATTTTTTTTTCTTTAGTGTTAGAGGCTAAGCTCACTTTAAGCCCTTTCTTATATTTTTTATGGTTTTCATAAAACAGGTTGCTACCTCTAAATATGTATCTTTCTTGACCTTACTTGGACACTGCTTATACTTAAGTCATAGTTTCTTTCAATACTTATCTTTTCCAGTTTCAGTGTTCACCACTCATTATATCACTTTTAGTGGCTGGATGACCTTTCATATTCCACATATAAGATAATTAATAGATTCATTTGATCAGAAAAGATAATTAATAGATTCATTTGATCAGAAAATATATCCCAACACTTAGAAATTGCTCTAGATCAGTCCAGCTTAGTTAATTCCATTTCTAATAGCAACAAAATCTATTTGATAAAATTTCAGTTTTGGTTTAGATACATGGGGTAATTCAAAAAAGCTTACATTGAGCTAATCTCCATGTAAGAATAGTGGCACAGCTCGAACATGGAGTTCGGAGCCTTTGCAATCCAGGAAACAGTGCTGGGGGTGTGCACGAGCCTTCCAACACTATTCTGGCATGGATGCAATGGAATAATGCAAGTCACCTCATTTGCTGGTGAAGAACATGCAAATGAGGTGAATTTGTGATCCAGAAAACAGACAGGCATTCATGTTGGAGCCGTGTCTGCAGGATAAATGTATGCAGTTAGTAACTGCATACTTTACTGCAAAAATATAAATGGGTGCATGACGACTTAAAGTAAAGCATGTATTATGTTCATTAGACATGCCAATGGCCAAAACTATGGCCATTGGCATGCCAGAGTGTTGAAAAATTGTAAAAATCAAACAATTTTTTTGTATATATGCGGCTGTTTATGCAGGGTGCAGTGGTGCGCAAAAGCAATTGTGCAGAAAATAAAAAAGAAATTAGTAGAAAGGCAATTAAATGTGAAACATTAATTTTGCCATTATACCAGGCAGCATGCAGACTTACAACAATGACAGATAACAGTGGTTTCTAAGGACATAGGCTCCGGTGTAGTGGTGTAACTAGGGTATAAGCCAGCAAGGGTATGTAAATGAGCTAAATTTATTGAATAGCAAAATGGGAGACTGTGTCCATGGATACCTAACTGTGTAGGAGCTATAATGCGGTGGTTTAGGCAGAAGAAGCAGCTGACATGAAAAGGGGTTGTGTCATGCTTGGTTTAAGCACCTTGGAGCTCTGCGGCTTCTATTTGTGCTCAGTTAAGCACAGTTAAGCAAGAGGGTGTGTCTGATGCTGCTTAGCTGTGCTTAGCTGGTTTGAAGACAGCTAAGCATGATGGTGTTTAGGGGAGGGCCCTTTCTGTTCAACATTGTTTATGCTAGCTCCACAGGTTTATGAGGCATGCAGCAGAACTTAAACATAGAGGAAATTGAAAAAAATCAAAGGATATAGCAGAATAAAGGAAATTAACTACAAATCACTAATAAGGCCTCTGCCACTTACAGTGGCCCATTCAAACCCCTCAATAATATAGCTGGCAGGTGGAATGTATCATAGCCAATCACACAGGCAGCATCTGCAGCACACCAGTATAAAGTATGCAAACACCCTTCAGTCTGACTTTAACCACAGACTGCACCGTTGGAGTACACACTTGGGAATTTTAACTGACAAAATGATAGGGGCTGCTGCTGCTGCTTTGCTACATCTCTACATGCTACAAACTGAGGGTGGTGATGAGGATAATGCTGACAACTGGCCCAGAATGAGGAGGAAAAGAGTATTCCAACCCAGGGTAACCTTTCAGGGGCTGCATGAGCTGGAGATAGTAGAGCGTTACAGGTTGGACAAGGACATACTTCAGCAACTCACTGAGCTCTGCAACCCTCATCTCAGACACAGAGCCAACAGAGGGGAACCCATCCCAGTCAAAACAAAGGTATGTGTAGCCTTAAGAATACTAGCTACAGGTACTTTCCAAAGACCTACTGGGGTCATCCTAGGGGTCACACAGGCATCCGCATCCAGGGTACTCCACCAGTTCCTTGATGTCATGCTAAAACATGCCAGTGAGCACATTTATTTCCCCAGCACCCCTTTAATGAGGACAAGCAATATGCGTTTCTTCCACTATATAGCAAACTACCCAGATGTACTGGGTGCCATAGACTGCATCCATGTCCACATCAAAGCACCACCCGGTGAAGAGGGTAGAGTCTATGTCAACCGGAAGGGCTTTCGCTCCATCAACTGACAGGTCATGTGCAATGCCCAGGGCATTATCATCAATGTGTGTGCCTGTGGCCCTGGCAGTTATAACAACTCCCACATCTGGCACACCTCACAGCTGTACCAGGCATTTTCCAGGGGGGACATCCCATATGGCCATCTTGTGGGGGATGCTGGCTATGCACTGGAACTGTGGGCGATGACACCTATCAGAAATGCACACACACACACACACACACACACACACACACACTGAGGAACACCATAATGAGGCACACGCACAAACTAGAAACATCATAGAGCATGTGTTTGGGCTGCTCAAGTCACGTTTCCGCTGACTTGACATATCTGGAGGAGCCCTGCAGTACTCTCCAGTCACATGTGTACACATGGTCATAGTATCTGCCATGCTACACAATATGATCCTGTGTAAACAGCTGTGGCAAGAACATCAAAGGGAAGGGGGACACAGCCCTACACCATTGCCAAGGTCCACACAGGCACAGGGGGACTCGGAGGAGGAAACCGCTGAGCCTCTCCCTGTAGGCAGACATAAGCATGCCCATTATGCCCTGACCTTGGCAAAGAGGCAACGCATAGCACATACACTGACACCCTAGGTCCCAGGGACTGACACCTCTCTCCGACTCACACACACAGTAAAAAGGATGCCACACATATCACACTACCTGTACCTTACCATGTATAGGCTGTGTACTGCATGCATCTGACAGAGTCAGCCATCAAGCATTGTCCTCACAACTGATGCAGGCACAAGGTAAGTCACTCTTCTTAACAAGTTAATGCTGTATTACATTGTGCTAGCATATCTATGGCATCACTGCATGTATGTAAGGGAATGGGGTGGCCTACAGGGATAGCAGCAGACAACTGAAAGCTATGTGGGACAACAGGAAATGTCCACCAAATTTTGCTTTACCCAGAATATGCAGTAGTCCCCTAGATGACAAAACCCACTGCAGTATATGTAGATGACTAACAAATTGTGGGGTCATAGGTCACATGCATGGATGTCAGCGTTGTAGTCCCATACACACCTCTTAACCTCTCACAGCAAGTCAACTGTACAAAGCCAGAAAGAAATGTGTGGCAAAGGCCCACAAATTGGGACAATGATGCAGTATACCACTTACAAATGTACACAGTGATATCACAGCAGGTCTTGCAGTTGCCTTAAGTCTCTGAAGGGTAAGAAGTCTGAAACTCAAATGTCTGTCATAACTGTCTAACCTTTGCTCTCTAGTGATATGCCAGTATTCTCCAAGATAAGCACAATACTATGCTAAATGGAACCAAAATGTCAAGCAAACATCTGCACAGTCTGTGGAAATGTGTACAATTGAGAGGTATGCCCCCTCCGCCCAACACACCCGTCTTCCTATAGAAATGCAGGAACATTTACATTTGTAGGATAATAGCAGCAGAGCACACATTCCCAGGGCTGTCCCAATCAGCCTGCTAACTTGTAGCATTTCCACAGTATGCAGGGGTCAAGAGTTCTATATATGCTTGCTTGATACTGTCAAGAAGTAGGCAGCACTTACTGTTGGCTGTTGTGATTTAGTGGTCTAAGTACAGTACTGTGTTTGACAGGGTCCATGTTTCAAGACTGTCTGTGCAAACTATATTGCATGTCAACTACACATATGGTAAGAGCAGTACACACCGTCCACAATTCAGTAACCATTACTGCAGGAAAGCTGGACAATTCAGGCAAGGGGGCCACACATCTGGACAGTACACAGCTTGGAGTAACCTACACAGTGCCTAGTAAGACAGCAGGTTTCTGAAAGTCACTGTAGTGCCAGGTTATAAATGGCTGCCTCCTTACTGTGTCAGTACTGAGAACAAGTTATAACAAAAGTATACCTATGAACCTATAAACAACTGTCTGTCAGTGGTTCACCACATTACTCTATACTGTTCTACCACTGACATACCAGGAAATCACAGTGATATATAGAATATACTACACATTATGGAAATGTCTGTTCAGTACAATGCACTTTGCACCCACACCGGGATATGACGTTTCAGTTAAGAAGGATACCACACAACCAGGAGATCCCCAGCCAATATGTGACTGAGGTGCTGGACTGTTTACACACTTCATCAGCCAATTGGCTGTAGCCATACCTCTCAACTGGCTGGATTTGGCCAGAATGTCTATAGTTTGGCTCATAATTTTAGTGTGCTCATCATAAATCTTTTATGTCTCTGGTAAATCACTGTGATGATCTGAGGATTTATGTCAGTAAGTAATGACACATATTTCAGTCTCAGACATCATATATATCAGAAGATGTCTGCTAAAACAAACCCTTTTACTCTAGCAACTGTCTAAGTGAATAAGAGCGATATTTAAAATATCTCCCTAAGTTTGGCTCATTATCCCCCACAGCTCTTGCACTAACAGATTGACAGGTATGGTTGTAGCACACAAAACCATGGACCGGAGTACAACTATCTCTGGAATGGACTTCCACTCTTACTATAGAAGGTCATACCGGCATGCTCCTACACTTACAGAATTAAAGCCCATGTCTAAATCCACAACTGTATTGTGCATATATATATATTTGCATACACTCAGCTATGTACACCTTAACTGTCTCTACCCACACCCATCACACATATTACCCTTAGCTATCTCTAGGTGGCCCAGATGTGCTATATCTGCATCTGTTGAGTGTGAGACACATACATATATATATATATATATATATATATATATATATATATATATATATATATGGGCAACTCTCAACTCAGTACTGGCGTAACCAGTCAGGAGGAGAAGGAAACCACACTCAATACAATTCCAGTCTCACATAGACCTACCACGACAGCAAACCAAACACATAAACACACAAAAACATACTCGGAGGCTCTAAATAAAAATCTGCCTAAGCAGCAGAGACCTCCAAAGCAGACACCCAAGCAACCGCTACCCCAAAACAAAACACGTGCAACACATAGCTCACAAAGCTAGTGTGCTGAACAGTCACAGCCCTTAAGGCTAAACAACACACCTGATACACTTGTAATAGGTGACTCTATCGTCAGGCACACAGACATCCCGCTCACCAGGCTGAACAAGGAGAAGGTCACGGTGAGCTGCCTGTCGGGCGCTAGGATGCTCCACATAACACAAGCACTCAGGTCACTCCAAGGCAAGTACAAATATGACTTGGTCATTATCCATGCTGGTGTTAATGACCCGAGACGTACCTCCCTGGACTACATGAAAAGAGACATAGAGGAGCTCTCTGAGCATGTAGCCCAGGCTGGTATGACCCTGATCTTGAGTAGCATCTTACCCGCACCAAGAATGATGCCACAATATGAAGACAAGATGATCAATTTCAACAACTGGCTTAAGTATTGGTGTCATTCAAAGGGGATCCAATGCCTGTCAGCCTGGGATGACATGCTCGACAAGCCACGGTGCTTCGCTAGGGACGGCTTGCACCTGTCACCCCTGGGCTTTCGGATATTGGCAAAGGCTCTTGCTTCCCCCATAGTGCCTTTTTTAGGCAAGGCTCAAAAGACAAACCCACCTCCATAGGTATCACAAGGGATAAGAAACTAAGAGTAATGCTACTCAACGCTAGAAGTCTAAACCTCAAGATGCATGCACTCAAAACTCTCCTTAGCATGGAGAACATCGATATCTGTGCAGTAACAGAAATCTGGTTCAAGACTCCCAAGAGCACCCCAGCACTACCAGGTTATACCTCATACCATGCTTTTTGGCCCCAAAACTTGGACTGAACCACAAAAGGAGGGGGAGAATCAATATTCGTCAAATATACCCACACCTCCAGGTTGGTGGCACAGCACAAAGCATCAGAGACTATCCATGTACAACTAACAGTGGGTAAAACTGCCTTCCAGTTTATAGCCTGCTACAGACCACCCTCCCAAACCCAGGAACCCCACTCTGCCTTCCTGAGAACACTGGAAAATATGAAGGTCTCTCCAAACACCATTATATTGGGCGACTTCAACTACCCAAACATAGACTGGGAGCATTACTCTAGCTCCAACACCCTAGCCCAAAGGTTCTTTGAATTTATAAACTCAAATGCTATGGAACAACTTGTTACCACTCCCACAAGAGGGGAAAACACACTGGACCTGATCATCACCAACATGGGGACTCTATGCTCCAGACCAGAAGTGTATCCCTCACTGGTAAGATCAGACCATAAACTAATCTCACTGGATATTCACATCCCGACCCCACCCCCTGCCCAGAAAACCACAGTGAAAAACTTCTCTAAAGCAAATTTCACACTCCTCAAAACTGAGGTGGAATCCTTCAAAGCCCCCGAGCCTGTGGAAAATATGACCCAGACTGCAGAATCCTTTATAAACACATTCTATGAACACCTTCTGGAATGCATGGATCATGCAATCCCAAATAAAACCAAGACCCAATCTTCCAAAGGCAGACATCCTGTCTGGTGGACCCCAGCCATAAACAAACTATACAATAGAAGGAGGAAGCTACTACATGATAGAGCAAAATCCCAAAAAGGGAAGACATCTCTGATCAGTATTAGCAAAAAACTACGGGCACTCATAAAATCGTCTAAGGCCAGCTTCGAGAGAAAAATTGCACAGGACACTAAGGATAATCACAAGGCTTTCTTTAGTTATGTTAGGAACCTGGGTGGGAATTCCCAGATATACTCAGAATTAGTCCAAAATGACAAAAAAAAATCGAACCCACAGACATTGCCAACATCCTAGCTGACAGGTTCTGCGCAAACTTCTCCCCCCCTCCCCACCAAAAGGGCAAATATCTATCCCAGCAGAGTGCTGCCCCTCTGACATCTCAGATGCTCAGGTAAGAGCCGCCCTCTCCAAAGCAAAAAACACAGCATCAATGGGACCTGACAGTGTCCTGGGCTGCGTCCTACATGAACTCCAAGAAGAGCTAAACCCAAACATAAAACTACTGTTCAATCTCAGCCTTACTACAGGATATGTACCCAAAGAGTGGCGTACAGCAACAGTGGTCCCTCTCTACAAATGTGGTGCCTCAATGGATCCTGGAAACTATTGCCCCATAAGCCTGACTAGCTTGGTCTGCAAAGCTATGGAAAGGATCATCATGGACCTCATAAATAAAGATATTGGGGACCTACAGACACTGGATCCTACCCAGTTTGGCTTTGTTAAGGGAAGATCTTGCCTCTTAAACCTGGTCGATTTCTTTGAAACAGTTACCAAGGCCATTGATGAGGGGAAGGTGGTCCACTCAGCCTACCTGGACCTCGCAAAAGCCTTCAATACAATACCCCACTCGGGCATTATAGATAAGCTCACCAGCTTAAATATAAACCCATATGTCACTAGATGGGTTGCAAACTGGCTCAAGGACAGAACCCACATGGATAGAATTGCTGGAGCCATGTCAGACTCCAAACCAGTTACAAGTGGCATCCCACAAGGCTCAGTCCTGGGACCTCTCTTGTTCGGCATATATTTCTCGGAGGTACAGGCCAACATGGAAGGACTGTGGCTGACCAAGTTCGCAGATGACTGCAAACTGGGTGCCATAATCGACTCTCCAGCTGACACAAGCATCCTCCAAAAGGGCCTCATAAAAACAGACAACTGGTGCCAGAGCCATGGCTTCAAGCTAAATGCCAAAAAGTGTATAGTCATCCCCTTTGGCAAAAACAAAGTGCCACAAATTACCACATAGGTGGTAATCCACTAAGTACAGAAGAAGTAATTAGGGACCTGGGGACCCATGTTGATAGCAATCTCTCATTTGACAACCACGTGGCCAAAGTGGTTAGAAAAACATTTTATATAGCCCACCTAATCATGAAGGGATTCACATCTAGATCAGGGGAGGTCATCGTGCCTCTTTACTCATCCCTCATCTGGCCCATAATTGAGTACAATGCCCCTTTTGGGATGTACTTTACCAGACACCTGCAGCAACTGGAAAGACCCCAAAAGTACCTCACCAAGAGGATCAAAGGGCTCAAACAGATGCCATATGCTGCTCGGTTAAAGAAACTCCAGCTCTACTCAGTGGAATACCACCTACTCAGAGGCGATCTGTGCCTGACGTATAAAGCCATGTCCATCCCGGAATTAATGGACACGCTGCACCTCAGAAAATCCAAATCCCATTGAGCTGCATGCTTGAGAGACTTGAACCTCAGCACTGAAATAAATAGGACATGATGGGGGGACAGATTCATAACCCAGAGGCTCCCTTCACTCTGGAATAAAATCCCAATCCAGGTTAGGCATAGTCCCTCATTGACTCTCTTCAAGAGGAATCTTGATGAGTGGATGGGAGATCGTAGGTTTACCCTGGGTATCACTTCTGTGTCACTGTTAGACAGAGGCACAGTATACTAACCTCGAAAAAGGGCATAGCAAAATTAATTTAAAATGGGTAGTGAAAGCCAAACACACTCCGGCTAGGCTTATAAATGCCCTAGGGCAGATTGCCTAGTATGAACCTATGAACCTAAATAAATATATTTCAAGCATACACACACATATATACATATGGGGAAGAGTGAGAGAGAGACAGGCAGTGATGGAGAGAGGGAGACACACACAGAGTGATTCATAGACAGAGACACACTGAAAGGCATAGAGTGATGTCCAGTTGCAGACGGTGACAAACCAGTTGTAAACAGTGGCATGTGCCAGCATGAAGGTGAGCTCCATTGTGTAATAGTAGTGAGGTAGGCATTGTAATCTCACAACACCTGTCTTTGTGTGTGTGTGTGTGTGTGTGTGTGTGTGTGTGTGTGTGTGTGTGTGTGTGTGTGTGTGTGTGTGTGTGTGTGTGTGCATGTTTGTGTGTGTGTGTGTGTGTGTGTGTGTGTGTGTGTGTGTGTGTGTGTGTGTGTGTGTGTGTGTGTGTTTGTGTTTGTAGGTTAAAGAATTTTGAGGTAATTCCCACCCAGTACACTTTCCATTGCCCTACTTTAGAAGTCCTGCTGATATCATTCACTTTCGAAGTACCTTTGGACATCTTTTTAGCCCTGTAAGCTCCATGGCACATGCGACAACTGTGTAATACTCTAGTATAAATAACTAGATAGGCAGGGATTGTAATCTCAGTCCTGGCAAATATGTGTGTAAGTGTTTGTAAGTGTATGTGTTTGTAGGTTAAAGTATTTTGAGCCCATTCCCACCCAGTACACTTTCCATTGCCCTACTTTAGAAGGCCTTTTGATGCCATTCACCTTAGAAGTACCTTTGGACAGCCTTCAGCCCTATAAGCTCCATGGCATGTGTGATAACTCTGTAACACTATAGTACGAATAACTAAATAGGTAGGAGTTCTAATCACAGCACTGGCAGGTGTGTGTGTGTGTGTGTGTGTGTGTGTTTGTGTGTGTGTGTGTGTGTGTGTGTGTGTGTGTGTGTGTGTGTGTGTGTGTGTGTGTGTGTGTGTGTGTGTGTGTCTATGTGTGTTGGTTATACTATTTTGAGGTTTGTTCCACCCATCCCATTGTCTTACTTTACAAGGGCTGTTGACGTCATTCAGCTTAGAAGTACCTTTGGACTCTTGCCAGCCCTTTAAGATCTGTGGCACATAGGATATTTGTGTAACACTGCAGTACAAATAACTAGATAAGTATGGTTTCTAATCACAGCACTGGCAACTGTGAGTGTGTGCATGTGTGTGAGAAACATATCTCCTGTGTGTGTGCTTGTTATACCATTTTGTGGCCTGTTCAACCCAGTATACTTCCCATTGCCCTTCTTTACAATGGCTGCTGATGTCATTCACCTTAGAAGTACCTTTGGACATTTATCAGACCTATAATCTTTGTGATGTGCATGATAAGTAGGTATCACTCTAGTATGTACAAGTAGATAGGTAGGTGTTTAAATCTCAATATAGTTAACTATAGTACTGGGTGTGTTTGTGTGTCAAGCATATCCCCCGTGGCTATTGTGTGTATTAGTTATACTATGGTAAGGCCTGTTTAGCTCCTCCCCATGGCATTACTTTAAAGAGCTTGTTCCTGACATACACCATGTTAGACTCTACAGGCCATACCAGTCATCTGTACAGATATATACAGAATATCCAGATGTTTGCAACATATATGTGGTCTGTGTCCCCTAACAATGGGCATTTATGACAAATCATTGCTGTAGTGAAACACATGTGAGCATCAGACTTCATACCTGTCTGAAACATCATGCTGATGCAAAGTCTGTTACTCCATCACTTGTCCAGGTTTGTAAGAGCAATATACGAGACCAGTCACTATTCTGGGTGGTGTATCCCACCATCCCTGAAGCCATTCCCAACATTAATTGTTGTAAGAGGTAGTATGTTATGTCTTAGGCATATAATCTCTGTGGTGCATGTAATGTATACGTAGCACTATACTACATACAAGTGGATAGGTAGGTTTTCTAATCTGAGTATTGCCAACTGTGTGAGTGTATGTGTTTCTGTATGCATATCCCCTGTGGCTGTCTTTCCTGTGTATATGTGACGGTTATACCATTTTGTGTATCTCTTTCACCCTGCTAATTCCCTCATTGCCAACCTAGTCGCTGCTCCTACAGATGTCTTCCGCCTTACAAGCACAGTTGCACATAGAAACACAAAGCCACTGTTGTGCATGCAATAGTTATATTAGTGTGTACTGTACATAACTAAATGGGTAGGTTATCTAATATGAAAAGTGTCAGCTCTTTGTGCATGTGTGTTTCAATGCATGTCTACATGCAGCAGTGTGTGTGTGTGTGTGTGTGTGTGTGTGTGTGTGTGTGTGTGTGTGTGTGTGTGTGTGTGTGTGTGTGTGTGTGTGTGTGTGTGTGTGTGTGTGTGTGTGTGTGTGTGTGTGTGTGTGTGTGTGTGTGTGTGTGTGTGTTTCAAATGGCTCTACCATGTTAAGGACCTGTGAACCCACCATTGGAAATCCTAACAGCCCCTGCAGTTGTCACCCACTTGAATAGCACTGGCAGACACTGCAACACTACAGTAGCTCTGTGGTATTTGTGTTATTGTGTAATGTATCTAGCACTATTGTTTGTAAAAATAGGCAGCTAGATGTTCTGCTATCAGCAAAGGCAGGTCATGAGTTTTGTGTGTGTGTGTGTGTGTGTGTGTGTGTGTGTGTGTGTGTGTGTGTGTGTGTGTGTGTGTGTGTGTGTGTGTGTGTGTGTGTGTTTCTGTCTGTCTCTATGTATGTATATCCCCTTGCAACAGTCTACCTGTGTTACGGCCACCAGCATACCTCTCAACCACTCACAGAAAGACATTGGGTTAAAGCCATATGGGAAACTGAGGCAAACATCAAACATTGAGCACACCTTCACATATTGCTGTGAAACACATGGAAAGTAGATACAAGAACAGATCATTCATTTGAATCCACTTTCCAAAGGGTATGTGTTGTTACATGACAATATCTGTCATTAACCTGCATGTCAGTCTGTCATGGTTATCCAAAACGTTGGCCAGAAAACCACAATTTTGTGACAGATGGAAAGAAATTATGTATGAAACATCAGGACAATCTGCTGACATATGCAGAGGTCACAGGTATGGCCACTATCTGTAGCCATACCTCTCAACCTCTTAGGGCAAGAACTTTTTACAAAGCCATAAATAATAGGTTCATAGGTTTATAGATTCATAGGTAGGTACTAGGCTCTCAGCCCTAGGGCCCATACAAGCCCAGCCAAAAAGGTACCCTGGCTTTTGCCACCCAAGAAAATTATTTTCCTGTGCCACTGTCGAGCAGAGCCACAGAAGTGATCCCTGGGGTGAATTTCCTATTTCCCATCCAATCATCAAGAGTTTTCTTGAAGAGTGCTAATGAGGAGCTTTGTTTGATATAGATAGGTAGTTTATTCCAGAGTATGGGAAGTCTCTGGGACAGAAATCTATCCCTCTGGCATGTTCTGTTTATTGTGGTGACAAGGTTTAGGTCTCTAGCTTGGACGGATTGGGATTTCTTTAAGTGGAGCATGTCCAACAGATCTGCATTTGACATAGCTTTGTATATTAGGCAGAGATCACCTGTGACTAGGCAATATGCGACGGAGTAAAGCTGGAGTTTTTTGAGACGGTCTGTGGAGGGCATCTGTTTGAGGCTGGCAATCCTCTTTGTGAGGTGTTTCTGTGGCCTTTCCAGTTGTTGTAGATGTCTTGTGAGGTACATACCAAAAGGGGTGTTGTACTCTATAATGGGTCTAATGAGTAATGAGTAGAGGGGAACAATGACCTCTTTTTTCTGGATGAGAAACCTTTTGTGATGAGGTGTGCCATGTAGAAGGATTTCCTGACTACTGTGGCGATGTGATGATCAAAGGAGATTCTACTGTCCACCTGTGTCCCAAGGTCTCTTATCACACTTTCAGTGTTAAGTATACTACCACCTATGTTGTAGTTCTTGGGTACAGAGTTTTCACCAAAGGGGATGACAATGCACTTTTTGGCATTGAGCTTGAGGCCATGGCTTTGACACCAGGCATCTATCTCACTAAGGCCCTTTTGTAGGATGTCCACATCATTAGGAGTTTTGAATATGGCTCCTAGTTTGCAGTCATCTGTGAACTTCATTAGCCACAGACCTTCTGTGTTAGCCTGTACTTCAGAGAAGTAGATACCAAACAGGACAGTGCCCAGAACTGAACCCTGTGGTACTCCACTTGTCACTGGTCTGAAGTAGGATTTGGAGTCTGCTACTTTCACAGTGTGGGTTTTATCAGTGAGCCAGTTGGCAACCCATCTTGTGAAATAGGGATTTATACCTAGTTTAGTGAGTTTATCTATAATTCCAGAGTGGGGGGTGGTGTTGAAAACCTTGGCAAGATCTAGATAGGCTGTGTGAACCTCCTTACCCTTGTCTACGGCTTTGTTGACTGCTTCAAAGTAGTCTATCAGGTTTAGGAGACATGATCTGCCTTTTACAAACTTGAAGTGGGTGGGGTCCAGAGTTTGGAGATTACCAGTGTCTTTGTTTATAAGTTCCATGATGATACATTCCATGGCTTTGCAGACCAGGCTCGTCAGGCTAATGGGGCAGTAGTTTCCGGGGTTCGTTGTGGCTCCCTACTTGTGGAGTGGGATAACCGTCGCTGTGCGCCATTCAGCAGGCACAAAGCCTGAGGTGAGGCTATGACTGAACATGGTACTTAGGTGGGATGCCAGTTCGTTCTGTAGTTTGTGTAAAACACAGCCTGGAATGTTGTCTGGTCCCATGGATGCTGTGTTCTTGGCTTTGGAGAGTGTGTTTTTTACCTGTGCAGCCATGATTACAGGAACTTTGCATTCTTCTGGTATAGAGATGGGCCCTTTAGGAGGTGAGAGGGGGGGTAAAGTTAGCACTGAACCTATCTGCCAGGATGTTGGCAATATCAGATGGGTCTGTATATTTAGTGCCATTGTGCTGTAACTCAGAGTAGATCTGAGTGTTGCCATTGAGAGTCTTGACATAGCTATAGAATGCTTTGTGGTTGTCTTTAGACTCAGTGGCGATTTTGTTTTTGTAACTAGCTTTGGAGGATTTTATCAGGGATTTCAGCTTCTTACTGAGGTCGAACAGGAAGCTCCTCCACTCATGGGATTTTACTCTGTTTTGAAACAGTTTCTTCCTTCTGTTGTACAGTTTGTTTATGGCAGGGGACCACCAGATTGGCTTCCTTTTTTTGGAGGATAGTGTCTTGGTTCTGTTTGGATAGCACAATCCATGCACTCGTGTAAGTGCTTATAAAGTGCAATTGTGTAGGATTCAGTAGTCGTAACTATATTGTCCATCTGCATGGGTGTCATGAAGTTCACCACTTCTGTCTTAAGAAGCATGAAGGCTTTGGAGAAATTTTTTACCGTGGTTTCCTTAATGGGGGGTGGGGGCAGGATGTGGATATCTAGGGTGATTAGCTTATGGTCGGATCGGACCAATGAGGCATTGACTTCAGGTGTGGAACACCGGTCACTCATGTTGGTAATGACTAGATCTAGGATATTGTTGCCCCTGGTGGAGGTGTGGATAATGGGAGGGCAAACACCACAAAATAAGGACACTTTTGAAATATTGCTCTTACAAATGTAGAGAGCTGATAGAATAACAGGTTTTGCATTAGCAGAAATATTCTGAAGGGTGTGAAGACTGAAACTCACGTCTGTCATTATTTGTTGACATCAACCCTCAGTGATTTGCCAATGGTTTGCCAGAAAAACACAAGTTTATGAGAAAATGGACAGAAAATATGAGGCAAAATTCTGGACATCCTGTGGAAATCTGTACAGTTAAGAGGTATGTCTGTACCATCCTGCAGGTTACAGCCCATGTTTGGCAAGGTGTGACCTGTGACAACAACGGAAACCATAAAAAAGTCCCAAGAGTGCAGGAAAACAAACATGTCATACAGTTCTGTACTGATTGCACAGAGCAGTTATTGCACATCAGAAGCACCTTAATGTTATGACAGATACTGTAAGCTGAGGTAATGTCACACAAGGAAGGTTTCATAGTAACAAACCACAGAAGTCCTGTGTGTTGCACTTGCCTTGGCCATGGTATGTCCTCTCAACTGTCACATTACTACAAGTTGTGTCCCACACTCCACATTTGATAATCACACACACATTATGTGTCGCATATGTGTGTGCAATATGTAGACATGTGAAGGCCCTGTTAAAACAAAATAAAGCTCACAGATGTCACTCGGAAAAGATTTAATTCACCACAAACAAAAATAAAATAAATTAATACATGTGTAATAGTAATACTTAGCGCTTTCACCCTACATAACATAACAATTTTTACAGGTTGAGTGAATACCTTAGGTGTAGTGAGGGAATACATGTTACGAGAATCAGATATATATGTTTACATTAGTTGATAAATTGTTTTATATATAAACACTGTGATATATACTTAAATTAGGTATATATGTTTTTAAATTCCTGATGGTTAGTTAATTGTACAACCTATCAAAGATGACTTTGGTTACTGTTTTTTTATTTAAATGCAGTATGTTCCAATTAGTATTTGTACTCTGAAGATGCCCTTATGTTATGTAGGGTGAAAGCGCTAAGTATTACTATTACACGTGTATTAATTTATTTTATTTTTGTTTGTGGTGAATTAAATCTTTTCCGAGTGACATCCGTGAGCTTTATTTTGTTTTAATAGTTTGCTCAGTCACGTTGGTTTACATGTGAAGGCCCTGTGACTACCTGGTACCCCCAATAATCCACATGCATATAGGCATAAATACTAATCGGCACTGCCCACATATGTAGGTACAGCCTAAGGCTGTGTGAAGTGTTAAGTATTCTTTAGTCACTCATTGAGCCACAAACTGCTGTTTACACACTGCAATGGGCCATACAGTGGGTATGGAATGCTGTCGAGGTCCTAGTCTCAAGCTGAATGTAGACAACAGTGTCAGCATGCCATATGGTAAGGACATGTCCCCAGTACTTCCCACATCAACACCAATCCTTTAACAACACAGACTGAGGTGACAGACCTGGGTACCCTGGATGGCAACATAGTTACATTCAGGCAACAAGTATTGGCAATCATCAGGAATTGCTTGCATGTGTTTCACCACATAGGTAAAGAGATTGCATCCAGCCAAAAGGTGGGCATTACCTCTGAATAGTCCTCAGTCAGTACAGCAATACATTAGCAGTACGGCTTGTCTGCTATGCACCTATGCAGACATCTGCAGCATCTGTACAGGTTATGTTAACACCTGCAAAGTTCAGCCATGGCCCTAAACATGTGTTCCACACAGACAGCCTCTAATCTGTACTGCCCACTGGTTAATGGTCATGTTGTCCACAGGTGTCTGTGGCATGCCATGATGGCAATGTTGTGCTTAGCCCTTCGACAGCTACCCCATGTACAAGACTTGTCAGCACTAGAGGCCTGACTCACATATGATATAGCAGACACACATGCTGGAGAGTCAGGTTTGGGTACCAGAGGCTGCCCTGTATCAGAAATACACTCCCCAAACATGTCAAGCACAGTAACATGCATACCGTCATCAATTGTCACAAGACTGAGTGGATAGGATAGAAATATATGTGTCCATGGAGTTCAAGTATGTCCAGCAATGTCAGGGGCAACAGGTGCTGATAGGTGATTCTGTTGAGGTTAAAGTAAGGGCTAGGCTTGTGAAGGACCTACTGCCAGCACTCTAGTAACCTCCTCTGTATGTATGATCCTCTGGTACTACAGAACACCCAGGTGACTTGTATGAAGGCTAGCTAGCTGTGTTAAGTAGTATGTATGCAAGATCACACTGTCTGCCCCCATTGTCCCTCACACACTGTTGCATGCATACACACCCAGTAAACATGTACATATACAGCCATACCTTAGCTATGAAAAGGTCACTGTGTTTCCAATCTGCCATACTCATCTTTTGTAATGTCAGCAGCCCCACACCCTGCAGACACACAGACACCTGGAACACAAACAGAATACAGTGTGCGAGACAACAGTCAGTTAGCAGTACTAACAGCAATAATGCATCATGGCAAAAAAGGTACATACACTTTGATGTGTACTCATGACAATTGCCAGCAGACATCACCTTACACAGCATTACATTCCTACCTTATACTATATTCACACTGTGCATCAGACCCATATTAGCATGTCCGTGCATCTGTGGTATGGATAACAGGGATGTGGTGTGGGTTTGCCAGAGGCATAGGCTGGGACATAAAGTTGACATTGTGTGTGTGTGTGTGTGTGTGTGTGTGTGTGTGTGTGTGTGTGTGTGTGTGTGTGTGTGTGTGTGTTTGTGTGTGTGTGTGTGTGTGTGTGTCTGGAGGGGTGGTGTTCAAATGGGCCATGCAGAGGAGCTGTGTGTGTCTGGTGGTGACCTGCTTGGGATAGTGATATGTGAGTGTGTGCATGCACACAGTCAAGCCATGTGGTTGCCCTACACAGGGGTCTGTTGGACACCCATGGACCATATATGGCAGGCTGTACAGTTCACTGTCTCCGGCCATGGACATGGGAACTGGTTCTGCCAGAAGTCTCACTGGCACTACCAGGCACAAGGCCAGATGCAGTACTACTCCCTGATGGTGACTGATATCTGCTGGATCCATGCCCCTGACAAGACTGGCCAGGACCACATGCCCATGGCCTGCTCCCTTGTGGCGTGGACAGCACCCTCCCTTTGGTAGTGCTGGTGGTACTTCCACTACAGGAGTGTGACTGTGCACAGCCACGTGGCCTCTCAGCTGATCTTGCTGCTGACCTACGTCCACGTGTCCAAAGCCCTACTCCCATCACATCTTCCAGAACAGACATTGCACAGTTGAGCAGTGACACTGTCTCACCCCACCGTCTATACACGACATCAGCATAATAACGTACAGCATCACCAAGGCTTTGGAGGTCATCACACTTGGCAGGAAGTGTTGCATTCATGACACTGAGTGTCTGTCTGGTATTGCATTCAGAACATGCTTGTGCTTCCATGACAGACCAAAACATGAATCTGGTGACACCTGCTGTGACAACTGCAAGAGGGGCTTGATGGGCAGCAGTCCTCCTTTGAGCACCCCTGCCAATCACCTCACCAGATCTCTGGCTATGGCTAGTGTTGACACTCACACTTGCCATAGTCACCACACTAGCCTGTTCCATGCCACCACCCTCCAACCATACATTATCTGTGGCTGCTGGGGAATGGGTATGTGTTGGCATACTGACTGTGTGTGGGGTCATTGTGGGTGAAAGTGGGATATCAACCAATTGCACAGATTCAGCTCCCAACAACCCCATCTGTGCCTCACTATGACCACCATCATTATCAGTGTCCAATAAGACCCAGACATCAGGTTGTGAGTGGGAGAGACCTCATCCACCATGGTCACCTGTGAGAAGACAACATATGAAAATTACTACCTGTACTATAATGATTAATGATCCACAGAGACAAACACACACACACACACACACACACACACACACACACACACACACACACACACACACACACACACACACACACACACACACACACATACACACACACACACACACACAGCCGAGGTGGCACAAAGTCATTATACAGACCACACAATTTCTGAATAATGACATGCATGACACACATTCAGACTACAGCAGACACACTCTGAACAGGCCCTCAACAACATGCAGTGCAGCTATGTGTAGTTAATGTTACTACTACTATACACCTCAGAGATATGTGAGGAGTGATAGTATGTGATGGACCTTCACCTAACATACAGTGCACCCGTGTGCACATTACTAATGTACCTCTGTGTAGCACAGTGGCAACAGCTACACAAACTCATGTGCCAATATGTTACAGCTCCTGTGATGACCAATGTGATGCACTGCAGTTAACCACACTACAAGTTAACATGTACATCTTGCAATATGGCTAAGCATAACAGTTGTTTGCATGGAAAACTGACTGCTTTTATCATGCCTAGGGTATTGAGCCACAGCAAGACATTTCAACACTCACCGGCTTTAGGCAGCTGTTCCCCAGCCAGACCAGAGGGACCTAAGTAGTTGTGAGGGAGAGGTATTGTCAGCACACAGACATGTGGTCAGGGGTCCAGGGAAGTAAATAGTGTCGGAAGAAATAACCAGGGAATTGTTATGGCTAGGCTTGTATAGGCCCTAGGACTGATAGCCTAGTACCAACCTATGAACCTATAAGTACAGGATAATATCAACATTTCTGAAAATGCACAGTACAAGCTGTGATACTACCCAAGTTGCTGTCATCAGCAATAGCTGTGCACTTGTGTGCATTACAAAACCCCACCCACAAATGTAGTTTGACTTCACATATGTGTCCAGAGATGGCAAGAATGCCACTATGAATGATACAGTATTGAAGTGATGTCCACTGGGTCCTTACCTGGATGCTCCTCGCCTGTTGATTGTGTGCCACCCACCTCCACAACATGTGTTTGTATAGTTTCTTGGGATGCGGTGGTTGCCCCAAGGTTGGTGAGGAACTCATCTGCGGCTGTCATTGGGGTTTGCATAGCAGGACACCCACCTTTGCCTGCACAGTCCCTGTCCACAGCTGCAGCCCTTTGCTGGGCATTGTGGATGAGGTCAGTTGCCCGATGTCGAACCTCCACATACAGTGTGTGCGGTTGTGTTGTCTGACATTGTTGACTGTACCCACCAGGTCCTCCCACAGGGCAGACCATTGCTGCATTTCCTGTCGCCTCCTTCCCAACATGAACCTGTGATGGAGTAACAGGACATCCAGTATGGCTGCAGTCTCAACATCAGAAAATGGCAGCAGGCATTGCCTAGACATTGCACCTGAAAGATATAAACAGGGAAACACATTACAAGATGTCACACATTGGCCACCATTATTTACAGATCCTGCACATACACATTTGCTATCAGTATCCACCGCTAACACCCCCATCATACCCCTGCCATCTATCAGCACAGTACGTGTGTGAGTAGTGTCACCATACTGGCATTACAGCATGCATTGCACTCCTGATCCTGATGCTTCATGTTCCCTCCAATGAGGACCGTTAATGTGCGCAATTCTTCATTCATCATTCACATCAGCCAGCACATGCAGCACTTGGGACATCACAGAGGTTTCTTACCAGGGCATACCAGGCAATCAGACATCTACCGTACACCTATAGGCTATAAGGCCAACCCTCTACCTGGTGTCATACATACTCCTCAGGAGTTAATTCACTCTGACATGCCAGGCAATCACAGAATCCACATTGCTGGGACTGCTGCATGACTGCAAGTCTTGCTCCACTCTGTTAGAACACACACACACACACATACACACACACACACACACACACACACACACACACACACACACACACACACACACACACACACACACACACACACACACACTCAACCTCCACCTTGTGAGTGACCTGGACTGGCCTTGTTGGCGGCTTGGATATGTGTCACACAATCACCCTGTGGTGGAATGGGCACTCTGTTCACATCAGGCAGGATAGTTAACTACACCTTTGCAGGTGTAACCTGGTCAACTGGATGATAATGGCATATACACCCTTGGGATACCACTTTTACATTTTGTTTATAATAAGGTTTCATGCTGGTAATGTGCTCATGACTTTGCCTAAAAAAGGCACTATGAGGGAGGCAAGTGCCTTTGCCAGAAGCCTAAAGCCCAGGGGAGACAGACGAAGGCCATTTCTTGCAAAGCATTATGGTCTGTCAATCATGTACTGTCTTGTAACTGAGACAGCAAGGAGTCTAGGTTCTTAATGTGATTGTGTCTCTCACATATTGTGTTCCTTGGTGGTAGTGGTAGAGAGTTGTCTGTGTATATAAGACAGTTGCTACACTGTGTTAGGATGCCCATATCAACCAGACTAGCATGAGAAAGCACAGGAAATTGTCCGTACATGGTTATCAGCATCTGTGGAAGAGTGGCCAGGTATAGTAGAGTGGGTACTAACTGAGGATAGCACCTATAGGTGTGAGTATGGATGGATAATATCAGGACAGTACTTGCAGGCAAGGGCCTCACTCACACAGGAGTGCTGGTAAGGGAAAGAAATGCAACTGAGATACCTCTCAAAGGATTCTTTCTGCACAGAAGCATAAAGCCATGCACATGCTGGGTTTAAATACTACAACAACGAAGGTAAAATAGGAACACTGGGAGTGACCAATCAACCCTTGTCCCTGAGCTCTTAGCTCAACATCCTATGGCAGGCCAATGCCATCCACTTCACTTACTCCCAGTAAGTGTAGGCAGGTTCTGGCCAACACTAGATGGCGTAGCAGGAAACACAGAAATCACACAAACAGATGTGAATGCAGCAAAACCTGTAGCCAGACTATGCTAAAGATGGTTAAAGTCTTTTTAGGTCACTAACACAACACACTAACACAGGTGAACAGATATACACTTACATATGGCAATAGCCAACAAGAGCAAAGAAATTAAACAGATTAACCAGTTAAGCAATACTAAAGCTCAGTACATAGCCCTATTCCAACAGTCTTCATTCACGCAACCTCTAACTGCACACTTCTGCCTCTAGGGTGCAGGGGAACCCTATCCAAATAAGATGGGCTGGATTAGTGTTCAAGTTATACAAACAAAGCTATATTCAGCACATCAGGATGCAGTGTATGCTACAGCAAACATGCCATACCAATTTCAGAAGACAACAGCTCAAATATGCAGTCACAATGATCCTTCAATCAGCAATTTATAGCTCAGGAGGGCATAATCAACCCTACCCTCCCACAACAGTGCAGACTACAAACCTTCTTCATGTAAAACAATTGGCCTGAAGCCCATGTGTCTAAACACAAAGCCTTAGCATAACAGTTAGAATTACATCAGGCTACTAACAAGCAGTAATACATGCAGCAATATAAGTGCAATTGCATCATTGTAAGAACAGGCAGCAAAAGCAAATTGAAGTAATAAAGTTGGAATAGACAGAAATACATTAAAATGTGTTTTGTTGATAGGTTACGTAGGAAGGGATGAACCTCCCAAATAATTCTGTATATTCAGTAGGAAAAGCTGATGACATATGACTGGGAGGTGTGTTCAAAATAAGATTTGTAGTAGGGGTGGCTAAGTCAAATGCCAACAAATATTTGAATACAACAAGGGGGAACCCTTACAACTCGAACAAAACAGAACACTTTTAACAAAACAAATGTCATACTGGAATAAGATACAAAATAGATGTGACCAAAGCTTAACTAAAGAGCTTCAAATCAACATTAAATGCAGAGATGACTGATACTCAGAGCAATGCACAACACAGAAAATCTTCAGCTAACTTAATTGTTTGATGTACTTGTTATACTGATGTACTCTTTTTTTCAGAGGGAATAAACCCATAGCTTTTCCTGAATCGCAGTCTGTCTTTTACAAAATAGGTTCAGACGTGTTTTGCATAGACAGCAGCTCACCTTTTGTAGGTAATGGTCATGAGCAGGTGATGGCCTATGCACCAATCGGTGTCTCCCACTTGCTAATTGCATCCAGAACAGCTGTGTTGTCTTTCCATTAGCCAATGGCATGGCAACACAGTGCTATAATTAAGTCCTTCAAGTAGGCCTTTGCCCCTTTTCCTGGTCTATGAGGAGGAGATTATCAAGGTGTGGGAGCTGCAGCATCACAGAGGCTATGTGGAAATACTGTCCACTGTTTGGATTGATGTGTTATGTCCACAGTTTTGCATGCTATATCTGCATAGCATTCAACCTCTTAGCACAAGAAATGTGTAGAAAACCCAACAACATGTGGGGGCAAAGTCCCAAAATTAGGGACAGATTGTAAGTATTGCTGTGATAACATTAGAAACTGTTTGTTTGGACATACATTTTCTGAGGGAGTTGTGGTCTGCAACTGATTTGTGTATATCATTATTTAGTGACTTCATTCCTGATATCATCCCAGTGCTTTAGTAGAATCTCAGAAATGTTATGAGGAACAGACCATAAATATGAGCCCAAAACCTGGACATTCTGTGGAAATCTGTGCAGTTGAGAGTTATGTATGTCTGGCCATTGTTAACAGACTTTCAAAATTGTGTAGCAGTGTACTCTGTAAATGTTTGTTGGGCTGAGGAGGGAGACAGGGAGATGTCAGTGCCATAGATCCTTTTCTATCTGACTATGCATGCTGCTACAGTTGCTGGTGGTCTTTCAGGTGTGTATATTTGTAGGCCAGACTTACACATATCCCTTAAAACCTCATGATTCCAAGTACACTGCAATTTAGGCCAGTATATGTAGGAGTAGTGTATGACTGGCAATCACGATACATTTTTTAAAACAGTCGTTATACATCAGAGGTCAGTTGGCTTACTGGTATGTTGCTTTGACTGTAGTGCACATGGTTCTGGGTAGACAATTTCTCACAAGTGTTTGTTTTTCTGTAAAGTTACATCCCTGTAGTGCATGATATATTTGCAAATGCATCAGCAATTCCCCAGAGCTGATTTGGTGTAGTGTTGTGGTCCTCTGACTGTAGCTCAGAAGGTGTTGGGTGAAATTCTTGGCAGCTCCGTGTTTTTTCATTAATGTTACATGACTGCACTCATACCTCTCAATTGTCCAGATTTTCACAGAAGGTTCAGATTTTCAGCTCATAATTTTGGTCTGTTCCCCTTAAATGTTGTGGATTTCTGACAAATCCCTGTGATGATGTGAGGATTGAAGTCACTAAATAATGACAAGCATTTGGGTTTCCAACTTGAAATGCTTCAGAAAGTGTATGTTAAAACAAACCATATTACTCTAGCAACTTTCTAAGCTTATAAAATCAATGATTTAAAATATGTCCCTAATTTTTGCCCTTTGTCCTGACACTTTGTCAGGCATTGTCCAGATTTCCTGCACTAAGAGGTTGACAGGTATTAACCAGGAACTGAAAAAACCAAGAAATGCTGCAACTGACAAACCGCAAGTAGGTTGGATAAAGCTAGAGGTGCAGGATAGCAGTAAATCCAAATAGCGTAAATAAGCTTCAAAGTGCAAATGCATTTATTTAAACAAAAATCACATGACTGTGATTGTGTCCAAGGTTATTGGCATTAGTGACCACTAGACATGACAGCGTGACACTTGAGAGACATGTATTGGGAAGAGTGCATGATGTATGTCCCTATCCTTCTGTCATTTGCAGGCATGGGGTTGGACAGTTGAACAGTTGTTCATGGTTTATTAGTATACCCTTCCTATAGCTACTACAAACATTTCTTTACCTGTAGAACCTGTGGAGAATATATCTGTTAACACTACCTGACTGCTTCTACAAATATTCAAGATTACTTGAGTGTATATATTCACACATCTTAGTACCACTCCCTGGATTCAAACCATGGTCTGAGTGTGGAAAAATGAATGACAAAGCTATTTCTCATCAAACTGAGCTACTGGGGAAGCACTGTCTCTTGCTTGACTGATTTCTGCCTAATACTCTCTTGGGTAGACAGTCTGACCTTGTAATCTAAGTGTAGTGTCACCAAAGGTTGTGGTGACAGTTAAACAAACATGCCTGAGATTCGTGCATGACAGATAGTTAGTGTACTGTGTATCAATCCTTTGAAATAAGATCTGGAATGCAAAGGTTAACACAAGACAATGCTGCAGGGGACACATTATAATACATTACACATTACTATTCAAGGTTCAGATGTTAGTGCAAGACATATTTCATATTTCATTTATATCTTGTTTTACAGCTCCACATCTACAATTTTGCGTAACAGCTGGTTATCAGAACAACCTTAATTAATGCGTGCTGTCAAAGCCATATTTGCTGTGAAGCACCTGTACACTTTCTATTTCTTTAACAACATACCAGATTAAACACAACAGTTTGTGGTATAAATCTTTATTTGAGTAACATGACACAGTGCTTTATTATAGCTGAGATTCTACATCAGTAGAACTGCATATCCTGTAGATCAATACTGGTCTGACAAACTTTATTCAGTACACTCAGAACACACTATACCTACTGGCAGTAAACAATGTACTCCTACTTATTTATTGCACTATATGCAAGAAGGATCTGTACTCACCAGACTCTCAGTGCAGCCTCACCAGTCTGTCCGCATGAGCTTCCACATTGCTAGCCCTCTCCTCTGCAGCTGTAGGGGGAAAAACAACTATTATGCATACCTATCACATACCCAGGCTACAATATGGTACAGCTATGGGTGAAATACTTACAAGCTACTGAGGCATTCCTGTCTCAAGCATCTTGGTTCCATTGGGCCAAGAGTGCCCACTTTCTCCATTGCAGGTTGGCATAGTTATGTTGTACCTGCTCACCATTTTGGGGGATTCCAGTGGCACTGGTGAGGTTGCATGCCAGACAGTCCAACCTCACATTTGTATTGGGAGCCCTGGTACTGGCCCTGCAGCAGTCTGTTGTTATGGTGTTGCACAAGGAGCCCAGCCATGATCCTGGACTCCAAAATGCCCCAGCACTGCGCACCAAAGGGCGTTCCCTCTCCAACTCCAGACATAGCTCCTGCAGTGATCAAACTACAACAGGTTCTGGCTGTATTCCACCTGTGCAGTTAAAATAAGGCC
Source organism: Protopterus annectens (assembly GCF_019279795.1). Taxonomy (NCBI): domain Eukaryota; kingdom Metazoa; phylum Chordata; order Ceratodontiformes; family Protopteridae; genus Protopterus; species Protopterus annectens. The sequence continues at coordinate 860,931,104 of NC_056729.1, read as the reverse complement.
ATATTCCTGCCCTTTGCCATCATTGGCCCATTTTTGAAAATGCTGAGCACAGCTCAGCAGTGCGCACATCCACTAAGCTGAGTTGAGCAGTGCTTAAAGGGGAAAATGCTGAGCAGTGGTTAGCAGTGCACAAATCTGCTTAGCTGGGTTGATTGGTGCTTGGAATTATACTTCTAAGCACTGCTCAAACCCGCTAAGCACTGCTAAGCATTGCTCAGTTTTCATTTCAAAAAATATTTACAGATTGGACATTAATTATGCACGAGTGACATATTATTAGGTGCACAATGCCAGGGCACTTCTATGAGCTAGGCTTGTAATGGCTCCAGGGCCATTAGCCTAGTACACACCTATGAACCTATGAACTTTACATGGCGTAACCCTATGTGCTTTGAATACATTACCTTGGGCTCTTGCCACCCCCATAGTGCCTTTTTTAGGCAAGGCTCAAATTCTAAACATACCACCCTAGAACACAAAAAAGGAAAAAAACTAAGGGTAATGCTGCTCAATGCCAGAAGTCTAAATCTCAAAATGCACGCACTCGAGGCCCTTCTCAGTATGGAGAACATCGATGTCTGTGCTGTGACAGAAACCTGGTTCAAGGCTCCTGAGAGCACCCCGGCGCTATCAGGTTTTACCTCATATCATGCGTTCCGGCCCCAAAATCTGGACAATACCAAGAAAGGAGGGGGGGTATCCATATTCATCAAGGACACCCACACCTCAAGACTGGTGGCAACGCACGATGCATCGGAGACCATCCAGGTGCAATTAACCATAGGCAAGACTGCTCTGCAAATTGTAGCATGTTACAGGCCACCCTCACAAACTCAGGAACCTCACATGGCCTTCCTGAAAACACTAGAGGGGATAAATGTATCACCTAACACCATCATACTAGGTGACTTCAATTACCCTAATATAGACTGGGAACACTACTCAAGCCCAAACACCCTAGCCCAAAAGTTCCTGGAATTCATAAACTCAAATGCCATGGAACAACTAGTCACCATCCCCACAAGAGGAGATAACATACTTGATCTCATCATCACGAACATGGGAGCACAATGTTCAACACCGGAGGTGTACCCCTCACTGGTGAGATCAGACCACAAACTAATCTCGCTGGAGGTCCTCATCCCACCCCCACCTGAAATAAAAAGACCACAGTAAAGAACTTCTCAAAGCCAACTTCACACTTCTAAAGACTAGTGTGGTCTCCTTTAAGGCCCCGAGCCGCGGAAAACAGTACTCAAGCCGCTGAATCACTTACAAATGCCTTCTACCAGCACCTGCAGGACTGCATGGATAAGGCAATCCCAAGCAAAACAAAGACTCTTTGTACCAAAGGCAAGCGTCCAGTCTGGTGGACCCCAGCCATAAACAAACTCTACAACAAAAGGAGGAAGCTACTACAAGATAGAGCAAAATCCTTAAAAGGTAAGACACCCTTGATCACTATAAGTAAAAACTAAGAGCTCTCATAAAATCATCCAAAGCAAATTTCGAGAGAAAAATAGCTAAAGACTCAAAAGACAATCATAAGGCCTTCTTTAGCTATGTTAGAAACCTGGGAGGAAACTCCCAGATATGCTCAGAGCTAGTTCAAAATGATGTGAAGATTACTGATCCTACAGACATTGCCAACATACTGGCTGACAGGTTCAGTGCAAACTTCTCTCCCCTCCCAAAAGAAGAGATGTCTATACCAAACGATTGCAGCCCCCCAAACATCTCCAGCGTCCAAGTGAGAACTGCTCTCTCCAAAGCAAAAAACACAGCATCCATGGGACCTGATGGTGTCCCCGGCTGTGTGCTCCATGAACTCAATGAGGAATTAAACCCACAGCTAGGACAGCTGTTTAATCAAAGTCTTACCTCTGGATACGTACCCAAGGAGTGGCGCACTGCAACTGTGGTACCACTTCACAAAGGCGGTGCCTCCACCGACCCTGGAAATTACCGGCCCATTAGCTTGACAAGCCTTATCTGCAAAGCCATGGAGAGGATCATAATGGACCTCATAAATAAAGACATAGGGAATTTGCAGACTTTGGATCCAACCCAGTTTGGCTTTGTCAAAGGCAGATCATGCCTTTTAAACTTGGTTGACTTTTTGAAACAGTCACCAAAGCCATTGATGAGGGAAAGGCAGTCCATACAGCCTACCTCGATCTGGCTAAGGCCTTCGATACAATACCCCATTCGGGTATCATTGAAAAACTCATCAGCTTAAATGTCAACCCATACATCACAAGATGGGTTGCAAACTGGCTGAGTGACAGAACCCACAGGGTCAGAGCTGCTGGCGCCATGTCAGACTCAAAGCCTGTCACAAGTGGTGTCCCACAGGGCTCAGTCCTGGGCCCACTCTTGTTTGGCATCTACTTTTCCAAGTACAAGCAAACACAGGAGGGTTATGGCTGACAAAGTTTGCAGATGACTGCAAACTGGGCGCCATAGTAGAAAACACATCTGACACAGATATCCTTCAGAAGGGTCTCACAGAAACGGATAACTGGTGCCAGAGCCACGGCCTAAAGTTAAATGCCAAAAATGCATAGTCATACCCTTCGGAAAAACAAGGTTACCCCTAGCTACCAAATAGGTGGCAATCCACTGAGCACAGAAGAAGTTATCAGGGACCTGGGGACCCAGGTTGATAGTAGTCTGTCATTCGACACCCATGTAGCTAAAGTAGTTAGGAAGACCTTCTACATTGCCCACCTTATCATGAAGGGATTCTCATCTAGATCAAGGGAGGTCATAGTCTCCCTTTACTCATCACTCATCAGACCAATGATTGAGTACAATGCCCCATTCGGAATGTATCTGACCCGACACTTGCAGCAGCTGGAGAGGCCACAAAAGTTCCTCACCAAAAGGATAAAGGGTCTCAAAAATCTGTCCTATGCTGCCCGACTGAAAGAACTCCAGCTCTATTCAGTCGCACCGCTTGCTCAGAGGTGACCTTTGCCTAACATACAAGGCCATGTCAAACCCAGATTTGATGAATATGCTTCACCTCAAAAATCTAGATCCATCAGAGCCACAAGGGCGGGAGACTTAAACCTTGACACGGCTATTAATAGGACGTGCTGGAGGGATAGATTCATCACCCAAAGACTCCCTATGCTGTGGAACAAAATCCCGGTACATGTGAGGCAGAGCACCTCGCTGGCCTTGTTCAAGAGAAATCTTGACCAATGGATGGGAGATCGCAGATATACCCCAGGGATTACCTCAGTGTCACTGCTCGACAGAGGCACAGAAAAATAATGGGTATAGTTCCCCATACTAAAGGGGTGGCCTAAGCCACAAAACGATGGGCTAGGCTTGTAAATGCCCTCGGGCAGATAGCCTAGTATGAACCTATGAACCTATGAACCTATACTGTATGGGACACTTTTGTTTACATGGCGGATTTCACATCATATATCCACTGACACTGCGATTTTGGACCAGCTATACTACCCTGGTTAACAAATATCAATTACTACATCATTAAAAATAACAAAAATTAACAACGATTTCCCATATAAAAGACAAATAGCTTCTCTTGGTATTTGAGCCATGAACTACTGCATTGAACTCTAACCACTAAGCTAACTCACTATTGAATGTTTCATCTATACATTTCTATTTAGCTCTTACAAGATATTTAAGCAGTACTGAGCAAAGTGCCGTAATGCATAAACCCACTCAGCTAAGCTTAACCTTCACATATAAATGAAAAAAAAAATATTTCATACAACCATTTTAAATAGATATATCTCAATATATAACTATTGGCATGTCAGTTGCAGGCCACATACTCTTCATGACAATCCATGATAATGTAAAACATGCCATTCTATCAACTTTCTAAGTTTGTAAGAGCAATATTTAAAAAGTGCCACTATTTTTGGCCCTTTCTCTTGCTTTTATTTAATGGCTTTGTCCAGATTTCTTGCTCTAAGAGGTTGAGGTGTGTGTCCGAGGACACACTTTTTATTCTAATGTGCCGTATGGCCCTTTGACAATGAAGGGGGTGCATTACAATTCCTGTCGCACACCCCCTGCATTACATTGCACTGTATTCATTTGCTTTCAGTGTCTGCAGACACTGAAAGCATTTTAAAAGTGCCGTATGGTACTTTGACTGTGCAGGGGGTATGTTACGGATCTGAGAGCACTACTGCAACATGCCCCCTGCACTCATTCAGTGTTAGTGTCCGCAGATCTGTCTCAGTAGCGCGTCTTCATTAATATGAAAGGTGGGCTGCTGAGAGGGTGATGTGGACGCGAACACCATTCAATCCATGTAGCAATACCACTATTCCTACACAGACTTTATTGAATCCTAGCCACATTATTTACAAAACTTGTTTTTAATTGCTACCCAATTAATTCAAAAATAGTCTGAACCTGGTATCTGTGGTTCAGTGCTGCAATCAATTAATGCCATTTCATCCTTAATACAAATTACAAAAATATATTATCCTTTCTTGATGCCTTGTTGACTAACTGGTTGTATACATACACTTCACTAATAGTAATAACATAGCCGTGGGCATTATATTATATATAATGCCCCTGCATCAGCTCCCTGATATACACATATGGCACAAATCTGATCTACACCATCAATTTTTGTAGGTAGACTTCATACATGTTCATCTAGTTTGTAGGTGCACAAAGAGGTGGTTGATACAGGTATTATACATATGAAGAGTGCATGCAGGTAGTTGGCAGTATATAGCGGTATATGATAGATATACTTTGGAGCCATCCACAACCCCTCAGACCATGGTGGAGAACATGTACACCACCATCCATGCAAAAATACACAATGTCATCAAGTGTGTGATTGCACAACTGAAAGGATACTTTTACTGCCTGAACTTCTCAGCCAGTGTGCTGCAATATGCACCAAACATCTGCAGAAAAATCATTGAGGTGTGTGCCATGTTGCATTGTATGGCACATTATAAATGGTTACAGTAAAATGGAAGCATTCTAAAGGGGCATAGCATAGCAGTAGAATCCAGGGATATAGAGATATAGTGGTAGCACTGCTGAGGAACACTGTCTAGTCCACAAGTATCTGCCTGATAAACACAACATACACATAAAATGTTTCATGCAGTATAACATCCTGGCTACACAAGGCAATGTATGGATTGGCCACACTATACATCAGATATAACTATACTTACACAGGTCAGAGGTGGACAAAGCTCAGTCAGCAACATTTACACAGGTGGTTTGGGGACACATTGACAGCGGAGAGCAACACTTTGATTCAGGTTATGGTCTAAGAGGTAAATTTGTTATTCAGTCACTCTGAGTAGTTTGAGTTGAGTAAAGCTTAACGTCATCAACTGATGGGGTTGACCTACACTCTCATGAGTATCGGTGATGTCTGTTGTTGTGCCCAGCGCTCCTGGAGCTCATTGTGGTCCTTACCAGGGAAGGTGTACAACTATGGGATTTAGTTAGGTGTTCCGTGATGGGAGTCTATAAACTTTCAATATCCATTACTTGCACATTGGTCACAAGCAAGCATTGTTCTCCATGTGTCCATAGGTGAAAGCAAAATTGTAGAGCTACAGGAACAATCGCAAGCAGCCTGGGAACAAGTCCTAGATGCTGATTCCAAAGAACATGGCTGACAGATGTGCAAACTCTGATGGCCAGTTATGACAGGCTGGCCATAGGTGACAACAATGAGGTTTCAGTAGTGGTCTATATAGTGTGTGTTTATGTATGTCATATGGCTACCCATTTCATATCGGGTTTCTCCAGCAACCACTCATTGCATGACCTACAGTAGCAGTCCAGAGGGTGGTTAGTGTGTTTCTCATCAAGGCCCTTATAATGGTCAGTTTTGATGCCACGGGCATGTTCGGCAATAGCACTTTTCTGTCCTTATATTCCATGTTATATGCTAGTGAGTTGTATTGTTGCACAGCTCTGTCTCATAATTTGCAAAATGCTGTCCAGAGCTGCTGTCTCTGCCTTTATAATTAACCTGCAACTCCATTGATTTATGCTGAGAATTGTACCCTGACAAGGGATTGATGCAGAGTCATGGCAATATTGTAGAGTTCTCCTCCTCTTCCCTATATGAGTATATCCTCATCCCATGTAGGGTATGTGTCAGTGGTTGCGTGGCCTGGAAACTCATGGGAATCCAAGGTAGAGACACACTCTAAGGATGGCTGCCTGTCACGGGTATATTTGTGGTTTCAGAATGTGGCTGTAAATGGGCATGTGATGTGATGTGGAGGAGCCCATCCATGGTAGTGTTGCTAGAAGTGCTGCTGTGTCAGTGGACTGTGCCATGTACATGGTACCATCTTTATCAGCAATGGATGACCTGCTAATATCTGGCATGGGCTGATCCACTATGCTGGTCCTTCTCACAAAAGAACTTGTGAAAGCATGAGCACAAGATACTTTTTCTAAACACTTAAACATATGCCTATAACTCTCCTTCTCATTAAATATATAATAGTAGACAATTCTACATGTGCCAAATATATGGAGACATGCATGCCTTTACACATAGGCTGTTGCAGTTGTAGCCTAGAGTTACCTGAAAGGACAGTTATGCAGAAGGTTCATGGTGAATCCTTCCTCTTATATATCAAGTAGAATGAACTTTACATAGATGTATTGCATAGTACTGTCATTGTGCACCCCTTACTGGTCACTGATAGATCAGTTTTCCCATCCAAGTTACCCCTGGAAATGAGTGCCTGCTCCTGCTCCCCAAGTACAGATAGTGAGAGCTCCTTTATTGGTGATCCACCCATGTCGAGGACATGTCTTTGGCAATGTCCTTTGTCCCTTGTCTTGTCTTTTGTAAGGGCTGTCATACCAGTTATCTTGTACTGCACCTAAAGCAGGGACCTGTTATAGCAACCCACACTATTCAAGTCATACACCACTTCTGCCATATCTGGTCCCTATACATCTTGTCCATGGAACCGTTATCTAGGATGTGCACATCATCTCTTGCATGATGAACATTCCAAACTGTAGCTTCTCTCAGAGGACCATGGTAAGCCCTATATACTGTGGGTTACACATGACAGTGAACTTTAATGACAGTGTGGAGGCCATCCACCAATGCCTACTTGCAACCTTCACCCACATTATTTTCCTGTTTAGAACCCCCTTGTTCTTCTGCCCATAAGCCCACAACCCCCAGATGTACATTCTGTTGCTATGGCCATGGGTTCCCTGCATCTATTTCTGCATCTGCATAAATGCCCCCATACTGGTTTGTACATCCTATTATGCCATCCACCTTACAGTGCTTTGTCATACCCACCACTATACGCAGGTTCCATAATGTCTCTTTTCACCCATCTTTCCTTTGTGCTCAGTGCCAATGGTCTGGAATACCATTATGTTTGGACAAGGCAGTGCAGTGTTTTTCCTCACATTTACATGAGGAGTTGAGTACATCACTTGGCCACATTACTAGGTGGGTTTTTGCCTTCAGTATTAGCAAATGAATTTCCATAATACTAGTATTCGTAGTTCTGTATTTCACTGATTTTCATTTGTAGGTGTTCTTACACTAAAGATGCCACCATTACTATCATGTTAGTAAGGCCTTGTAGCATGCAGACTATGTTAATGAAACAATTTTGTGCTATTGTCACTGAACAGCATCTAGAACTCAATGTACTACACATTCCAGTTAGCAATAAATTGCAGGGACTTTGAGTCCTTTAAATTATGAATGTGACTCATTCAGCTCCCTTTTTCTGAACACATTCATCCACACCCATCCTACCTCTATACATGTGTCTGTTGTGGGTTTGCTACTCCTAGGGTTAAGTGTGAAATTGATGTAATAAATCCCACTTTTCAAAATTATGAGGAGTGGGAATGCTCATCCTTGCAAATTCGAGGAAACTCAGAAATAACCATTATGATTTGCATGACAGCATGATTTGGTATAGAAAATCAGTACTATAGTTAAGTACCATTTATATACCGAATCAAAAATATGCTACTTTTTCATGATAGTCAAAAAGAAAAAAAGAAATCAGTCTTAAAAAAAGCTGCTTCTTTATGCTAATACGTTTTTCAGACAGAAATGCACAAGTTAACAGCATTGATGAGGAACAGTTTAATCAAGCATTGAATTACAGTCTGCTCACTCACCCAGTCATGAAGTTTGGTAGACTGGTCCATGAAAGAGAAGACAGGACTAGAAAGGGTAAAGGCTGCACAGTAACTGCACAACAGACAAAAATGAAGATTTTCTTGTAAACACAGTTTTAATGGAAAAGTGTTCTTTTGCCTTTCTTCCCCAGCAAGTGGCACTGTTGTCAAAGCTGGAAGAATGACTGAGCCACCACATACTCCGAGTAACAAAAATATAGATCTGTGCTTCATATACAGTGTTATATTATAAAGAACTACAATACATCTAATCATACATTATATGTGGAGGAGACTTTTGAATCTTTAAAAATGACAGTTTACATCATATGGTAAAAAAGTAGTCATTATATTATAGAATATGTAACATGATGTTAACAGAAAGGGTCTATATAACTTCTATTTAGAATTTGCTTGTGAGACCAGCAACCAGGTAATCACTTCATAGGACATTAATTAACATACACATAGCTGCAGTTCTCATGTCCCTCTATATTCTTTCATGAATCTGATGTACTTAAAATTTAATAAATATTTTTTTTTTACTATGGACTATCAATGGATGTTAATAAAGATTCAGTTATGAATTTCGGTTTCAATTAGATGTTAAAATATGTCCAACTTCATTTCAGCATGGGCAGTGGAGACTGAATAGAAGACAGTTCTGCATTTCAATTGTGCAACTTGGCTGTCATACATGAACAAAGAAGGATTAGAAAAATGTTTTCTTCTTTGTACAGCAAATTACCTTAAACAGTTAGTCGCACACCAGAAAACAATTATATTTAGAAAAGTAAAATATAATTTTAGCTGCCCTAAACTCTGCTAACTTTCCTCTGTGTAGGTGAAAGAATGTTCTGGAATTTCAATTTATGATGCTCGAAATGACCTTGGTATATACTCTTAAGAAAGATGATTGCAAACTTTTGCTTAAGGAAGCAAATCACATATCCACTGCATAAAACTGATCCAGAAAAAAAGATGGTTTTGTCAAAATAAATTATTTGTGCCATCTATATGTAAATACATTGGATTTATTCTGTCAACTTCCATGGCCTATATTTTCAAGCAGAAATTCAAGTTCCTGTTCACTTATAAAAGATGTATCACAAAAGATGATTATGATAGAAGTCTATTAACAGCAGGTGGTTTAGTTGTCTTTTGACCAGATCTGTGCTAAAGCGCTAAAACTTATAATACAACTATTGCAACCAGCTGAGACAAGAATTGATTTCTTGTGCTTCTTTCCTTAAATCTTTAATATTTGTAACTTTTTTGAGAAGTCTATGAAAGCCTGATCACACAAATTCAAACAGCATGGTAATTATTAAAGTTACTGCTTACAGATTTTGATCACCAATAAAATTAAGAATACATCAAAAAGGAAAAAGAGAATAAAAGTAAAAAGAAAATAAAGCATATTGCATATCTTTCAAACATATTCTGTCTTCTAAACTAACCAAGTTTATATAGGTATATTTTATATATGTGTGTAATATATACATACATACATGTACATATATAGATATGGAGATATATATATATATATATGAATTTCATGCAAGTGGTGAAATGCAAAATCACAAATAAATGAAACCAACTGGTATAAAACACTTCTAACCAAAAATTCACATTACTGAATCAAGTAATGGATAACACACAATTGAAATCAAGTTACCTTAAAAAGTATTTTTGCATGGTCCACTCCTCTGCTGTCAATGTGATGGGCTTCACCTATCACACCTCCTTACTAAAATAGAAACATTCTACAATTATACAGTACAACCACGGAGAAATGAGAAAAGACCACACTCACATTGTTGGAATGCAAATAAAATACATACCATAAATAAAAACTGGAAAACAGCATCAATCACAATGTCCACAATTACCCAGGTAAACACCTTCAGAATTCTTTATATGCTTTTACTTGTCTCTCTCGGATCACTATATAACAACTAGTCATTCAAGCTAATGTGATTTCATCCAGTTAGATTCTGCCATTTGTGACTCTATCTACCGGTAGTTCACACACAGACACACACACACACACACACACACACACACACACACACACACACACACACACACACACACACACACACACACATCTATTTATTTAAATAGGTAGAATTTTGGTTTGATGTTTTTAAGATGCTCATTTAAGAGGCAAATGTTTGAGTGCTGCTACATTATTCTGTTTTTAAATGTTGTCTTTTAGTCACTTTTCCAACATACGTTGTAGATCCAAGCTGAACAAATTGAATCTCATAGCTCAGGTGGTAGCCTATTGAAGATATTTTGAAAATTTGAGCTCCAAAGGTTGCATTTAGGTAGAGTTATCGGCATTTGTTGAAATTAATGTTTAAAAAAGTACCTTATCCATTTAACTAATGCATTGTAAAATGAAATGATAACTTGCTAACTATGGAAAATTTTGTATGAAACTTTCAGGGTAACTAGTTAAGAATATTTTTGTCTAACTGCGATATGCTATTGTGTGATTTCATTTTTAAATATAATTTCAAATTTGTTTTTGCAAATCACATTTGTATCTGAGCTGCACAAATTTAGTGCTCTAGCTCATGCTGTGGTGGCATGGTAAAATTGGTCAAAACGTTAAATTAATGTATTAAAAAAACTCAAAGAGAGTTTTCATTATTTACTGGCCTACTGGTGGCACTAACATGTGCACATTTTTATAACAGTTTTGACTTAAGGCCATCTTTTTTCCCTAGAGTTCTTGAAGGTAAAGGCATTTTCTCCTTTTATCCTATTAAAGCTAAATGGAACTTTACTGCAGTCTTTTTCTTTTGCAGGTCATTCTTAGCGATGAGAGTAAAAATAGTTGGTTTGGTAACAAACCAATTTTTCCAGGGAAATCTTCAGGGGTGGGGGGGTCAGATAAATATAGTAACAGGAATTAAGAGGGTGTGGGAGATTAAAGGGTTAAATGGGAAGGTGGGATGGTTGAGAGGAAATGAGCAAGGGTAGGGAGGGACTTAAGGGGTTTAAGCAAGTGTAACTGTTGAAGGAATCACATTTTGGTGTGAACTTGCTACGACCAGTAGGTATGGTGGAGCAGTTAGGCCTTAGGAGAAATATTGTTGAGGAGTTGGGGGAGCCAGATACCAGTACACTTGTAATCTCAGTGATCTATTTATTTATTTTACATTTGTTGACCAAGATAGTCTGACTGGATACATGTCCATTTTCAGTGGAGGCCTGGGGAGAAAAGCTTCAAGGTAGAACATACAGTAAAAATCACAAAATTCTTACACATTGCAAACAGTTTACTGGCTCCAGTTGAGCAAGCAGGTAATATAATCATACATTTGTAAAACAGTAATGACACACTGACTAGGCCATGTAACATGATTACAGACTATAGAGGAGGATCTAGTCAGGTTTTGAACAAGGACATAGCCAGTAAATTTTAAAGTATAGCCGGAGGCTTTTTTGAACTGAGTAACAGAGGGTTCAAGAGTAAGACCAGCAGGAAGAGAGTTCCAAGTTTTGCCAAAAGAGTTAGCAAACAGAGAGTGATCTAGGTATAACTTTGAGTGTGAGAGCATCAGTTTTTGTGTTTTTAGTTGGGGGTGGTTTGGTTATTAGGATCCTCATGAAGTGGATATGGTAGTTTTGGGTTGTGGGGGTTGGTCATGGTTTTGATTTTGTTGGTGACGTTGGGTTGCTTGTGGGTTAACTTAATGGTAGCTGGCCATCCTGAGTCTGGGTGTTGGAGTGGAGATGTTCAATTGTGAGTAGTAGTATTTGGGGTTGGTAGATTGTTCTGACAATTTTGTTTTGTACGCTTTATTGTCTCTGTGAAGATTTTATTGTCAGTCTGATTTGGTGCTCGTTTGCTGTCATTTTTGTTTGTTTACTTTTGCTGTGTTTTGTTGTGGATGGTGAGGGAGCTGGGATTCGAAGCTCACACCAATGCAGTGTGCGGGACTTTGATGGTGCATATCAATGGTGACCATTATGTGAGAGGGGTTGTGTCACTCATTACTGTGCAGGATCGGTATGAATAACTTGAATACATTGTATGTGACTTGTGAAGTGTGGCAGACTGCTTAGGAGAGTTGGTGGAATGATCATTTGGGTTGCAGGGCAGAGATAATTTGTTTAGCTTTGCAAGATTTCTGTTCTTGCGCTGCCAGATGGAGAGGTGTTCTCCCATTGTATTCTGCTTTGTTTTTGTTACACTGAGAGGTTGGAGTTTTCTTGCTGAGCAGTGGGGATGTTTTGCAGGCTTTGGGGCACCTGCATTTAGCAGTTGATATACCTATGGAGTTTGATGAGGGTGACTGCCATTATTTCATAAGAAGGGGTTTTGGCCGGGGTTTGTGTATGTTCTGGTGGGAGCCTTGTTTTGTGTATATCATTTGTGCTAGAAAATTGGATGGGACTTAGATCACGCGATTACGCATTTTATTTTTCATGTGTTTGTGCATTTTCATGGTTGGCATTGGTGGTGAGTCTGCGGTGTGGCTGTATACTGCCTGCATATGTAGAGGACTGGAACTAAGCAGGTGATCAAACACTTGTTTATGTTTTAAATGAGGGGGGGGGTGGTGACCTCTGCCTACACTGTACAGACGTCGGTCAGACTGGACAATACAAGGAATGACAGAAAAGTGTGCTATCTGAGCCCTATATTCTGGCAGTGTGGCAGTCTGATGTTTTGTGAGGGATTTCATGGGCTATGGGGTACTCTGAGTAATGTTCATTCATGGGCATACCCATTGCGGAGATAACCCCCGTGAGGAGGTCTGAAGTATATTTGGTATGCTCCTTATAAAATGTTGGATTTTCTGGGTGCAGTCACTAATAGCAATACACATTTGTTGTGGTTTAGTATTTATTCTCTGGTAGATCGCTGGTATGATTTCAAGAGTACAGTTACTAAATACTGATATCCATTTGTTTTAAGAGTTTGTATCCTTCAGGAATATAAGTGCTAAGACAAATCTGGATGTTCTAGCTGCTTTCTAAGCTTTTGAGAGGAATATCTGAAATCTGGATCAGTTGCAGTATTTTCAGTGGTATGTATATTGCTAGCCAAGACAAAAGTTTTTGCAATTCTAGTTAATGTAAACTTAACATTGGCATAGACAATTTGGTTACTATGTTGTAGGTCATTAATTTTAATGTGTTTTTTTTTAACATTTACAACCTGGCTGGTTTAACCTGGTTGGTTGGGAGTGACTGCTTGAGGACCAATATTTGGCAGTCTGATTTAAACAAAACAACACTTCATTTCATGTTTTCTCTAGAATGGTCTTCAGCTAAGAATATGTATGGCCCAGGTGACTGGGAGTGGAGAAAGTATTTGGTGTATGCATGGGGGGTTTGGAGTCTGGAGTTAGGGAGTGCCTGTACTGATGATTGGGGGGTTCAGGTGAAGTGCTCGTACCATACCTTGCTACAGATTTTCACAGACTGTCCAGATTTTGAGGTTGGGTAGTTTAGATGACTGTTAGGATAATGGACAGCCATGTGCTGCATGATATTTGCTTCATAGGTTGGGTGGTATGTGCAGAATGTTCAGGTTGGCCTCATATTTTGGTCCATTTTTATAAAAGGGTGGTTATTTGTCAGATTACTGGTGAAATATTAAAGCTTTAAGTTAGGAATGACGTTATACATTTGAGTTTTGGATTTCCTTCCCTTCAGATAATTCAAGTTATCTATCAACTTTCTCAGTTTATAAGAGCGACATTTATATATAAAAAAGTCCCTATTTTCAGGCCTTTGTCCCACTTTTATTTATAGTGTTGGCCAAATGTTTGCTCTAGGAGTGTTCACAGGTGCTTTAAAAGGTTGAGAGGTATGGTCTGCTAGTTCCAATATGCGGACATTGCTGATGTTCAGAAGTGGCTGAATGGACAGAATTTTACCTCAGAACTTAGGAACATTCTTCAAACTTTTCAGGATTCTCAATGTTGAGTCATTGGGTGGCAGGTGGAATGTGCTAACACCATAACTTTGCTAGGCAGACATTTTCCAATAGCCTCATGCCTCTCGTACATATTTTCACAGGAGGGAGAGGTGTGCACAGATTATCTGGGTTTTGCTTCATACTCTAGTTTGTTTTCATAAATGGTGCTTAATGTATAATTTCTATGAGGATAAACATTTAATTCCCACCCTTCTGGAAATTCATGCTACTGTGACACCAGACCACTTATATATGTTGTAAGACCAGTATAGCTATGGAAGACCAAAAAAAAAAAAAACTATAGTGCAGGATCTGTGCCCCACTTCCCTGTGTGGCTTTGTCCAGATGTTTTGCCTTAAGAGGTGTATTGCTCACATGCACATATCACTGCCTGCAGTAACTGGAGTTTGCTACAGAGTCCACAGACTGGATAGCTAGCTTAATGCCAGTGGTAGGGGGGTCATAGGGATATTGTTTGCCACATAGACAGAAGGTAAAGGGTTGATTAACAGCTTTCATTAGGTGGGGTGGTCACAGAGCTCGTAGGGATGAAGGAGCTGAATTGGTAAATTTTGCAAGGGGTGGGTGTTTTATCTCTTTTAAGCATTGTAACTTTTTTGCTTGGTACATGCTGCTGCTAAAGCTGTTTGTACAGTAAGGCAGTGCATGAGATGCTGTCAAGGTTCCACTTCCTAAGACAGGAATAGGTACTTTTGTTTAATATGTTAATTTGTGCTAGTGATTGCGTGGGATTGTCTGTGTAGTACTTGTTTACAGAAATGCTCCTAGGAAAGTTTAAGTTAGGTTGACCCATACAGTGTGGTTTGGGATTTTTGGGTGGAAGTCATGAGGTAATCCAGGTCTTTCCTTGTCTGCAGTTAATGCTGTTTGGGTCATACAACTATTTGCTGCATTACATTCCGTCACTGGTGGCAAAAAGTTTTGCTGGGGTATAAGATGGTTCTGGGTTCTTGACAATAGGAATGTGGGGCAGGGTAGAGGCAGTACAATTGAGCAAGGTGAACCCCTGGCAGCACCTTTGTTTGTGTATGCACAGGACTTACAGTTGTCTTTTCTTTTGCAGATTGGGATGTGCAGAGTGGGCATCAGTTGGAGGCCTTTAGGAATTGCATTTGAAAAGTGATGGATGCTGCTGCGCTGGATGTTTCGGCCATTGGAGTGGTGTGTAACGAGGTTCCAGATTACTGTAGTAAGTACTCATTTAGGCAAGTCAGAATTGGTAAGCAAATGTATGACTTGGACTGATAGCAGGTTGTATCTTCTATGTGCATCTATAAGAGTAGGTAGGGTTTGAGGGGCATTGCAGGTATGTGAGTGTTTGGGATATGTAGGAACTAGGTGTTCAGTGTCTAGCCTGAAGTTATAAGAATTAAGCAGGACATAGTTTTGGGACTCTTAACAGAAGTTTAAGGTTTGTTTCATTATCGGATATGAAAGTGACAAATTTAAAGGAAAGCTTTAAAGGGGAAAGCCAAGGGTAAGCAGTAGATTAAGGATGTTGAATTTTTGGTAGATGCATTGCATGGTTCCTAGGGATTTGCATTGGTTTGTAAATGTGACAGGAGGGCTGGCCAATACTTTTGGAGTTGTTTGGTTTGTAGCTTCTCTGTCAGAAAGGTGGGATGAATGAAAAAGGGATGTGGGACTTTAAAATTGGTTTCAATGTAGCAGGCATCATAGTTTCACAGAGGAAGTTGGGCGGAGTGGGGTCCATTTTTATTTGGTTGATATGACAGTGGTATGGTTTATTGGTGCTGTCAGCCAAGTCATGTCTGGTGATGGCATGTCACTGACCTTGTTTTGTTTTGGTGACATTGGGTATTTTAGGGTTTTGGTGTTATATTATGTTTTTGTGGTTTTGACTAGTTTTGGTTTAGTGGTTTCTGGTGCATTTAGTAGGTGATTACCTGGGAATCAGTCTGGTCAGGCTTTTCAGCAGATGGATAGGGAGATTGATGGGGATTTTCCATTTGTTGACAAATGAGTCATATGTGGTTTGATTGGGGGATATAATTTGGGGGTTAGGTTGGTGGCTTGTTGGGTGGCAGAAAGGATGACTGAGGGGATGTTCAGTATTTGGAGTTTTCCTGTTAAGCTGGTGTAGGAGGTCAGCTGGAGTTGTTGAGGATTAGGGTTCACTTTTCATTTGTTTAATATGGAAGTGATATGGCTGGTGGTGGTCATGTTGCTAAAATGCCATAATGGTAGTTTAAATGGCCTATTGAGTACAATGGATAGTTGGTGTGATGCCAGGATTGCTGTTAAATTGAAATTTGTAAAGAGATCATATTTGGTTATTATATTCATTGGGTGGTAAAACTGGGCTGCAATTTGGCATGATGGTATGCAATTGCCTTTGCGTGGTTTCAAATGGTTTAGTGTTTGGTTGTTCACTTGGCTGGTAATGACCTGGGAATTATTACAAAGCTTCTATTGTTAGTTAGGAGCATTTAGCTCATACTCAGTGGTTATGCTAGGTTAGGAGGTTATGGTTTATTTTAGCATTGGAGAGGGATCAGTGGTTTGCTTTCAGATGTTCAGGCAACTGGTTATTTTGTTATCTAGGTGATATGGCTTTGGGAGGTGATGACACGGATCCAGTTTTGGTTAGAGAGGCTGGGGTACACCGAATGATGTTTGGTTTGATGCCTTTTAATGGTGGTTAGTTTTTTGGAAGTTTGGTTGGAGATAGGGGGAACAGCCTGGTGGGAGGAGAAGAGGGGCAGGCTTGCCCTCTTCTTTTCCCCTTCTGGTGTTGGATGTTCAATTCAATGAGTTTGGAAAGGAAAGTGAGCAGTTGGACACCGCTTGATAAATTAAATAGGCAAGTGGAGGTAAGGACACTACCTGTTTGATTGGATGTGTAATTCAATATATGGTAAATGAAGTGAGTGGTGGTACGCTGTTTCATAAGTAAGTGAGTGGAGGTATGGACACTACTTACTGGGTCTGGATGAGCGGGGTCATGCTGTCCTAGTTAAAGTTACATGGATGTTATGCTCTCCTATACCATGTGTTGGTTGTAATTAATACATATTGATTAACAAAATTATGGTTTTGAAAGTTTAACAAAAGGTCGTCAAATGTTATTTGGTATAATGTGTTTATTGAAGGGAACCGGGACAAGTTGTAGCTTATGAGTCAGACATGTTCTATGACACAAAGTGAAGTGTGAGCACTAAATTCCTTTCATGCAGTAGAACAGATCTGATGTTAAGGAACTTGTTATCTGATTGTTCCGTGGTTCTTCACACACACAAATATGTATGTGATTCTTTATATATACATATATATATATATATATATATATATATATATATATATATATATATATATATATATATATATATATATCTTATACATAAATATTTGGATGTATTGATGTTTAAGAGTGTGTTCCTCTATGTCTATCTTTCTATCTGTCTATCCATCTGTTTAACTGTGGGGATCTGCTGAATGATATTATTACTTATTTGCTATTTGTTAACTGGGTAGGTAGGCTGGTAAGAATGCTCTTTCTAGCCACAACCTGGGCCCAGAGGCATATACAATTGTATTTCTTTAAATAATTAGCTGTAAAGTGCTGAGACAAAATAGATACAGATAGATAAAATGAATTAGTAATGCATAATAGCATAACTTGTACAGTTTTACAAGATATATACTCAAAGGATATACACACAATAGCAGGACTTGTACAGTTTCAATGGATATATACAAAAAGCTTCACTGAAAAATATTATATGGTGGCTTTTATAATGCATATATAATTTTGGTTACATTCCACACACTTAAGTCAAAATATATACATATCTACAAATTTATGACTTAGAGGTACATACTACCACAATGATCTATACCACTTGCAGACTGGCAGGTGAGGTACAGGTGGCGACAGTGAAATTTTGAGGTGTGCTAGTTGAAGGTCTGATGGAGCTAGTAGCACTAGTAGTGTTAGTATTCTGTGTACCTTAACCATCATCTGTGAAACACTCATATTTGGCTTCATTGTGCAGGTGTCCATATAGAGGTTATTTGAAACCTAGTAGAGAAGGCTCTTTCACTGATTAAAGTTATTGTGTTTTCCTGGGTATATACCAATTCCCTTATTGGAAGTTTTGCTCTCATAGGTGGGCAGTAACCTTCCTCTAATATTTTGAATATGACTGTACCTAATAAACAGGTTGACCTGACTGAAACTAGTAACCATTTTGCTTAATATCACAGTCATGTGCTCAGTACTCTGTCAGCAGGACAAATGTATGTATTTTGTTTTCAGGTAGTTGTAGTCTTTGGATATTGTCAACAGAGTTAAAGGCCATTAGAGGAAAGCCGCTCAAGTTTGAGAAAGACATTTTTTTTTTGATAGGGTAAGTCTCACTTCAAGGGTAAGCAGATGAGAGATTTCATAGCAGATTTATAGCTGTGAATTAACTTCATTTACAATGGCATTAGTGTGCTGTAAGAGAGACAGAGCTGAATTTAGGGTGAGGCCAAGTTATTTATATTCTGTGACTTGTGGAATAATATTGTTGTGCTTGCCATAAATGGTAAAATGGTGGGGGAGTTTGTGGCTGGATGCAAAAAGTATAAGATTTGTCTTTTTTTGACTTGCTAAGAGTTTGTTACTTGTGAACCACTGGCACAATTTAAGGAAATTATTCTGCAGTTATAAGGTTGTTGGTCACTTATTGAACTATAATGTAAGACTGCTATCTGCATATAGGGTGAGATTAGAGATGGTAAGTCATTTGAAATATCTTTGTAACTTAGGAAGAATACAAAATAGGTAGAACTGAAGAAGAACGGCAGCACCTCAAAACAGTATGTGTGAGGACTTCAGAACAGATATGCAGCCAAGCCAGGTATAGGTTCATAGGTTCATAGGATGATACTAGGCTATTGGCCCGGAGGCCCTTATAAGCCTAGCCAAGAATTTCACCCTTGTTCCCTCAAAGTCAGTACCTGTTTCCACTGTCCAGCAGGGACACAGGTGGGATCCCAGGAGTATATTTTCTGTTTCCCATCCAGTCGCCCAAGTTCCTCTTAAAGAGGGCTAGAAAGGTACTCTACGAAATGGCTTAATGCACAAGGAAAAGCACAGTACCAAAACAATATTTCCAACAGCTTTATTACGTGATCCACTCCACAAGCACAGTGCTGTGCTAAGTACTGCAACAGAACACAAATCACACAAGGTTGAGCGCTTTCATCTGCAAAGGCAGATTTCATCAGAACCAAGAAGCTCCCAAAAAGAGCTCTTAAATATCCAATTAGGCGCCAAAATTAGTGAATTGATAAATTGAATTCACTCAAATTACACATCCTTGCAGGGTTTATGCCAAAAAGCATACATAAAATAGTTAGTTGTGGTTAAACCATAACAAATAACACATCTTGCTGTATTGCATATTAAAATAATCCCTAAAAAACTAGTGATGAACTTAAAACCTTGTAATAATGTAATATAACAAGTGTTTATGATGTATAAAAATATATATGTATAAAATTGTAATATATTTGAAAGGGAATATATTTATATATACATGTGTAAATGAATATATATATAAAATATCTATGAATATATGAATGTATCCAGAGTTTCTAGTCAAGTGGATATAACATGTAAGATATATGATTTGTGATGCAACAACCAAACCCGGCCTAAATGACCACATAAGTATCAAACCTTTTCTTATTTTTGACAGTTAATGTAGTTGTTGTTTATTAATTATTATTTACTTTTTCTCATATTACAACATATGCATCATTCCTTTTCAATTATTATTCAATTATTATTTTTTCAATAACTAATTTTTTAATAATTATTTTTCAATAACAACTATTTTATATGTAAAAATGTAAAAACTATTATACAGTAATTCTTCATTTAAAATGTGATAAGCTTTGTAGATTAGGAAGATTTTTTGCATATATTTATGACTTATTTTTGTATATATTTACTATGACTTATTTATTGTACCACTGTTTTGTCATCATTGAATTTTTAACGACCTATGCACACATCACTTTTGTAGGGTGGTTGTATGCCATCAACCCAGGTATTATAGTCCTTGTGAGTACTCCTCAGTACATCAATTATTTATATTTTACACAATTTACATATTTTATATATTTTACATGTTATATCCACTTGACATTAGAAACTCAGGATACATTCATATATTCATAGATATTTTATATATATACTCATTTACACATGTATATATAAATATATTCCCTTTCAAATATATTACAAATTTATACATATATATTTTTATACATCATAAACACTTGCTATATTACATTATTACAAGGTTTTAAGTTCATCACTAGTTTTTTAGGGATTATTTAAATATGCAATACAGCAAGATGTGTTATTTGTTATGGTTTAACCACAACTAACTATTTTATGTATGCTTTTTGGCATAAACCCTGTAAGGATGTGCAATTTGAGTGAATTCAATTTATCAATTCACTAATTTTGGCGCCTAATTGGATATTTAAGAGCTCTTTTTGGGAGCTTCTTGGTTCTGATGAAATCTGCCTTTGCAGATGAAAGCGCTCAACCTTGTGTGATTTGTGTTCTGTTTGCAGTACTTAGCACAGCACTGTGCTTGTGGAGTGGATCACGTAATAAAGCTGTTGGAAATATCGTTTTGGTACTGTGCTTTTCCTTGTGCATTAAGCCATTTCGTGGAGTTAGAAAGGTACTCTGCTTGATATGGAGAGGGAGTCTATTCCACAGATTGGAAAGTCTTTGAGACACAATTCTATCCTGCTGCCAAGTTTTATTAATGTCACAGACCAGGCTAAGGACTTGCATGTTGGTTGTGTGAGTGGAGTTTGTCTTACGGATATGCAACGACTTCATCAAGGCTGGGTCTGAAATGGCCTTGTATGCCAGACACAGGTCACCTCTGAGCAGTCTGTATAAGACTGAGTAGAAGGACAGGGCTTTTAGCCTATCTGTACAGGATAGGTGTTTAAGACCCTGGATTTTCCCGTTCAGGAACCTCTGTGGCCTTTCCAACTGCTGCAAGTGCATGGCAAGGTACATGCCGAAGGGGGAACTGTACTCGATAATGGGTCTGATAAGGGAGGAGTACAGGGATGTTATGACCTCCTTGTTCCTGGATGAAATATGAGGTGGACCATGTAAAAAGCCTTCCGTACAACAGAGGCAATGTGGTGATCAAAGGTCAGGTCGTTATCAACCTGGGTGCCCAAGTCCCTCACGACTGATTGCATGCTTAGTACATTGTTATTAATGTAATAATTAGTGAGGATGACATTTTCCCCAAAGAGGATAATGATGCATTTCTTGGCATTCAGTTTGAGGCCATAGTTCTGGCACCAGTCATTAGTTTGGGTAATGCCCTCTTGGAGGATGTTCACATCAGTAGGGAAATTTAAGACAGTGCCCAGCTTGCAGTCATCTGCAAACTTGGTCAGCCACAGACCACTGGTTTTGGTTTGAACATCAGAAAAGTATATACCAAGCAGTAGAGGCCCCTTGACCAATCCTTGGGATACTCTGCACATTACGGGTCTGCTACTAGAGGTGGCTTTCCTTACATTGACTGTAAGTGGGTTCTATCAGTGAGCCAGTTAGCTACCCATCAGGTAACATAGGGGTTGATGCCTAGCTGGGAGAGTTTATCTATTAGCCCGAGTGGGGAATAGTGTCAAAGGCTTTGGCTAGGTCAATGTAGATGGTGTGTACCATCTTCCCCTCGTCCATGGCTTTGGTGACTGTTTCAAAGAAGTTGACCAAGTTTAACAGGCATGATCTCCCTTTGACAAAACCAAACTGTGTGGGATCAAGCGTTTGGAGGTTGCCAATGTCCTTGTTTATAAGGACCATGATAATGCATTTCATTGCCTTGCAGATCAGGCTAGTTAGGCTGATGGGCCTATAATTTCCTGGGTCAGTGGACGATCCACCTTTGTGTAGAGGGATGACAGTGTCGATCCTCCATCCAGCTAGGGTGAAGCCTGTGCTCAGGCTTTGGTTGAATAGGGTGTCTAATGAGGCAGAGAGCTCATGCCTGAGTTCATGCAGGATACAGCCAGGGATGTTTTCGGGTCCCATGGAGACTGTAATTTTTGCCCTTGAGAGCATTTATGACCTGCTCCCTGGTGATGAGAGGAGGGGGGAAGGTGCTTGGCATGTCCTGGTTTACTGATTGGTGGGACAAGGGGGGTGCAGTTTTCACTGAACCTGTCTGCCAGCAGGTTGGCTATATCTATGGTGTTTGTTTATGTGGTGTTATTGACCACCAATTCAGAGCAGATTTGGATGTTGACTTTTCACCAGTGACCTTATTTGCTTGTTCAGACAAAGGGGAGATTGCTTCCAACTTGGCACCTTCTCCTTCTTGGCCCTGGACAGCAATTTTTTCCTTCTATTATAGAGTTTGTTTATTGCTGCTGTTTACCAGACAGGTTTACTCTTTCTTGAGGAAGATGATTTGGTCCTGTCAGGTATTGCTGAGTCCATACAGCTATGTAGGTGTTCATATATTTTTTTGGTGTAGTCTTGGACATTAGTGCTAGTTCCAACTGAAGGGACGGTGGCTGTGAAGCTGCTTATACCTGCTCTGAGGAGATTGTAGTCAGCTTCGGAAAAGGTTTTACTTTTGACCCTGATGGGGGGGGGGGTCAGGGGAGATGGTGACTTCAAAAGTGATTGCTTTATAGTCGGATCTTACCAAGGAGGATGACACTGTAGGAGGAAATAAGGTGCATAAGGAAAGGTGATGGTGGAATGGAGAAATCTGGGAAGTCATTCAAACTAAAAAGGAGTACAGGAAAAAGTGGGATATAGAAAAGATGGACCAGGCTAAGAAGAAATTCTGGCTGGCTAACAAAAAGGCTAAGAGAAGAGTTGCAGTAGCAAAGAACAAGGCAACAGAGGCACTCTACCTGCTTCTGCAAAATTATTTAGTAGATAGTACAAAGAAACTTTATCAGGTTGCAAGGCAAAAACAGAGAGATAAAGAAGTCAGTCAGACATCCTTCATAAGGGATGCCAACACTAACCTGCTCATCAGTCAACAGAATATCAAAGGCAGATGAAAGGAGTGCTTCCAGCAGCTCCTGAATGAAGAAAATCCCTTCTGTTTGGCATTTAATACTGTGGTTCTGATGCAACTTATTGATAAGCTAGTCAGCCTTGGAATTAACAAGCACCTTTGTAACTGGATCCTAGACTTCTTGATCAACAGACCACAGAAGACATGTGGAGGAAATAACACCTCAGCGTGTGTAATTATCAACACCAGTGTTCCTCAAGGATATGTACTCAGCCTACTGCTATTCACTATCCTTACCCACAAGTGTTCTGCAAAACACAGCTCCAATCATATCATCAAGTTTGCAGATGACACATTCGTGAGCCTCATCAAAGGAGAGGATGAAAGAGCATACAGAGACAAGGTCAACTCTCTGACTGACTGCTGTGTGAGAAACAACCTAGACCTGAATGTCAATAAAACAAAGGAAATCATCCCTGACTTCAGGAAAAGGCCAACTGCCCACTCATCACTCAGGATCAATGGTGAAGAGGTGGAAAGGGTTAAAACTACAAAATTCCTAGTTGTGTACATTTCAGAAAATCTCTCTTGGACTGTGAATACTGGTCAGTTGGTCAAAAAGGCTCATCAACACCTCCACTTTCTGAGAAGGCTCAAAAGAGAAAAACTCCCACTTACTGTTCTCTCCACCTTCTACAGAGAAGCTATTGAGAGCATTCTCACCTGTAACATCACTGTTTAGTTTGGGAACTGTACAGTAACTGAAAAGAAGTTACAGAGAGTGGTGAGTGTTGCTGAGAAAATTATGGGCACCAGTCTACCATCAATCCAACAGCTATTCACAGCAAGGAGCCTCAAAAGAGCTCACAAAGTACTTAATGACTCCTCGCACCCTGCATATGGCTGGTTTACTCAACTATCATCTGGCAGGAGGTACTGCAGTTTTCACTGTAGGACCTCCAGATACATTAACAGCTTCTACCTAACAGTGATGAGACTTATTAACTGGGACACCAGCCCTAGTGACTCCACCACAAACTAACTTAATAACAGTGTCTTGTTTGGAATGTGAAATATTTATTTATTTGCTTAGTTATATATTTACAGACAAGTGCAGTGCCTGTTACTTGCTTTATGTAATAATACATAAAGACTAACAATTTTAGTTCATGTGCAATAACCAATCTTACCTGTCATGCTGCTACTGTACAGTATTTATATGACTACATAAGGGGGTTTGTTTTTTCTTGTGTTCTTGGGGCACAGTCATTAGTCTGTAATTTGATAAGTCTTATTGTTGTATTTGTTGTATCCTATGCTTCTTCTGTACTCTCATAGTGAGATGATACTCGTAATTTCATTTAGGACTACACATGTGTAATCTTAAATGACAATAAAGTTTACTTTGACTTTGACTTTGAAAAGCTGTACTGCCCCAGACACAGGCAACAATGAAAGAAGAGTAGGAGCCCAATTTATAAGAAATATTGATGGCATTAAGGAAAATGAAGTCAGTGAAAGTAGCAGGTTTAAATGAGGTCACAGCAGATATGATAAAGATGTTGTGCCAGATAGGGGAGAAATGGCTCCTGAGGGTACTTCTGTCAGTATGGAGAGAAAAGTATATCCTAGATGAATGGAAAATAAGCATATCCCTGCCAATGTACAGGAACAAAGGGGACATACACAACTGTGGGTGGTACAGAGGTATGTTTTACTGTGATATATTGCGGTATACTATGGTGTACTGTGGTATACTGGGGTGTAATACGGGAAATGTGCAATTTACTCCTGCTTTCAAGAAATGGTCAAAGGAGTTAAATACTCCAGCTTTAACCTAGGTCAGATCCAACATGGAATTAAATTAAATAGCCACACCTCCTTCAGAAGATCTATTTCTGTCATGCCTAGAACAATGCATAACACAGAGATCTGGGTGAATAGAGGCCACAATATGTGATTGAAGTTTTTGTTAACTAGGCATCTATAACGAAAGCCAAATCACAACTGCAAAACAATTCCGACAATGTTTGTCTTGTTCCAGATTGTTTGCCATTAAAAATTTGCACTGTTTACAGCATCAAGCAAGCCAGTCCTATATACTGGTCAAAATTATAACTTGACTCCAAAGGTGGCGTCACTTGTTAAAACGTACCACTGTACCAATGATGTTTAATCCTCTAGTGGTTCTGAGAGATACTTATCCAAATGTGATACTCACTCTCTGAGTCTTCACCCACCACTGCCCAGTGATTTTACATTTTCAAGGTGATCTGCGGGTCTCAAACTTATTAATTAGACTAGTAGAGGGCAATCAGGAGGCCACAGTCATACACAAAGATACTGATAATGTCTTCTGACTTAAAACCAGTAAAGTAAAGAAACCCAACAGCCTAAAATTGAAGTCAGCAAACTTGAAATAAAATGCGACCGACCATTGCCATCACTTAGAAAAACTCATATAATACAGGGTATCAACAAATGCCAAGAAAGTCTACACGTGTAATCAGATTGAGTGAAATAAAGTTATACATTAAATTTGATATCATTAATAAAAAACATCACCACAGATAAACAGGTTAATAGTCATAACAAAAATACTTGTTCCATACTAATCCACAGCAGCCATAAGAAAATTAACTCTTCTGGCCTAAATCAATCAGCAGTATAAGTGGTCAGTCAAAACCATTAGTCAATACCCATCAAAAGGATCACCATTGCTCTCAATTAAGTCAAATGAAGCTGCAGACATAAATCAGATGCCATTAGTCAGAACAACTTCAACGATATAAAGGTGACAAGTCAAACCAAATGTACTTGGCAGACGAATGAGCACCAGCTGTGAGACTATTCAATTTGCTCTCATAAATCTAGTAATAATATAAATGGTCAATCAAATTATCAGATAGGTAGGACAACGTCTGCTGGTTATATGTTAACAATAACGTTTAGACAAACTATAAATACAAAGAAAAAAGCAATTCAAAGCTAATAGCTATAAAAGGTAATGCAGACTTCAGATAATCAAACAATAAAATCTATAACAAAAACATGATTTAAATACTTTATAGTATACCACTCAGTTCACATGAGACTTTCATACCAGTATACTAGGGACAGAGAAGCAACAAAATATATGGAGGCAAATTAAGTATTAATTTGTTTGTTTGTGTCTTTTGGCTTTTCCCGGTTAGGGGTCGCCACAGTGGAACTCCGGTCCTCTAATGATTGGCAGTAAAGTTTTACGTGCTGGCTTGCCAGGCCTAACGCACAACCTTCAACGAAGGAACGCCCGTTCACGCATGTCGCCACACAGAAGATGCTCTAACTGAGAATCGAACAGGCAATGTCTAACTGTGAGGCGACAACGCTACCGCAGCACAACCACCGCAGTAATCATAAAATTAATCTAACAACTGATAATTATAATATTTCAATGCTAACCAGACATTTCTGGTAATTACAATTAAAATTATTTAACTGGACTGACAATCAACAGCTCAAATAATACTTGATTAGCTAAATAAATCAGAATATGAAAAAGCTGTAAAGGGTATTTAAAATATAATGATTAACACTCTATTAGATGGGAAATATAATTAAAACATCAGTGAAAGGAATCTTACCTGCTGTATAAGAATATACCCAAGCCACTGATGAGAATGGCTAACTAATAACTAAAGACTAATACCTTACATTTTACGTAACTGGAGCTCAAATCATAAACAAATAAAGTATTGTAAGATATGGCCTGTGCAACAAATCAAAAAAGTAAGAAGAACCCCCTATCCAGAAGAAAGTAATAACAGTATCAAGTTTAAAAAAATGATAACATTGTTAGCTTAACATGTGAATCTTAAAAAATCTTAAAAAAGCCTGAAACTGCTACAATGGTTCCCTGTTAATAAACACAAACACCTACACACACAAAAAGAAACAAATGGGAACTCGAAGTCATATGAAACACTTGCAGAAACCTACTACAATGACCAGTAACTTGGCATCTCTCTAATTTCCAGTGGGACTGTAAAGTTGCCAAAATCAGAATTGATTCACTTCCATGCTAAATTCACAGTTTGCAGAGCATCTTCAGACAATCAGAGTCCAAGAATGATCGATTAAAATGGATAAATTAAAAATGAAAGAAAACCGAGGCAATAATAACAATTCTGCTAAGTACCTTTAACAATATTGTTACTAAAGACTACCCACAACCAAAAATTTAGAATTCACACTCAGCCAGAAGCAGTTTAGTTCCAATATACTTCTGATCACCAAGTAGAGACATCACCAAATAAAACTTGGTTATTACTGATTATTTTCCATATAATTCTGCTGATGCCAAATACAACAAGATAGTAGTCAGATGAGAGTTGAAATTCTATGGCATAAACAGCCAAAGTAGTTCAGTTCCAGTTGTAAGACATAGATTGATGATTATATGAAGAAGGGTCAGCCTGTGTCTTGATGAGGGTTTCATTTCTATAAATGAAATAAATCAGCCACTGTTAGATAAGTTACTTTTCATCCTGAGCTAGCAGAAAGTAGAGAAGGTAATTCATTCACTTTAGTTATTTTGTTTGTTTGTTTTGGTTTAGTTATTTTTTTCTCAGTGTGTGTGTGTGTATAATGTATTGCCTCTTGATCAGTCATGGTTGAAACTCCATGACTCCTTTTGAAAGTCACTATAATAAATTAAATAATTTAAGATATATATCTAAAACAGGTATGCATATAATCCATAATGATATCATTTAGCATGTCTGATAAAGAAAGCCTGTCAAATAGTACTTAGATATAATTTCTTGACTGTTATCAAGAGTGTGAGACCACATTGCTTAGATACTGTAAGTATATCGCAAGCAATAAAAATAATTTATAGAAAAAAGAAAGATACAAAAAAGAAGCAATTCATCAACAAGATGACTCAACTCAAAAATAAACAGTTTATGAATGGAAACACATCTGAATATGTGTGACCGCAATCAAATGAAAAATGTTATTTCTTCAGTATTGCATTTCATATGTGTAATTCACACATCCCCATATAAGTATGATCCATGTTTCATGTGATCTATGGACAGCAGTGCTCAGTTGTTTTCATACTGACTGCACCTCTAGGAATTATGACTTTCTTAATAGTGACTGCTCCAATATTTAAATGTGGTTAAGTGAAAATAATTACACCCACCTACACCCGCTGCACTTGACAAACCATACTGATGATTGTTTAGCAATGATCAAATGCAAAGGTAGATGATGACAGTTGCTTTCATCCATTCACCCATCCATGAACTAATTCTCCTTCAGGAAACACCTCTTATGTCTGGCTTTGTGTAATTTCAGCAGGAGTACCTAAACTTATCTCAATACATTACACTGTATTTGTGTGATGGCAGAAAGAGACAAGAACCCTATCTATTCTACCTTCTAAGTGCTTTAATATTTCATCTCTCTTACATATCTTCCTTCTGCCTTACCCAATCTCCACCTTTTCCATGCCATCTTGAAAACCTCAGTGAATTTCTTTCTTTACCATCCATTTTTGTAGTTAATTACACAGGTCCACAACCCTTTCTGTGGAAAAATATTTTAGGAGATCCAGGGATTGGTTAGTCCCTACATTCTGCTGCCTGTGCTCCATTATTTTGGCTTTTCAGAATAACCACTTCATATTTCCCTGACATGATGTGGTGGACAAATACAATGGCACCCATCTCTCTCTCTCTCTCTCTCTCTCTTTCTCTCTCTCTCTCTCTATATATATATATATATATAGATATATATATATATATATTCTTCCAAGCTGCCATCACATTCTGCTGTCACCATAACAACTTCACAATGCCTCATGCAGATTATGGGAATTGCCCAAATGCCCTGTCTGAATTTACACTAGTAAGTATAAATACCAATAATTAGAGAAATGAACCAATGAAAAGTAGAAGGCAACTAAGTCACACAGTGAAAACCAAAAATAAGAACACCCCCCATGATTTTGGCACATTGAGAATTTAACAAGTTTGATGCATTTGTCTTAGATTTATAGCTATCATAAGAACTTCTCATACATTTAAATAATAATACTTATATTTCATGATTTAATCAGCTGATACAAAATATTCTACATCATAAACAATATTCTACACCATAAAAATATTCACATAACTAAATGTACTATTAACTAATCTATAGCATCTTAAATGCATTTCTGACAAACCTTGAAATAAAAATACTGTTAACATTAAAATGCAAATAAAATGAAATCCACGCAAATAATTTATCATAGCTTTGCTGATTATATTTTAGAACAATACTAATGGCTACATTATTATTCAAACCTGGCTACTTTATAACATCGAATCTTAACTGCCAAAATAATTCACAAAATTTCAGTTTATTTTTCAATGACCACCACATTAAGTTTTTGTAAATTTCTCTAAAATAAAAAAAAATATATAAACCTTTTAAAATTCAAATAAATTTCAGTATTTTTATTTATGCTTACTAAGGGCATTATTTTTATCATTATTTCTAATACTGTATACTTATATATATATATATATATATATATATATATATATATATATATATATATATATATATGTTGTCTTAGTTGCCTCTCAGTGTTTTACACATAAAATGCCTTACATGTGATGTGACTTACAAAATAAACTGCACCATTGGTCAAACATTTATTACATCCTTTATACCAAAATACCCTAGGGTACCATGGGATAACTACAATAGAAGAATAATTGATTTTTTTTGCTTTGGTTCCATAAACAAGGTTATCAAACAAATATCATGTATTGATTAAGACTAAACAGTTCTTAACACTTCAGT
>NC_056729.1:860888583-860896083 GCF_019279795.1 Protopterus annectens | reverse complement strand
ATTAGCTAAATTACAGATAACTGAATCATCGATAGACGATAATGCTTGGCTCTTCCCACCACCAACTGCATCACCGACTGCACCCCTGCAGTATCAGCCCCCCCACCTCGCTCAACAAGGAGTGGAAGCACAGCAGCCAGATTCCACCACTAAGACCCCACCCCTAAAGAGAACGAGCAGTGGATAGTCAATCTAGTGACTCAGATCCAGACACAAGCCATAGAAAAAAGGGACCAAAAACTCGTAGAAAGACTCATAAAGAAGCAAAAGCTGTAATGTATTTTAAAGCTAAACCCTACTATAAAGGTAGAGGAAAATGGCATTTACACCACAAAGGTATTTTGATCACCTATGAACCTATGAATCAGTTCCCTGCTATAATTGACAGTAGGGATGGGTATTTTAAACCAGATAAATTTAATCCAGATTCAGGGTCGGAGTCATCAGACGATGACAGATTGTTACCTTTAAGAGAGGTACCTAACCCAGCCCATGCTAGAAGTGCATAGGAACCACTGACCATTGTAGTACCTAGGGCATGGTCAGCAGTTGATTTTCAAGCCATTACTAAATAGTTACTACCTATTTGTACTAATCCAGCTAAGTTCCAGCGTGTGCTGGCAGGACATATTTGTTTAAAAAATCCTACGATAGAAGAAGTTAAGGCAGTTCTTCAGTACGCCATACCGACTGATCTGATGAAATGGATTTGGGACCATGCCAATGTCCCTACTCCAATTCCAAAACATGACTCACACAGAGATAATGGGTTCGAAGCGGTTAGACAGCGTATAGTAGATGCTATCACAATAATAGTTCCACCCACACCCAACTGGTCCAAAATCAAGTCAGTTCTTCAAAAAGAAGACGAACCTGTGGACGAATATTTAAATCATCTCACTGAAGGCTTTGCAGCTTATTCTGGGTACCCCAAACCCACCGAAGTGCCGGCACAAAGTGGATTGTCGGCTGCTTTTGTAGAAGGGTTACGCCCACAAGTACGGGATAAGCTAAAGGAAGTGTGTTTAAACTGGCCTAGTCTTGAATTGCACGAATTGGTTACACAAGTGCAATACCTCTCTGACCACTTAGCACAGGAAAAAAAGGCCTTTCAAGAGAAAATGGTTAAAGCACAGATTCAGATGTGCACTGCCTTTGGGCAGCATGGACGGGAGGATGAGGATGGGGAAGAGGGAGAGGTGGATGCCAAGGGGCTGGAAACCATAATAGACAAGACTGGCAGGAAGATCGATCAGCCGCACCCCAAAATCAAACGGAGTGTTTCAATTGTGGCCAAGTAGGCCACTGGAGAAATGAATGTCCGTATCTGGCTGAGTAACCTGCCCCATCCACTGATACGTCACCTCAGTGGAATTCTAATTGGACTTCATCCAATCGGCAGTCATCACAATAAAGGTTCCATGAACAAGGACAACAGCAGTTGTGCCCTTTCATACCTGTGGATCAAGATGGACCACATGTTATGTTACTTGTCAAAAATAAACCGTACCCCTTTTTGATTAATACTGGAGCATCCAAATCTATGTTAGCCGGTGAAGCAGCAATAAATGTCCCCCTCTCTAATAACGTAACTAAAGGGGTAGGTGTCTCTGGCATTCCTATTGAATATTCTGAAACCATCCCAGTCCCAGTAACTTTGGGACCTTTGCAAGACAATCATGCATTTTTAGTAGGACCCTCAGCACCTTTAAATTTATTGGGAAGAGATTTGCTCTGTAAGATGGGAGCAACTATCTTCTGTACCACTGAAGAAGTATATTTACAAGTACCTTCCGACAAACAAGATAGTATTTTGGCTACTTTAGATGAAAACGTCACTCTGCAAACAATGTGTAGGCAGTCCGACCTCGATAAGAATAAGCATTTAACCTCATTACCCTCTCATCTATGGACCACTCATAATAATGATGTTGGGTTTCTAATTTCAGCTACTCCTGTTAAAATAACCTTAAAACCCAGAGCAAAGTTACCTCGGGTACTGCGGTACCCTTTGACGGTGGAGGCCACATCTGGTATTGCCCCCGTCATTTCTGCCCTGGTACTACAAGGAATTATAGTACCTACAACAAGTCCATGAAATACCCCGATTCTACCGGTAAAGAAACCTGGTAAACAAGCTTACAGATTTGTGCAAGACTTGCGAGAAGTCAATAAAGCCGTCTTGCCTGTTTTCCCAATTGTACCAAACCCAGCTATAATTTTAAGATGTATCCCACCTACAGCATGTAGGTTTATGGTTATAGATATTTTATCAGCTTTCTTTTCTATCCCAGTACATGCAGATAGTCAGTATTTGTTCGCATTCACTTATAAGGGCCAACTGTACACTTGGACCCGACTACCCCAAGGGTATGTAGAATCTCCAACTTTGTTTTCTAGAGAAATGCATAGACAACTGCAAGATTTAAAGTTATCACCACGTTCAGTATTGGTTCAGTATGTGGATGATATTCTTATCACTTCATTAGATAGCCAGTCTTGTATAGAGGACTCACTTCTAGTTTTAAGATTTTTAGCCGAATGAGGTTTTAAGGTAAATAAATCTAAATTGCAGTTTGCTCAAGAAAACATACAATACCTGGGACACATAATTTCTATAGGTTCACATCAAATACTTCCAAGCAGAATCACCTCCATTCAGACAGCTCCCCACCCTGTAACTCAGAGGCATCTCAGGGGATTCCTCGGCCTAGCAGGTTATTGTAGACAGTGGGTGCCCAATTTTTCGGAAATTTCGGCCCCTCTGTTACAGCTTCTAAAAAAGGAGGTCACAGACCCTCTGCCTTGGTCCCCTGAACATGAAAACTCCTTTCAGGTCATTAAAATGGCATTGATTAACCCACCTGCCCTGGGGCTCCCAGATTATTCTAAACCCTTTGTTTTCTTCTGTTGTGAAAGAAATAAAACTGCCCTGGGCCTGCTAGCGCAAGCGCGCACAGGAGGCTATTGACCTATAGCATATTACAGTAATCAGTTAGACCCTGTTGCTTCTGGCTACCCACCCTGTTTACCAGCAGTGGCAGCTGCTGCTGTTTTGATAGATATGGCAGCACCATTGACATTAGGACATGACACAATATTAGCAGTACCTCATGCGGTACAAGCATTACTTCTAAAAACAAAGACTCAATATCTTTCTAATGCTTGCCTCACTAAATATGAGTTAAGCTTATTAAGTAATCCAGCTGTTCAAATTACACTAAACCCTGCTTCATTAATTCCAACTAGTGACGAGGGCGAACCACATAACTGCGTGCTTGTAGTTAACACTGTTCTGTCTCCTAGATTAGATTTACAAGATGTTCCTTTGCTTAACCCTGATTTAGTTCTTTTTTTAGCTGGATCCTGTTTACGAAATAATTTTGGCACACTTCAGGCTGTATGGTCAGTCTGCTTGCCATATGAGGTTTTACAAACTGGACAATTACCAGCTGGCACTTCCTCACAAACCACAGAATTAGTGGCACTTTTGCATGCATGCAAAATGGCCTAAGACAGATCTGTTACTATTTATACTGATTCCTGTTATGCCCATGGTGTTGTTCATGATTTTGGTACCCTATGGAAGGAATGGAGGGTTTTGACATCATCTGGGGCACCAATTAAAAATTTCCTGTATATTGATCACCTGTTGCAGGATATATTATTACCTTCCAAAATTGCTGTTGCAAGTGTGCAGCTCACCAATCTAATGACTCCCTAGAAGCTAAGGGAAATAATTTAGCTGACTGGGCTGCCAAACAGGCTGCTCTTTCAAATACCATTCAGGGTAAATTTCTGCAGCCTATTTTACAAACAGTTACTTTTGACACTACTGTATTGAAAGCTTTACAAAGTGAAGCATCGCAATCAGAAAGAAAAACATGGCTGGTTCACAATTGTTTCCAATGCTCTGATTCAATTTGGCAACACCCTGATGGCAGCTTAATTTGCCCTACATCCATGTTAAATTATCTTATAAAAGCGTATCATTTGCCAGCTCATGTAGGGGTACAAGTATTGATTAAACAAATCCAGAAGGATTGGTTTGCCCTAGGACTTTCTGCTTCTATGCAACATTTTTTGAGCATGTGCTCCATTTGTTTACAGCATAACATTTCGAAGGGCACTCTGGATCCCGCTCAACCTGTGCCAAAACTAATGGGACCATTTTGTGCCTTATAATGGGACTTTATTGAACTTCCATCTTGTACTCGTTTTAAATATGTTTTGACTATTGTTGATATTTTTTGGGGTGGTTAGAAGCCTACCCATGTGCTAAAAATGATGCTATTTCAGTTGCAAAAACATTGTGTTATGAATTGATACCTCGTTTTGGTGTTCCTTGTCAAATATATTCTGACCGAGGGACACATTTTACTGCTAAGTTAATTGATTCATTGTGTACGATGTTAGGCATTACTTTGAAATTTCATTGTCCATACAGACCACAGGCATCAGGTATTATTGAATGTATGAACCAGACCTTGAAAACCAGACTTGCTAAAGACACTTCAGAAACAGGCCTAACCTGGGTACAGGCCTCACCACTAGCCTTGCTTTCTATGTGGTCACAACCGCAGCCTACTAAGGGTCTTTCTCCACATGAAATTCTCATGGGTTGCCCTTTGCATATGCCCATGACACCACCATCACCTTTTTCTGAATATGATGCATTTGATAATGATATTCTTTTGTATTGCAAATCTCTTGTTTCTTTCTTACAGTTTCACCATCAACAAGTAGCAGTTGCTCAACATCTTCCTGATCCTTTTCTAGCATGAGTTTTGCAACCAGGGGACTGGGTCTATGTTAAATCCATCTCTAGGAAAACAGCGCTCCAGCGGCGCTGGAAAGGGCCCTTCCTGGTTCTTCTAACGACGTCATCTGCTGTGTGACTGCAGGGATCTGCAACTTGTATCCACATTTCACACGTCAAAAAAGTTGTACTGTCTGACGATCAACGGCCTTTACCTTTTTCAACTCCAGATTCTCCACCCATTGCTACTCGTACTCGCAGTAGAACTGTTCCAGTACCTGAAATGCCTAATATTTACCCTTTTGGAAAACTCCAAACTTCGGACACTACGCAAACTCAAACATCATTTCCGCAAAAATATTGGACAATCATTTTGCTGGTCATTCTTGTTGTGCTATTATTTTTGCTATGGCCATTTTTATTTCCTGCTCTATCGACGCATCACACCAAGTGAGCCATTTGGCACCCACCTTTCGGCACCTATCAAGCCATCAAATATGTTTATGCTTCTACATTCAACATCTCAAACTGCTGGATCTGCACTTCCATTCCCTCCGTACATGGGAGTTTGTCATTGGCTGCAGCTCCAGTGAGTATCTTTGATACATGGACTAGTCTGCATGACAACACTGCTAACATTACATCCAGCAAATCTATTGCATTACAACTTTCTCTCTGTTGCAATGGCATTCTGTGTTTCAGATGGAATTACTCATGTAAACATCAATGGACTCGAAAAATGGGACAAAGTATCTGCAATACAACAATCGAATACCAGTGCAATTATACAGAAGGAAAATGCCTAGCCTCAGGCTGTCAAGTTTCATTTGATGCCATTCAGCCGATATTGAGAAACGTTTCATTATTTGGTTCTCGCAATATCGTATTTCTTGCCATATTCCATGACATAACTACAGACAGTGACCATTCTTCAAATGTTACCACCCTGGTGCAAGACTGTTATTTTATGTGTGGAAGAAAGGCCTATAAATGGCTATTGAAAAACTGGTCTGGTAGCTGTTTCTTAGGTTATCTAGTCCCAGCCATCCGACATACATCTGCCTTACCTCAAGGAAAAATTTGGTACATACGAGAGGTTAAAAAGCTTACCAATCTGTTAGGCCAAATTGATGCATCATGGATTTATCATCATGATTTAGCTCATGCTGACACCAAAGGAGTATCTCATATGGACTTGGGTGATGACGTCATATCATGGGCTGGTATAATTCCAGCATACAGAGCAGCAAAATCAATCTGGGAACTGAGAAAACTGTCTAAATTGCTTGAAGTATTAAGCAATGCCACATTTTCTGCTTTAGAACTAGTGACTGATGAACTGACTGCCATGAGAGCTGTAGTCCTTCAAAACCGTATGGCTCTTGATTTCACCCTAGCAGCGAAAGGCGGAACTTGCACTTTAATCCAGGAGGAGTACTGTACATTCCTGACAATCAGCACGAAATTGAAAGTCATCTTGAACTCATTCAGAGAGTCTCCAAACTCTCTAAGGCCAAGTAGGCCGATAACTCAACGTGGGCATGGCTAACTAACCTGTTCTCAGGTTGGGGAGGTGGACTTTTAAAGTTAATCCTATTAATCACAGTATTAGCTCTTATTGCTTTTCTTGTTGTGTTTTTAATCAAAGCATTGATTTTGAAATTAATGTCTTTTAAGACTACTAAAAAGGTGCCAAAGTTTTATATGCCTACAGTTATGGATGATGAAATAAAAATATGTGACAATGTTGAAGGAACTAGCCACATGGTTATGTTAGACTTAGGGCAAATGTATGATAGACTAAATGGTGATGCTTACACAGCATCAAATAGGGGGATTGTAGAATATGAATGGTCAAAGCATGTGTTCAAGGAGAATGAGTATATGAAAATCTATATGTATCGATTTGAACTCTGTACTACGAGCTATTGAATAAACTGTGAATAGTGGAAAAGTACTGAAAAACAAGAGCCTGTTTGATAGCAGGAAATGTGCCTTATATGGAAGTGTATCCGATTTTCTTTCTCTGCCTAGAGATGTAGTAATGTGAACTGTTTCAAGCCTATGGGTAAACCACTGATTGGTTAATTGTCTTTTGTACTATTTTAATTGGTCTAGTTTAGATTTTTGTACTGTCAGCAATATCACCAGCATATAAGCTTATGCATTCCTTTTTTCAGGGAGTCTCCCTGGTACTTTCCAGTAGGCTCCCACACGTGTGTAATAAATACCACTGAAAGAGAGGAAGAAGTGTCTTGTCTTCATTTAAGGTAAAATATTAAATATAACAATATATATATATAGGTTCATAGGTCGGTACTGGGCTGTCTGCCCGAAGGCATATATTACCCCAGCCACGTTGTGCGGTATTCCCCGCCCCTTTAGTAGTTCCCTAGACCCTTGTACTAGCAGCTAGTACCCTTGGCCCCTATCTAGTAGTGCTGTTGGCGTGATCCCCGGTGTGAACTTTCTGTTACCCATCCACTCATCAAGGTTCCTCTTGAAGAGTGATAGTGAGGGGCTCTGTCTTATGTAGATCGGGACCCTGTTTCATAGTAAGGGAAGTCTCTGCGAAGGGAATCTATCCCTCCAGCATGTTCTATTCATTGTTGTGTTGAGGTTTATATCCCTAGAGCGTGTAGCTCGAGTAGATTTGGTTTTGCTAAGATGGAGCATGTTCAACAATTCTGGGTTGGACATGGCTCTGTACGTTAGACAGAGATCGCCTCTGGGAAAGCGGT
>NC_056729.1:860693583-860886083 GCF_019279795.1 Protopterus annectens | reverse complement strand
GAAGAAGGTGAAATACTGTATGTCACAGTGACAATTAATTTATATTATTGTGCATGAAGTCATTATTTAACAAGTGTGTTTAATACTTTTAAAACTTAATCTTGGATAATTGTTACCTTTGCACCTTTCCAGTTTAATCAAACTATGAACAGTCCTTTATCAGAGTCCAAGGTTACATATTTCTTCTTACAAGATTAACTTCATTGCAGTACTCAGTGCTGGTTGTGAAAACCTGTACCTATCCATTGCCATTTTACGATGGAAAAAAGTATGTGTTCACATTTAATGCACTTCCAGAGATGCTAACTGCTTGACATAGCCTAATGTAAAACTTGTGTTTAAATGTAAACCACTGTCCAGCTACTGTATGTCATACGTTAATGTACATACTTAATTTTAACAGTGTCAGCAGTAATTTTCAAACAATATGTTAGTGTTACATTCCGTAAGAGTGAAGTCATATGCACCTTTTTTGTATTTGCTGAGTGAGGTATAATGCAAGGCCAGTGTTGTAATTTTCCAATAAATTAATATTGCTACATAAATAAACACTAAACAGTTTTAATGGAATTATTTACATATAAATTAATAGCACATAGCAGACAAGAATGTTATATTTGCTTACAAAAAATGCTGATCATCAATGCCTTCTTACATTGGACCATCTTACCTTTGACTTTCCTAATACGTTGAATATAAATTAAATTGGTTGCCTTCATCCCCTGATGCTGAAAAATAATTTTAAAAATAAAAACTAAGACAACTTAAGTACTTTCTTTTATGGTTACATTTTTATTATAAAATAATATGGTTTTATTATAAAATATGGTTAATATGACAAGCTGGTATACAATTTTTAATGTTACAATTGTATATTCCAAAGCACTTCATTAAAACACCTGAATGTATACAAATCCAAAAATAAAATAGATTTTTCAATTAAAAACAAAATCTACCTATCACTGATGCTGAACTGATGCTTTCATTTCTGCCCAATTGAAAAGGTGTCTAATCAAAAAGACATATAGAGAACTGCCTTTCAATCTCACCAATTGTCAGCATTTACCATTTCCTCTTCCTTTAAGTATAGGTTTCAGCAGTACCATCCCATTCAGACCTGGACTTTGGTCTGCTCTCAAGGTTATTATCCAGTTAACCTCTGCAATTTTGGTTTTATTAATAATACCCCCTCCTCTTTTCCCTTCTGAAAGTAATTGTAGAATTTTAAACTTAAAGGAATGTGAAGGATAGCATATTAAATGATTCGCCAAGACATTTGTTTTGATCTGATCACGAATGCCACGTAAATGCCTCAAAATTCTTCCTTTAAACATGTGGTCTGTCTTTCCTACATAGTAGGCTGTACACATCTGTGTGATAGGTAGATTTTGTTTTTAATTGAAAAATTCACAAGATGGAAACAGGATCTGAGGAAGGCTATGGCCAAAAGCACTTATCCTAAAGGAATGTACATTGATGTGTATATTCTTGGAGTATTTGGTTTTATTGTTTTAATAAAAGCTGGACTCATTTTAATCATGTATTGACATCATTTCTGTGGTGGTTTATCCATGGAGTTTTTTGGGGGGATTTTTTCACTACTTTTTACACAGTACTCCTTTGACAGCTCCCAGGTTTGTGTTTTATTCTACTGAATGTAGAAAACCGTAACTTTTATAACATGATTAATGCATAAATTATTAAGATTTCCCATGAGTCATCAATCATTTACTGCTTCAAGCATCATCTCCTTAAACAAAATATAATGGGTAGAGATATGAATACAAAACTGGACGTGATCTTAAGAATCTTTACTGACCATCTATAATTACACAATGCAAGCAGCAAATGCGGAATGTAAATGATGAAATCTAGACAACTCCACCATATATACAGTTCAGAGGCACTTTGGGGGTTAATTTCATCCATTCAAAGTGGAAGTAAAATTGGAGAAAAATGACATATAATAACAATAAAGAAAATGCAAAATGCTCACATGACTAGGAAATACAAAACAGCCATTAATTGTCTTGCTTGGAATCAAGGTTCAGCAGCCTACACCATACCATTGCTAGAGGCTCCTACTCAAACAGTTCACAGATTAATCGTCTTTTTTTCTTTTTTCTTATAAATACGGAGTTGAAAGGAAGATAGTGCAGGATGTGTACTGAATGTGTACTCCACTCATGATGTCACACAACAGACAGGAGAATACTGTTGCCATACATCCTAATGTGTATCTGCTGCTGTTCTGCAAACTGGTATCATCATGTGACTGACAAAAAATGTAATTCCCAAACCTCTGCCTCCCATGTACTGGAAAAATTCCTGACAATAAAGCACAGCTAACCTAAAATCCCATACAATTACGGTCACAATTTGTTGAGCACTATAATGTCATAAATGGATATACGGAATAGTTCCCACATTCCTAGCAGCCAAGTGCTGTGCCCACACTGCATCATTAATCCCAGCTGAGTGGGTGCAGAAACACACAAAAAGAAAGGGATGGTATGCAGTTTACTGCCAGCCAGTGCAGAGTATCAAATGTACATATGAGTCCATCCAGTACATGACAGAATACATGACACCTACATATGAATTATGTAAAGACTATAAGAGTAGTTTGAAAAACTCAAATTTCAGTCCAGTGGGTTGGTATGTATCCATCAAAAAAGAACACAGGAAATATCAAATGGCCCAACAAATTATAATACCAAAATGCACATACCTAACAAAATATCATTGACTGCTCTAGGTATGTAATGGGTACGTACTAACTTAACAGAACAAAATAGGAAGTTAATAACAAAGTATATATATATATATATATATATATATATATATGGGATGCTAAAATCCAGACTCAGGTCCCTGTTGAGAACCACAGGTGCACTGTAATACACACCTGAATAAAACAGCTTGGATGATCACTATATATTCCTTTTTGAATGACATTATAACAGAAGAGCACAGTGCTACTGAAGCCTTGCTACATAACCAGGACATGCATGAGAAGAAGATAGTAGCACCAATTATGATCGTAGGAAGGGCCGGCATTAACACAAAAATATTAGGCAGACCCAGTATAATTTTAAAAGTGACATTGTGATATCTAATAAAAAATTGTAGTTTGTTTTCTATCCAAGCAGAATGCTCTATTTATTGGGGGTATTGCAGTGATGTAATCACAGGGCATGCTTGGCAGTGCATGTTATGTTCAGTTACCTTATCAGGAGTCTGTAGTTTTTATTATGTATGGAAAAGGTTAAAATTGGTAAAATGGCATGACCCTTTCTCAGAACTATAGAAAAGGTGCTACTTTCCAGAAGGTGAGCAACGCAGATATTTACTCATCTTCCCTGTCAGTGAGTTGAGTTCATGCATATACCTTGTCTTTATAAATAAATGTGTATCTCTAGGAGTACCCCAGGTCAGCTCTTTAGTACATTCTCTGTTATAACATACAATAGCTGTTGAGCTCTACTCAGTGGCATACCGCCTGCTCAGAGGCGATCTGTGCCTGATGTATAAAGCCATGTCCAACCCGGAATTAATGGAAATGCTGCACCTCAGAAAATCCGAATCCCATTGAGCTATGCACTCGAGAGACTTGAACCTCAGCACTGAAATAAATAGGACATGCTGGAGGGACAGATTCATAACCCAGAGGCTCCCTTCACTCTGGAAGAAAATCCCAGTCCAGGTTAGGCAGAGTCCCTCATTGACTCTCTTCAAGAGGAATCTTGATGAGTGGATGGAAGATCGTAGGTTTACCCCGGGTATCACTTCTGTGTCACTGTTAGACAGAGGCACAGTATACTAACCTCGAAAAAGGGCATAGCAAAATTAATTTAAAATGGGTGGCGAAAGCCAAACACACTCTGGCTAGGCTTATAAATGCCC
This sequence comes from Protopterus annectens, assembly GCF_019279795.1. Lineage (NCBI taxonomy): Eukaryota > Metazoa > Chordata > Ceratodontiformes > Protopteridae > Protopterus > Protopterus annectens. Next base: position 860,882,177 of record NC_056729.1, on the reverse strand, counting down.
TAGGGCAGATAGCCTAGTATGAACCTATGAACCTATGAACCTATGTATTCATTTTCTGCATTCCTTCAGGCTTCATATATGTAAATGTCTGCGACTCCATTGTGTGATCATTGTGACAGATGTTTTACTTCCTAGCCTTACATTTTTCTTTATTAACCCATTTTCAAAGTTTATCATACCTGCTTTTCAAGCCATTCACATTTATCATTCACTGTTACTCTGTTTACCTAAGACTATCCCTTTTTATGAACTAATTTGCCATGTCTGTACTGATTTTGGATGTTTTAATTTTAATACATTGCTTATTTGAATGTGTCCTTTATCATTATCAGCAATGACACCTACCAATGTCGCCAGTTATTTTGGATTATTTATTCATTTTGTTTTGCTTATGGCCCTGATCATTACTGAAAAAACAACAACACACCCGTTTTAAACCATTATGAAGTACCAACCAATAAATCAATATAATAATTTGTATGGTAGCTGTGTACAGAGAGGATATGGTAGTTTGCACACACAAGTTTGTTACATTGGGTAACTATTTAGAAAATAACAGGTATGCCCTCATTTTTGTAAATGCAGATATATATCAGGCTAACTGCATCTCTGTTCATGATACACTATGAAGGATGACAATGACCAACCAGATCAGGAACACCACATGTCAAAGTTGATAACTGACATGTCTATAATATTTAGAACATGGCATCTCATGAATGAACACCTACATCTTATTATAGTGATGAGTGTATCTGATCACCGTTATACATTATGACTTGCATGTATGACATGTTCTATGCTGCCTCAGTGTTATCAGCCTTTGACCTATAACCTACATAGACAAGCACTCATTGGTCTTAATGAGCACATCGATATGCAAAGAAAAAAAGCTCAAATTTCAGTCCAGTGGGTTGGTATGTATCCAACAAAAAAGAACACAGGAAATATCAAATGGCCCAACAAATTATAATACCAAAATGCACATACCTAACAAAATATCATTGACCGCTCTAGGTATGTAGTGGGTACGTACTAACTTAACAGAACAAAATAGGAAGTTAATAACAAAGTATATATATATATATGGGATGCTAAAATCCAGACTCAGGTCCCTGGAGAGAACCACAGGTGCACTGTAATACACACCTGAATAAAGCAGCTTGGATGATCACTATATATTCCTTTTTGAATGACATTAAAACAGAAGAGCACAGTGCCACTGAAGCCTTGCTACATAACCAGGACATGTATGAGAAGAAGATAGTAGCACCAATTATGATCGTAGGAAGGGCCGGCATTAACACAAAAATATTAGGCAGACCCAGTATAATTTTAAAAGTGACATTGTGATATCTAATAAAAAATTGTAGTTTGTTTTCTATCCAAGCAGAATGCTCTATTTATTGGGGGTATTGCAGTGATGTAATCACAGGGCATGCTTGGCAGTGCATGTTATGTTCAGTTACCTTATCAGGAGTCTGTAGTTTTTATTATGTATGGAAAAGGTTAAAATTGGTAAAATGGCATGACCCTTTCTCAGAACTATAGAAAAGGTGCTACTTTCCAGAAGGTGAACAACGCAGATATTTACTCATCTTCCCTGTCAGTGAGTTGAGTTCATGCATATACTTTGCCTTTATAAATAAATGTGTATCTCTAGGAGTACCACAGTTCATCTCTTTAGTACATTCTCTGTTATAACATACAATAGCTGTTGAGGTTTGTTTTCATTTTCTGCATTCCTCCAGGTTTCATATATGTAAATGTCTGCGACTCCATTGTGTGATCATTGTGACAGATGTTTTACTTCCTAGCCTTACATTTTTCTTTATTAACCCATTTTCAAAGTTTATTATACCTGCTTTTCAAGCCATTCACATTTATCATTCACTGTTATTCTGTTTGCCTAAGACTATCCCTTTTTATGAACTAATTTGCCAATGTATGTACTGATTTTGGATTTTTTAATTTTCATACATTGCTTATTTGAATGTGTCCTTTATCAAGAATGAAACCTACCAATGTCTGCAGTTATTTTGGATTATTTATTCATTTTGTTTTGCTTATGGCCCTGATCATTAATGAAAAAACAACACACCAGTTTTAAACAGTTATGAAGTACCAACCAGTAAATCAATATAATAATCTGTATGGTAACTGTGTACAGAGAAGATATGGTAGTTTGCACACACAAATTTGTTACATTGGGTAACTATTTAGAAAATAACAGGTATACCCTCATTTTTGTAAATGCAGATATATATCAGGCCAACTGCATCTCTGTTCATGATACACTATGAAGGATGACAATGACCAACCAGATCAGGAACACCACATGTCAAAGTTGATAACTGAATGAATACCTACATCTTATTATAGTGATGAGTGTATCTGATCACCATCATACATTATGACTTGCATGTATGACATGCTGTATGCTCCCTCAGTGTTATCAGCCTTTGACCTATAACCTACATAGACAAACACTCATTGGTCTTAATGAGCGCATCGATATGCAAAGGAAGATCACATAATCCACATTCATAGGTTCATAGGTTCATAGGTTGGTACTAGGCTATCAGCCCTAGGGCCTATACAAGCCTAGCCATAACAATTCCCTGGCTATTTCTTCCCACATTATTTTCTTTCCTGGACCCCTGTCTAGCAGGGTGACTGACGTGATCCCTGGGGTGAATTTCCTTTCTCCCATCCAATCGTCAAGGTTCCTCTTGAAGAGGTCCAAAGAGGCACTCTGCTTGACATGTATGGGCAATCTATTCCAGAGTCTGGGGAGTCTCTGGGTCAGGAACCTATCCCTCCAGCATGTTTTGTTTATTGTGATGACAAGGTTTAGATCCCTGGAGCGTGTAGCTCTGAGGGATTGGGATTTCTTTAAGTGTAGCATGTCCAACAGCTCTGGGTTTGACATGGCCTTGTATGTTAAGCAGAGATCGGCTCTGAGTAGACGATATGCGACAGAGTATAGCTGGAGTTTTTTAAGGCGGTCAGCGTAGGGCATCTGCTTTAGGCCTGTGATTCTTTTAGTGAGGTATTTCTGAGGCCTTTCCAGTTGTTGCAGATGTCTTGAGAGGTACAGACCAAATGGGGTGTTGTATTCTATAATGGGTCTAATGAGGGATGAGTACAGTGGGACAATGACCTCCTTTTTTCTGATGAAAAGCCCTTCGTGATGAGGTGTGCCCCATAGAAGGATTTTCTGACTGTTGTGGCGATGTGGTTATCGAAGGTGAGACCACTGTCCACCTGTGTCCCTAAGTCTCTTATCACACTTTCTATGTTTAGTGTACTGCCACCTATATGGTATATCATGGATACATGTTTTTTCCCAAAGGGGATAACAATACATTTCTTGGCATTGAGCTTGAGCAGATGGATCTGGCACCAAGCATCTGTTTCTGTAAGGCCCTTCTGTAGAGTATCCACATCATTTGGGGATTCAATAATGGCTCCCAGTTTGTTAGCCAGAGTCCCTTAGTGTTGACTTGTACTTCAGAGAAGTAGATGCCAAACAAGAGTGGCCCCAGGACTGAACCCTGAGGTACTCCACTTGTCACTTGTCTGGAGCTGGATTTGGAGTCGGCTACTTTTACAGTGTAGATTCTATCAGTAAGCTATTTAGAAACCCATTGGGTGACATAGGGATTAATGCCCAACTTAGTAAGTTTATCTATGATTCCAGAGTGGGGGATGGTGTCAAAGGCCTTGGCAAGGTCTAGATAGGCTGTGTGGACCACCTTACCCTTGTCCATGGCTCTGGAGACTGATTCAAAGAAGTCAATTAGGTTCAGGAGACAAGATCGGCCCTTCACAAACCCAAACTGGGTGGGGTCCAGCGTTTGAAGGTTGCCAATGTCTTTGTTTATAAGTTCCATGATAATACACTCCATGGCCTTGCAGATAAGGCTTGTCAAACTGATGGGATGGTAGTTTCTGGGATCCAAGGTGGATCCCCCCTTGTGGATTGGGATAACTGTAGCTCTGCGCCACTCAGTGGGCATGAAACCTGAGGAGAGGCTATGATTAAACATGACACTTAGGTGAGGTGCCAGTTCATATTGTAGTTCATGTAGTACACAGCCTGGGATGTCATCTGGTCCCATGGATGCTGTATTCATGGCTTTAGAGAGTACGTTTTGTACCTGTGTGGCCGTTATTACTGGAATTTGGCAATCTTCCGGTATTGAGATGGGCCATTTAGGGGGTGAGAGGGGGTTGAAGTTGGCACTGAATCGATCTGCCAGGATATTGGCAATATCCTTGTGATCAGTATATTTAATGCCATTCTGTTTTAGCTCAGAGCAGATCTGAGCATTGCCATTTAGATTCTTGACATAGTTATAGAATGCTTTGTGGTTGTCATTGGAATCTTTGGCAATTTTATTTTCGTAACTAGCTTTGGAGGATTTTATGAGGCATCTCAGTTTCTTACTGAGGCTAGTAAGGGAGTTTTTTGGATCCTGGGATTTTCTTCTTTTTTGCAAAAGTTTCTTCCTTTTGTTGTAAAGTTTGTTTATGGCAGGGGACCACCAGATTGGCTTCCTTTTTTTGGATGAGAGCATTTTGGTTCTATTTGGGATGGCACGATTCATGCATGAGTGGATGTGCTCGTACAGTGCCTTAGTGTAGGATTCAGCAGTTGAACTTTCAGTTCCCGTCTGCATGGGTGTCATGAAGTTTGTCACTTCTGACTTGAATAGCATGAAGTTGGCTTTGGAGAAGTTTTTTATGGTGGTTTCTTTACTGGGGGGTGGGGGTGGGATGTGGATGTCAAAGGTGATTAGCTTATGGTCAGACCTGACTAACGAGGGGGTGACCATAGGTATGGAGCATTGATTTCCCATGTTGGTAATGACCAGGTCTAGGATACTGGAGCCCCTGGTGGGACTATGGATTAGTTGATCCAGGGCGTTGGAATTTATGAATTCCAAGAACCGTTGCACAAAGGTGTTGGGGCATGAGTAGTTTTCCCAGTTAAAGGCAGGGTAGTTAAAATCACCCAGTATCAGGGTGTTTGGTTCTATCTTAATATTTTCCAGTATGTTTAGAAAGGTGTAGTGGGAATCTTGGGGTATGGTGAGGGATCTGTAGCAAGCTACAATTTGGATTGCAGTCTTACCTAGTGTTAGTTGCACTTGGAGAATTTCAAACACATTGTGTTGGCCAACTAGCCTGGTGGTGTGAATATCCTATATCCTTGGTGAATATTGACACTCCTCCACCTTTAGTGTTTCGGTCCTGGTTTGGTGGCCGAAAAGTGTGGTAAGAGTTGTAGCCTGGTATTGCAGGGGTGCTCTCTGGAGCCTTGAACCAGGTCTCAGTTACTGCACAGATATCAATGTTCTCCATTTTTCGGAGTGCCTCGAGAGAGTGCATTTTGAGGTTTAGACTTCTAGCATTGAGTAGCATTACCTTCAGAGTTTGCATGCTTGTACCTGTTACGGTGGTGGTTTTGTCCTTTGAAGTTTGCCTAAAAAAGGCACTATAGGGGTGGCAAGAGCCTTAGCCAGTAACCTGAATCCCAGGGGCGACAGGTGCAGACCATCTCTGGCAAAGCATCGTGGTCTGTCAATCATGTCATCCCAGGCAGACAGATACTGGATCCCCTTTGAATGACACCATAAGCTTAGCCAATTGTTGAAGTCAATCATTTTATCCTTATATTGTGGTTTAATTCTGGGCGAAGGCAGGATGCTACTCAGGGCTAGGGTCATACCTGCCTGGGCCACATGATCCGAGAGCTCTTCCATGTCTCTTTTCATGTAGTTCAGGGAGGTACGTCTCAAGTCATTCACTCCAACATGGACAATGACAGAGTCATATTTGTACTTGTTGTGGAGTGACTTGAGTGCATGCGTTATGTGGTGGATCCTGGCCCCCGACAGGCAGCTGACTGTAATTTTCTCCTTATTCAACCTGGTGAGAGGGACATCAGTGTGCCAGACTATAGAGTCACCTATGACTAAAGTGTTAGGTACATTGTCTTGCCTTAGGGGCTGTTGCTGGGTGGCACACTGGTGTTGTGAACTATGTGACACATTGGTTGTGATTGGTGTTTGTTTGCGTTTCAGCTTCAGAGGTCTTTGTTGCTTGGGCAGGTTACAGTTAAGGGCCTCTGCATATGTGGATTTAGTGTTGCTATATGTGGGTGTTGGTGGTGCAGGTTTCAAAGGGCTATGTGTTGTTTGAGGTGCAGTGTGGGTGTTAACCTTCTCCTCTTGACTGTTTAGCACAATCTTGGGTGGAGAGAGCTTTGCTTCCATTTTGGCTATGTAAGTGCATCTCTCACAGGTTGTAGTGTTGGGTGGTAGGAGGAGAGGGTTGTCTGTGTACATGAGGCAATTGCTGCATTGCCCCAGTATGTCCAGATTCACCAGGTGGACAGGAGAAATCACCGGAAGCTGACCCTTGGACATGCCTGGTTTGGGGCTTTTTTTTTTCTTTGTAAAGTATAGGAGCTGTTTCCTTAGCAAGGTACTTTGCAATTATAGGCTGTTTAGTTAACAAGGAGAGTTCAGTGTTTGTATGAGTTTAAGGCTTCCTAGTGCTTTCCAGCAGGTATTAGAGAAAGTGCTAGTCACAGGAATGCTTAAAGGTAAGATTGAAAAGAATGCACTCTGCAGTGTGCACTAGAGAAGTTAGATGTGAAAGTAGGTAACTTGAGTTTTACCTGTTTAAAAAGTTAAGGTTTAGTGGAGAGTTACTATTTTTAAAACAGCAAGATGGATTAAAAGGGGTGGTCACTTTTGTATTTTGGTACTATGAAATACTGTAGGATGGCCAATAAATTTAAATAATTGAAGGGATGGGATTTCAAAAATGATGATTTTGTGATTACTCACATAAGCCAGTGAAAGTAGAGAGAAATTAGATATATGGTCAGATTAACATAAGAGGCGGGCAACTAGAAAGACAGTGGTATTTAACAAGACAACTTAAATGGGTGGGAGGGCGTTAAAAAATTCTGCCTGACTCAGAACAGAGAGAGCTGTGGTCTCTTTTGAAGTTTTAATATGCTGTTAAAACAGAATGCAAGCAAAACACAAGGTAAAGAAAACAAACTACAGTATTCAAAATATAGAAAGGCAATACAGTAATACAAAAAATAAAAGCAAACTAACCTTTCCTTCACAGCAAAGTGTAGCAGAGTCTGGATGAGCCTTTCTGGTAAAACATATTATATGTGTTTCATATAGATGAAGAAAGTAGACAGGAGATGAGGTGCATGGCAAAGAGAGAGGTGGCAAAGGCTAAGGATAAGGCGTATGAAGAGTTGTATGAAAGGTTGGACACTAAGAAGGGAAGAAAGGACCTGAACCAATTGGCTAGACAGAGGGACCAAGCTAGTATAGATGTGCAGCAGGTAAAGGTGATAAAGGATAATAAGGGAAATGTACTCACAAGCGAGGAGAGTGTGTTGAGCAGATGGAAAGAGTACATTGAGGGGTTGATAAATGAAGAGAATGAGAGGGAGAGAAGGTTGGATGATGTGCTGATAGTGAATCAGGAAGTGCAATGAATTAGCAAGCAGGAAGTAAGGACAGCTATGAAGAGGATGAAGAATGGAAAGGCTGTTGGTCCAGATGACATACATGTGGATGCATGGAGGTGTTTATGTGAAATGGCAGTGACGTTTTTAACTAGATTGTTTAATGAAATCTTGGAAAGTGAGAGGATACCTGAGGAATGGAAAAAATGTGTTTTGGTACCGATTTTTAAGAATAAGGGTGATGTGCAGAGCTGTAGTAACTACAGAGGGATTAAACTGATCAGTCACAGTATGAAGTTATGGGAAAGAGTAGTGGACGCTAGTTTAAGAAGGGAGGTGATGATTAGTGATCAGCAGTATGGTTTTATGCTAGGAAAGAGGACTACAGATGCAATGTTTGCTCTGAGAATCTTGATGGAGAAGTACAGAGAAGGTCAGAAGGAGTTGCATTGTGTCTTTATGGACTTAGAGAAAGCATATGACAGGGTGCCTAGAGAGGAGTTGTGTTATTGTATGAGGAAGTCGGGAGTGTCAGAGAAGTATGTAAGAGTGGCACAGGATATGTACGGGGGTAGTGTGACAGCGGTGAGGTCTGCGGTGGGAGTGAGGGATGCATTTAAAGTGGAGGTGGGATTACATCAAGCATCAGCTCTGAGCCCTTTCTTATTTGCAATGGTGATGGACAGGTTGACAGATGAAATCAGACAGAAGTCCCTGTGAACTATGATGTTTGCAGATGACATTCTGAGCTGTAGTGAAAGTAGGGAACAGGTGGAGGAGACTCTGGAGTGGTGGAGATATGCTCTAGAGTGAAGAGGAATGAAGGTCAGCAGGACTAAGACAGAATATATGTGTGTGAATTAGAGGGAGGATAGAGGAATGGTGAGGATGCAGGGAGTAGAGGTGGCAAAGCTGGATGAGTTTAAATACTTGGAATCAACAGTTCAGAGTAATGGTGAGTGTGGAAGAGAGGTGAAGAAGAGAGTACAGGCAGGATGGAATGGGTGGAGAAGAGTGTCAGGAGTGATTTTTGACAGACGAGTACCAGTAAGAGTGAAAGGGAAGGCCTACAAGAGGGTAATGAGACCAGCTATGTTACATGGGTTGAAGACAGTGGCACTGACAAAAAGGCAGGAGTCAGAGCTGGATGTGGCAGAGTTAAAGATGGCAAGATTTGCACTGGGTGTGGCGAGGGTGGACAGGATTAGGAATAAGTATATTAGAGGGTCAGCCCAGGTTGGAAGGGTTGGAGACAAAGCCAGAGAGACAATATTACATTGATTTGGACATGTGCTGAGGAGGGGTACAGAGTATATTGGGAAAAAGATGCTATGGATGAAGATGCCAGGTAACAGGAAAAGAGGAAGGCCTAAGATAATGTTTATAGATGTGGTGAGAGAGGACATGCAGGTGGCTGGTGTGACAGAGCAAGATGCAAAGGACAGGAAGACATGGAAATAAATAATCTGCTGTGGCGGCCCCTAATGGGAGCAACAGAAAGAAGAAGAAGAATATACGATCGCCCACCTGTGTATAACATTTAACAGTAATTGGCAGTACACCCATCTCAACAGATTCATGAGATCATTATCATCAGTGTCTTCCTGGATATTATAATTAGAGATGCTGGTCACAGAGTTTGTATTTACCACTAAACACTCCACATCCACTGTATGTGATGTCACAGTTGTTAAATCAGGCATAACTTAGGTATGGGGAGCATGCCCTTCAAGCAAATCCTCTTTGTCAGTAGATACATTTACTTTTCAAATCACTCATGGTCAGTGTAAGATATCTACTGGACTGTGCCAGACAGCAAGTCTTTATGAGTCTATATCACATTGTCGAATCATAATTAAGTGAACGCTTCTTTGTCGAACACCAGTTCAGCGAACATACTATTCTACTTATCAGATAAAAGTTTCCTAGGGCAAACCAGTGGTTGGCATCATCTGGAATTTGCCCTTTTTCCCACTATAGTGCAATCTCGGAGTTGGTATATTTAGTTAGGGGGGGTGTGGGGGTCATCACGTCTCAGCTGTAGTCAAAATATTCTTCTGCTTCACACAGCTTGTCTTTCATGGCATCTCTTATCATCACTCATCAGCCTCATTATCAAATACAATCAAGAGTGTAGATAGGTGTATTCTTTGTATTCTACATAGAGAAACCATGGATTTTTAGGCCATACTATGTCCACTATTATCTAAATTACTGCCTCCAGAAAGAGTTTCATAAACTGAAACAATATCTACTTAATCATTTTATAGGGAAAGTGATGCAAACATTTATTAAGTTCTGTGGGGGAAATGTTTCAATTTTTTAACTGACAAGTGGGTTGGAGGTAGCAATAAGAGCACACATGTATGAAATTATATTTTCTGGCTACACGCCTGAATACAATGACCCTTTTAGAATGCACTTCCCTAAGCACCTTGTACAATTTAAACGACCTCAAAGATTCCTAACTAGAGCAATCTAAGGTTTATGCTACTTAAGCTCCTCTGGCAGACTGATATCTTCATTCCTTAAAAGCTGATTCACTAGTCAGGGATCTGGAAACTCATGTGGTGGTTGGGAGGTTGGCATAATGTTTTAGGTATTTACCTTACAGACACAAGATACAGGGTTTGATTCTCAGGTCGAGTAATTGGTTGGCCTTAAAATGATTCATGAAGGCAGTTGGCCTAGCACTAATCTATGAACCTATGAACTTATGTAGATAGTAACCTAGCCTTCAACCAGCATGTGTCCAATGTAGTAAGAAAATCCTTCTATGATGTTCAGCTTATAAGGAAGGGTGTGACATCTCGGTCCCGAGAGGTCATCTTACCACTGTACTCAGACCTTATCAAACCCATCACAGAGTATAATGCCCTTTTTGGTATGTAAATGACCAGACACATGCAGCATCTGGAATATCCACAAAGGTTCCTTACAAAAAGAATACAGGGAGTAAACACAATGTCCTGTGCTGATTGCCTCAAAGCCCTGTCTGTTTACTTGGTATTATACAGACTTCTGAATGGTGATCTTTGCCTGATGTACAGGGCATCCCTATACTTTGTTTTGATGAAATGTCTGCTCATTTGCAAAACAAACAGCATATGAATTACTAAATTAAAGGACCTAAATTTTGCTTGCGACATAAATAGGAGAGGTTGGATAGACAGATATGTTTCCCAGAGAATTCCCCTTCTCTGGAACAGGCTCCACATCCATATAAAACAGAGTTCCTCCCTATTTTTTTTAAGTATTTTCTGTATGCATCCCCTCTACTCTCGAATTTAAACAAGACTGTCCTTAACAAACTCTCAATTTGCTACAACCACATTGCCACGTTTGCCACTGGACTGCCTTTTAGGACACATCATTGCAGCAATCTAAATTAGCTTGGGTGGCTTGAACTACCCAGCCTAATCCAGTATAACCAACTGATTATGGCCTACAAAATCCTCTATAATCCGGACAGTACTCCTGCACTTAAAAATATTATCACCCCCTATAACCATCCTAGACTGCTTCGATCCTCTAACAAACTACTAATTCAGACTAGCAAAATTAATAACACAGCCGGTGATTCTCTCTTTGCAAACTCTGTAAGTAGATCCTGGAATTCTCTTCCAGCTGATATTACCTTACTTTCCACCTTAGGTCAATTTAAAACTAGACTCAAACAACATTTGACACTTAATTGGCTATGTCAATGTATCAAGCCTGGCTAAAACTCTCTATAATGTGTAAAAATCTGTTAACAGGTTTACTGTGTAATTTAATTTAATCCTGACTTGTGCTCAGGATTAACTGTAACCTGTGGAACTTGTTTAACTTGCTTACTTATGTAATCTCTGTAAATAGTCTGTTTGTAATATGTAATGCTGTATCTGCTTACCCTTGGAGCTTTTCTCCCCGGGCCTCCGCTGAAAATGGACATGCATCCAGTCGGACTATCCCAGTCAACAAATGTAAAATAAAAATAAAATAAATAAATAACTGCAACTTGGACCAATGGATGGGTGATCGGAAATTCACCCCAGTCTGGCTCCTATGTCTCTGATGGACAAAGGCCATCAGTAAATCACCACCTATTTAAATCAAATCTGTGGGTCACATTTGGTTTGAACAGCTAGGCTTATAAGGGCCCTAGGGGTCATTAGCATAGTATACACCTAATAATCTATGAACATATGAACAGACCAAATATACTTCTATTTACCTAAGGAGAGATTGTCTACAGCAATGAGTAAAGAGTTGAAGGAGTTTATCTGTGATGGGATGAGAGCAAGGATGAGGTGAGGTAAGTTAATCCTCCCACTAGAACAATGTGGGCAGGGGCTACTAGATGGAAAATTACATTTTAGGGCTACATAGATGAAACGTACATATATAATACACACTGAAGGTTATATATTTAAATGTGAAATGATGACAACAAACTAGAGAGGGATACTAGAGGTATAGAAAGATCAAGGTTTTTGACAAAAACCCTAAATACGAGGTCAGTAATATTTGTTTTTATTTTTATTTACTTATTTTTGTTTTCTTTTTGTTTTGTTGACCAAGTTAGTTCCACTGTGCCACTGGGCTCTTTTCAGGGGCGATCCGATACGGTATTCAGACTGACTAAGGAATATTTGTCCACGACACTGGGGAACTGTCCCTACTCTTCATATAGAACCTAAGATTTATAACATGGCGGAACATGATTTAAAAGTAAACAAGTTGGAGATTAATGAGTAGATACCTTGCTTATAGAGAAAAATAAAACTATAAACATGAAAAATGGACATGAAGTAGCTGGAAGTAACCATAGGAAGCGAGCTAAAGAATCAAGGAATTGGCAACAGATTAATCAGGCTGGAAAAAATAACATCGGAATGAAGTAAAACAAGTGCCTGAGTTATATGTAAGAGAATGTTTATCATACTGAGGACTGATAGCTGAGTACAGGAAAATGGAAAAGGGAGAAAGGGGCACTAAATGAAATTCCATCTTTGGTAACATTTGTGGTAAAGCCAACAACTTGCAATACTATTTAGAAATGAACAATCAGCAGGACCAATAGAATATTGTATGATAACTACAGGAATCAATCAGAAGAGATAAGAAAGGATTTAGGGAAAATGAATAGATAATTTACAAAGGAACAAAAGAAACACATTTGCAATGGTACTAAGTAAGTAATGACATCCAGACAGTTTAGTGTATTTGCTTGGAAGAGCTTTCATAGAGAGTTTACACTCCATGAAGACTTCATAAGATATTGCCACAAGTGGGCAGGAGCTTCTGATGGTGTGAAGGGGAAGACAGGATAAAATGGAAATGTACCTGGGAATGTACAACACAAACTGAGTTTAAGAACTCCTACAAAGGGATTTGAGTCAAATGTTAGTGATGTAAGTTAAGGTCAACCAGATTTTTTTTACGTTAGAGATTAGGATTATCGAAATCAATGCCATACTTCCAAACTGTCCAGAATTTTGCAGATTTTTTACCTCGTGTTTTTGGTCTTTGTGGTATTCTGCAAATCACTGAGGAAAGAAATCATAAGTAACGAAAGGCATTTAAGATTAAATCTTCAAATCCTTCAGGAAGTACATGACAGTTTAAAACTTGTTATTCTATCAACTTTCTAAGTTTACAAGAGAAATATTTAAAACTATGTCCCTGATTTTGGTTCTTTGTCCACCCTTTAATTTTAGTTTCACCAGAATTCTTCTGGTAAGTGATTGAAGGGTATGATCAAGGCACAGTAAGGCCCTAATAAGTTTAATGATGCTGGCAGCCAAAAAAGCAGTCACAAGAAAATTGTAGTCAAGAAATGAACCAAGTATAAAATAGGTATTGAAACTTACCAAAGACATAAAAGGAATTAGGGATGATATATTTAAGAGTGTGGTAGCAAATTACACTTACATAAATGACATAATTGGGATCAGGACATAGAATCTAATGTTCATGAGGATTAATGATGCAAGATGTCTGGCAAAAATTAATTACATGTAAACTAACAGGGTGTTGAGAAATAAAAGTGTTGCTGCTGAAGTAGCCATCTTACTGGCAGAGTGAGCCTTGGGTTTAGAATGTAGTGACAACCCTCATCTGATAAACAAAAGAAATGCAATCAGTCAACTACAGAAAGTATAGTTTATAATTATAGTATAACTATATATAGCTATATAAGTATATAGTTTTGATAGATGTTGCCCTAGCTTTGTCTTGGAAAAGAAGAGAAAAAGCTGTTCTGATTTTCTAAAGTCTTTTATATGGTGTAAATAAAATCTGAGTTGTCTATAGACACCTAAGGTATAGAGGATGCGTCATCTTGCTGAGATGATGGTAATCAGAAAAATAATCTTCCAAGAGAGAATTTTTAAATCTGCTGATGCTGCAGGTTCAAAAGGTTTCTGGGTTAATGATTGTTAAGACTGTATCATCTCATGGTGGAAATGAATCTCGAATAGGCGGTCTTAACAAAAACGTTCCCTTAAGGAAAGCTTTCATCACCGTAATTGAGGCAATAAACACATTATTATGTCCTATGTGATACTTTGAGATGGCAGTCATTTGGACTCTTATAACAGAGTAAATGGAACTTTGCAAAAAAGAAAAAAAATTCAGTTTCACTGGAAGAGGGGCTGAAAAGGGGCCTAAATCCTTTGAAGATGTCCAAATAGAATTTTTTTCCATTTGCTCTTGTAAGTCTTTTTTGTTAAGTCCTTCTGAAGAAAAGAAATTATGAGGACTACTTGGGAAGAAAGCCTGTAATCTCTGGTCATCATTAAAATTGGAGAAACTATGCATTTAGTTTCATGGACAGAAGATCCAGTAGAGGCGTTCCAGATGGGTAGGTGAGCAGATCGAGAGTGGAATCCAGTACCTATGGTAGGTGCAGTAGGTGAGGCCAAAAAATGGGGAACCATACCTGTTGAGGCCAAAAGGGGGCAATGAGAACTACCCCAGACTTTTGCATTATGGCTTTCTTAAAGAACTTCATTAGAGGTGGAATCATTCGAGAGAAGTAAAGGAGACCTGGGGGTCCAAAAACAGACTGGAGCATCTCTCGGTGATTGTCCCTGTGGAGGGATGAGGGTAAAGTAACTGCTGCATTTGTTGTTGAGGTAAGAAGCAAAGAGGTTTTAGCAAGGTTGGCCCCAGTGGTTGAACATTTCAGTTGCCACTGTCTGTTTGAGAGACCACTCATGAGGTAATAGGATACTGCTGCTCAACCTGTCCACTAGTATAGTTGATGTCCCTGTAATGTGCATTGCCACTAGAAGGCAGTGTGAAGACATTGCCCATTGGCAGACTCACATGGCCTCTTAGCAGAGAGGGTATGAATGTGTTTCTCTTTGCTTGTTGATGTATAAACCACTGACATGTTACCTGTGTGAATGGAGATCTCACCCTTGTGTAGGAGGACTGCTCTCATCTCCAAGACATTGATGTGAAGTTTGGCCTCCTCTGATGACCACATCCCTTGAACAGTCTTCTTTCAAAATGACACACCTCCCCATCCTAGAAGAGAGGCATCATTGGTAACTGTGACTCTGGGGCCAGGTGGACAAAAAGGTCTACCCTGTACTATTGACTGAGATGTAATCCACCAAATTAGGTGATTCCTGCATACTTGGGTAAACTGGATTCTGATCTGAAGGGAATGAAATTTCTCTGACCACTGTATTGCCAGTGTCCACTGTAGGATGCTCATGTTATATCTTGCAAAACGGACCAATGCGATAGCAGAGGCTATCAGCCCTAAAAGATGGAGAATGAGTCTTGCCTGTGGGCACAGATAATGCATCATTTGATAAACTATGAACTTTAACATTTGGACTCTTGCAACAGGGAGTTTTGCAATTTGTTGGACTGTGTCTGTCTGGCATCCTATAAATTCTATGCTATCTGTGGGAGGCAGTTTGCTCTTCTTGTGGATGGCTGATATTCCCAATTGGTTTGCAAGAGTGAGAAGGAATATTTGTTGTTGCAATAGTAGATCCTTGGATTTAATAGTTAGGAGCCAAGCATCTAAATACAGGAAGTCTTGGATCTCCTGCAGTTATAGATGAGCTGCTATCACTGCTATAATCTTAGTGAACACCTGGGGGGGGGGGGGCTGTGATGAGACTGAATAGTGTGCTCTGATTGCTCCACAACCAGAAATGGAGAAACGTCCTGGGACACCTCTGGATTTTGTTGTATTGATAGACATGTTGGAGATTAATAAAGCACATTCAATCATCCTTCCTCAAGAGAGGAAGTATGGACTGCATTGTGACCATCTGGAACTTTGTCTGTTTTTACATAATAATTTAGGCTGCTGAGATCCAATATTGGTCTGAGTTCCCTTGTCTTCTTTGAAACTAAAAAGAACCTGGAATAGACTCCAGATTCTAACTGGTCATAAGGGCAACCTGGATGACTCTTTTGGTGAGCAACTTTAATAACTTCTGTTGTTGCAGATTCCAACTGATTGGGAGGTGTAATGGGAATCTTTGATCTTTTCTTTGGGATAGACAAAAAGGGAATGGTATAATCTCTGGTGATTATCCTTAGCACCAGTGAATCAGATGTTATGGTTTGCCAGGCTGAAGGGTATAAGGTTAAACATCCTCCGACTGCCTCCACAATGTAGCAGTCAGGCCACTGTTCAGGGACTCTGGTAAAGTTTCTCAGTGAAGGGCCCATGAAAACCTTGTTTCTGTGGTCTGCTTCTTCCTCTCTGGTGGCATCCGTTTGAATTGCCTCTGCCACAGGGAGGTCTATCCCCAGGAGTGTCTCCATGAAAACCTTGGAATTTGTTGAGCCACATTTTTCTACCTCCTCTTGATTCTTGAAAAGGATGTCTGAGGAGTTGAAAATGGATTCCCATGGCAGACAAGGTTTTACCATCCTGCTCACACCTATTAAGTGTTTTCTTTACCTTTCTTTACCCTAGGTCCAAACAGGGTATATATATGTATGTATACACACACACACACACACACATATATATATATATATATATATATATATATATATATATATATATATATATATATATATAGGGTCTATGTTATATTCTTGAAAGCCAACAATGTTGAATCTGACATTGTCGACACGAGAATATCGAACGCTCAGAATCTCGAGTGTGTAAACGGAAATCTCTGTAAGGGGAGATTTCCATTTAGTGCAATGTAGTGCGGTCTCGGAGTTGGTATATTTAAGTAGCGGGGGGTGTGGGGGGTGCAGGGGGGCCTGCCCCCCTGCTTAAACCTGTTAGGGTACTTTTTTCTTTTATTTTTATCGTTTTATAAGGTTGATGTTTGAAGACATCGACCATATGGTGTTGACCATATGTTGTTCGATGTTTTCAAATGTCGATCTTATAATATAGACCATATATATATATATATATATATATATATATATATATATATATATATATATATATATATATATAGGTTTATCTTCATAAACTCGAAACACAGTGGTTCGAGTGCTCATATGAGCGACTCAAAACCATGAAAGTGAAAACGTCAACTGTCCTTAATGTTCAAAAAACAGCAAATCGAAAATCAGATTTTCTGCTTTGAACATTAATGTCGAACAAAAAGAACAAAAACAAAGTGTAAAGCAGGGGGCAAGCCACCCTGCATTACCAAAGTGGGGGGCTGCACCCCCACACCCCCCATACTTTATTATTCTAACTCCGAGATCACACTACAGTGAGGAAAGGAACCATTTCCTGGCCCCACTATAGTGCAATCCGCCCCACAATTTTGAATGTGCAATGAGCAAATATGTATTCACTCATTCCACATTTGAACTTTTTTTTCTTTCGGCGTTTGCAAAATTTGCAAACAGCCTTTCGAACACTTGCTGTTTGCCTGACTGTGTATCGACTTTATAAAGGTAAACTATATATATATATATATATATATATATATATATATATATATATATATATATAAAATACACATATACACACGGTTCTACCTCACATAAACGAAACACCAAAACACCGACAACGCAATCACCGAAACCACATAACCGACAGTACAAAAACACGAAATTCCACATGCCCGACAACGAAATAACCGACGGTACACAAACACGAAACCTCATACACTTCACACACCACAATCAACAAACAAAACACATTCCCCATCCAAAAACCACATACGCAACACAAGCACACCAAAATCCCTACAAACCCACACTAAACCTCACATACACAACTACCTACAACCCTAACCCAAACCCTAACCCTAAGGTCCGTCACTACCGCACTTACCTGGCCCGCTCCTAACCCTAACTCACTTATCCCGCTTCTAACCCAAACACAATCACTACACACTTACCTGACCCGCTCCTAACCCTAACTCACTTATCCGCCCCTAACCCAAACACAATCACTAGACACTTACCTGGCCCGCTCCTAACCCTAACTCACTTAACCCACCCCTATCCCCACAGACCGTCAATATCCACACTTACCTTACTCGCACCCTAACGTCCGTCACTACCGCATACTTACACAGCCTTTCCCCATGTCGGCATCCTCGGCGTCGGTGCTTTCATCCGTCGGGTCGGTCTTCTCCACTGTCGATCTTCTGGGTCCCGTCGTGTCGGTCTTCTCAGCTTTCGATCTTCTGGGGCTCTCGGTTTTCGTGTCGATGTTCCGGCGTGTCGTTGAAGTGAGGTAGAACCATACACACACACACACACACACATATATATATATATATATATATATATATATATATATATATATATATATAGACACGCACACACACATATATCTATATATATATATATATATATGTATATATATATATATATATAGATATATATATACATAGACATATATATATATATATATATATATATATATATATATATATATATATATATATAGAGAGAGAGAGAGAGAGAGAGTGAGGGGGAGATGCTTGTCAGTTTTCACTGAGAGAGAGAGGGAGAGAGGGGGAGATGCTTGTCAGTTTTCACTATCTGGCTTATTATCTATAGACCTATTCTATTAAATCTGTGTCAGTTCACTTATTTTGTTGAAAATCATTTGTCATTGTAAATTTCAGAGATTTTTTTATCTAAAACATTATATCAAAATAATGATGTGTACATGTCAGTTTCTAATTTACAAGATGCACCTTATTTGGGGTCTATATTATAACATCATTGTCTTACAACTTCGAATGTAATAATATCGAACCCAGTAGCGCAAATGCTGGAAATAGCGAAGCTGCAGAACACCGAATACTTTCCTAAGGAAAGTATTCATTGGGCCATTTCTGCAGCTTCGCTATTTTTTCAACTGTGGAGCGAGGTTACGGACCGGGTTAAGGTAAATGTGCGAACAAAGGTGAGTGTGTGATTGGGCGCAGGTTAGGTGAGTTAGGGTTAGGGCGTGGTCAGGTAAGTGTGCGATTGTGTGGATGTGAGGGTTAGGGTGGGGTAGGTGAGTTAAGTTTAGGGAGCGGGTAAGGTGAGTGTGTGATAGTGACGGACCTTAGGGTTAGGGTTGGGTTAAGGTAAGTGGATAGCTAGTGGTGTATGTATGGTTTAGTGTAGGGTGTTGTGAAGTGTTTGTGTGGATTATTTATTTTGGTGTGCTTGTGTTGTGTGTATGTTTTTCGGAACAGCAAATTTTTTCCCTGGGAAAACATTCACTATTCTGACTGTTCGGTTTTCTGGTGTTTCACTCTACTGGGTTCGATATTATAACATTCGAAGTTGTAAGACTTCTATGTTATAATATAGACCCTCTTATTTGAAGAGGCTGTTGACCATACAACATTTCAGCTTATGATCAGAATTCACATTTTAAGATTTCTTGTTGCTGTTATAACAATTCTTTTATTTGGCTGAGTATCAGAACTTTTAGTATTGTCTGCACAAGACATGAACTTAAGCCCTCCTTAATCTCAGCTACCATCTCTGTAAATGTAGTGAGTAAGAAAAGCACATACTTCATTGCACTCTGGATGTTAAATTAAATGCTGCTAAATGCTTTAATTTCTCATGTATATGTTAGTCTACATGTAATGAATTTATCCACTTTGGATTGAGTCTCTCATTATTTTACCAAGTCTTCTGCACAGGTTACAGCCACTGACCTGTGTGCTGTGTGTCTCTCTGCAGTTATTTTGCTGTAAGAGCGGGTGGTGTTATCACTTCTTTGTTATCTGATATTTAATAGCCTAGAGGGATTCCTCTGTACTTTAAGTGCTAGCCACAAAGTTTGAGAAATCATTTTATGCTCAACTCCTGAGAGACTTGCTTGGCTACAAACATCTGCATTACAAGCTGAAGCTAAGTGAAACTTGCAGTAGTGAATTTTAGTCTTCTGTTAAGTACAAACTTGCAGTTTTAAAAGTAATGTATTTTCATTTTTTCTGTTTCCTAATTGTGTTTTCTGAACAGTGTGCTGTGTGTCTCTCTGCAGTTAGTTCCCCCCCCCTGTTTTTGTGTTGGTATTAGTGTTGGTGGCTCTGGAATTGTCCGCCCCTCCTGTATGTCTGTATTAGAACACTCCTCCTGGGTCCATCTCATCTGCTCACTTAACCGAGTACAGTTAGATCATATTCTGAGTCTAGTGTTCACTGTACTTAATACAGAGAGAATATTTGAGAAGGCCAACCCACTTAGGTTCTTCCTTCCTCTCTTCTTGCACTTAAAAAAATGTTTTGCACTTTATTCATTTGCTTTTACTGTATTTGTGTTTCCTCCTACTTTATTTTGCTTTTCTTAAAAGTACTCAATTTTATTTATTCTCCTGCATTTATTACTGCTTAGTCATAGCCTGATTAAATTGTAACCATTATTCTAAGTATTTTGGTTTAAATACTTGGGCTTCATACAGGCTGTTTTACATTAAGAAGGTTTGTGGTATTCACTGTTGTGGCAGGACAGGTAGCTTACATTCTTCTAAGCTGGGAACTGCTGATTGAAGGCCCAGTGTCTTCTATTCTAAAAGTGTATTAGTTCTGGCTTAGGCACTTGGACTTCAGGCCAGTTATTCTACATTAAGAAGGTTTGTGGTCTACACTCTTGTGGGAGGAGAGGCTGGATTCTGCCCTTCTGAGCTGGGAATTTCTGGTCACAGGCTTATTGTGACTACTTATTTGAACTGTTTCTTTCTGAAATTGGCTTGCCTTGTTGCTGTAGCATAGACCAGATTCAGGCCTGCTGAATCTAGCTTTGTTTCTATAACTTGAGCACTGATCCAGGCCATCTTTTTTGGAGAAGGTTCTCCTGCACCATAGTAAGCAGGGGTGTGCAGTTGAACTTGTCTGATTGAAGACTGCTCGAACAGGGCTCAGTTTTGAGCTTTTTTCTGGTTAATCGGGTAACTTGTTTAAGTCAGTTTTTTCATTTTCTATTGTTTTATATATATATATATATATATATATATATATATATATATATATATATATATATATAAAAATTGCACTTTATTCATCTGCTTTTATTGTATTTGTGTTTCTTCCTACTTTATTACTGGGGGCATTGACTACAACTCTGATCTGCGATATATAACAATAAGTATCCTTTTCTGTGCTTTTAAACAGTTTTTTTGAGTGTATCTGCTTTATTTTCTGAAAAAAAAAATACATATATATATATATATATATATATATATATATATATATATATATATACACTTGCTTCCCACCTTTCTAAGCTAGTATAGTCCAGTTTTCAGGTTAGTGCTGAATTCAGGGCTGTGTTACAAATCTTTGTGTTTGCCCATACCTTACTTGGATAGAAGGAAGTTTCTCTGTTCACCTGTGAGAGAGGGGAGCTTTGAGCAGCCTATATGTCCCTGGAGGAGTGGTTTCAGCCCAGAAATTAGTAGTTTATTGGCCATTTTGGGCTAATTTCTCTTTCATTTCCCTGCTATAAATACCGTATTTGCCCGGTTTGCGTGCTGGGCAACGCCGCTTTCCTAGGGTAAAACTATTCCCGGCTCCAAAAAGTCTCCTCTTCAATTTTTCACTTGGAACTAGACAAACTCTCAACTTAAGCACTCAAGCCATTCATTTTTCAGCCCGGCACTTGCTTAAAACTTATAGTAAGCACTTATAAACCATAGCACTAGACCCTCCTGTACTGTATAGAAGGACAAGGCTCTCTATTTGACCTTACCAGCCATCCAGTAAAACAGTTCACTGTACCTATCCAGGCTTGTCCAAAGGGCAGTTTTAGGTGTACTCTCCAGTCCAGCTGGTGAATCTGGGCATTTTGAGGCAATGTTACAATTGCCTCATGTACACAGACAACCTCCCCCTCCTACCACGAAACACTAATACATGCGAGAGATGCAGTTATAAAGCCAAACTAGAGGCTAAGCTCTCTCAACCCAAGACTGGAACAGACAGTCAAGAGGAGAAGGGAAATACTTGCATCACACCACCAGTCTTACATAGACCCATTAAACCAGCACTGGCAAAAAACACACATAAATACATGAAAACATACTCGGAGGCTCTAAATAAAAATCTGCAAAACCAACAGAGACCTCCAAAGCAAACATCCAAGCATCTCCATCCCCCAACACAAACATTGAAACACATACTTCACAAAACCAGTGTACCATGCAATCACAGCCCTTAAGGCAAAATAACATACTCAACATACTAGTAATAGGTGACTCTATAGTCAGGAACACTGACGTCCCACTCACTAGGCTGAATAAGGAGAAGGTTACTGTTAGCTGCCTGTTGGGTGCCAGGTCCGCCACATAACACAAGCACTCAAGTCAATCCAGAACAAGTACAAATATGACTCTGTCATTGTCCTTGTTTGTGTGAATGACCTGAGCCATACCTCCGTGGACTACATGAAGAAAGATATGGAAGATCTCTCTGATCACATATCCCAGGCTGGTATGACCCTGACCCTGAGTAGCATCCTGCCCTCACCAAGAATGATACCACGGTATAAAGAAAAAATTCTCGATTTCAACAATTTGCTAAGTTTCTGGTGTCATTCAAAGTGGATCCAATGTCTGTCCACTTGGGATGACATGCTCGACGAGCCACACTGCTTCACTAGAGACGGCTTGCACCTGTCACCCTTAGGCTTTTGAATACTGGCCAAGGCTCTTGCCACCCCCATAGTGCCATTTTTAGACAAGGCTCAAAAGACAAACACACTGCCATAAATAGCACAAGTAACAAAAAACTGAGAGTAATGCTACTCAATGCCAGAAGTCTAAACCTCAAAATGCCCACACTCAAGGCACTCCTCAGTATGGAGAAAATCAATATATGTGCAGTAACAGAAACCTAGTTTAAGGCTCCAGAGAGCACCCCAGCACTACCAGGCTACAGCTCATACCATACATTTCGGCCACAGAACCCAAACCGAAATACAAAAGGCGGGGCCATATTCATATTCATCAAGGATACCCACACCTCCAGGTTAGTGGCACAGCACGATGTTTCAGAGATCATCCACGTGCAACTAACAATGGGCAAAACTGCAATTCAAATTGTAGCTTGCTACAGATTACCCACCATGTCCCAGGACCCCCATTCTGTGTTTCTGGAAACACTGGGAAACATAAAGGTCCTTCCAAACACCCTAATATTGGGTGATTTCAATTATCCAAACATTAACTGGGAGAACTACTCAAGTACTAACTCCCTTGCCCAACTTTTCTTAGAATTTATAAACTCAAATGCCCTGGTTCAACTGGTCAACACTCCCAGCAGAGGTGACAACATATTGGACCTGGTCATTACCAACATGGGCGACTGGTGTTCCACACCAGAGGTCAACCCCTCGCTGGTTAGATCTGACCATAAACAAATCACTTTAGATATCCATATTCCGCCCCCACCCCTGGACAAGAAAACCCCGTGAAAACCTTTTCAAAAGCAAACTTCACGTTACTTAAGACCGAGGTGGAAAGTTTCAAAGCCCCCATGTTGAATGATAACACTGTCCAAGCTGCAAAATCCTTTATTAATGCATTCTATGGGCAGCTACAAGAATGCATGGATTGTGCCATCCCAAGCAAAACCAAGACTCACACCTCCAAGAAAAGGAAACCAGTCTGGTGGACTCCTGCCATAAACAAGCTATACAATAGAAGGAGGAAACTAGTACAGAAAAGAGTAAAATCCCAAGAAGGAAAGGCATCCCTGATCAATATCAGCAAGAAACTATGATCCCTCATAAAATCATCCAAGGCGAGCTTTGAAAGAAAAATTGCAAAGGACTTCAAAGATAACCACAAGGCATTCTTTAGCTATGTCAAGAATCTAAGTGGCAGTGCTCGGATCTGCTCAGAGTTAGTGCAGAATGGCACAAAATACACTGAACCGACCAATATCACCAACACCCTGGCAGACAGGTTCAGTGCAAACTTCACCCCCCTCTCACCCTCAAAAGGGCCCATAACCATACCAGAAGAATGTAGAGTTCCTGAAATCACATACACTCAGGTTAAAACAGCCCTCTCCAAAGCCAAAAACACAGCATCAATGGGACGGCACGGTGTCCCAGGCTGCATCCTACACGAGCTCAAAGATGAACTAACCCCTCACCTAAACACACTGTTCAAACTCAGCCTCTCCACAGGCTACATACCCATGGAGTGGCGCACAGCAACAGTTATTCTGCTCCACAAAGGTGGAGCCAGAACAGACCCTGGGAATTATCGCCCTATAAGCCTGACTAGCATGGTCTGCAAGGTTATGGAGTGCCTCATCATGGAACTCATTAACAGAGACATTGGAAACATCCAAACACTGGACCCTACCCAGTTTGGCTTTGTTAAGGACAGATCATGCCTCCTAAACCTGGTGGACTTTGTTGCAACAGTTACCAAGGCTATAGATGAGGGAAAGGTGGTACACACAGCCTACCTCAACATTGCAAAGGCCTTCAACACCATTCCCCATTCTGGTATTATAGACAAGCTCACCAGCCTGAACATAAACCCATACGTCACAAGATGGGTTGCCAGCTGGCTGATGGACAGAACCCACATGGTGAGAGTTGCGGAAGCTAGGTCTGACTCTAAACCAGTTACAAGTGGCGTTCCCCAGGGCTCAGTCCTAGGACCCCTCCTGTTCGGCATATACTTCTCAGAGGTACAGCAAGCACAGGACTATGACTGACCAAGTTCGCAGATGACTGCAAACTAGGGGCTATAATTGACTCTCTGGTTGACACAGACATCCTCCAAAAGGGTCTCACTGAGACGGATACCTGGTATCAAAATCATGGCCTCAAACTAAATGCCAAAATGTACGTAGTCATCCCCTTTTAAAAAAAACAAAGTACCCACAGACTACCACATAGGTGGTAGTCCCCTAAATATGGAAGACGTAATAAGGGATCTGGGGACCCAAGTAGATAGTAATCTCACCTTTGATAATCACATTGCCAAAGTGGTTAGAAAATCCTTCTACTTGGCCCACCTAATCACAAAAGGGTCTACATCCAGATCAAAAGAGGACATTGTGCCACTCTACTCATCACTCATCAGACCCATCATAGAGTGCAAAGCCCCATTTGGGATGTACCTTTCAAAGACAACTGCAACAGCTGGAAAGACCACAGAAGTACCTCACCAGGAGGCTCACTGGCCTCAAACAGGTGCCCTATGCAGCTCAACTGAAGAAACTCCAGTTGTACTCAGTTGCATACTGCCTACTCAGAGGTGATCTCTGCCTGACATACAAGGCCATGTCCAACTCAGAATTGATGGACATGCTCCACCTAAAGAAAACCTTATCCCTTCGAGCCAAATGCTCTAGGGATCTAAACCTCACCACAACAATAAATAGGACGTGCAGGAGGGATAGATTCCTGTCCCAGAGACTTTCCATGCTTTGGAACAAGATCCCAGTCTACATTAGGCAGAGCTCCTTGCCAACATTCTTCAAAAGAAACCTTGACAAGTGGATGGGAAACAGAAAGCTTACCTCGGGGATCACTTCAGTGGCTCTGCTGGACAGAGGCACAGGGAACAAATCTAATGGGGTGGCGAAAGCCAACCCATTCTGGCTAGGTTTATAAATGCCTTCGGGCAGATAGCTTAGTACCAACCTATGAACCTATGAACCTATGAAAATCAGTCCATAACACATATCATAGATTGCAGCATCAAGAGCAGTATTAACTGTTATGTCATATAAAAAGAGAGAATAGAATGGATTTACATGCAAATAAGATTTATTAATGCACCTGAAGTTAAAAGGCAAGTGAAGTCTGGGAGTTGGTGTAAAATTCTTGTAAGCTTTTATACTATCAGTTTTTTAAACTCGATTACTGCACATCTGAATTTGAAATAGGAACTCCTTAATTTCTTGGAGTATTAAAGTGGCTAAAATGCTGGGGTAAAGAAATTTTTAGAGAAAAATGTGCTGGCTCATTTGTATTTTATTTTATGTTATTTTATTTTATTTTATTTGTGCATTTACTGGGTAAAGCCAGTAGAATGAAACCTCTTTCCTGAGGCATCTTAGGAGCTCTGTCTAGCTGAACGACGTTTTTAAGAGTTACACATCAGAACTACGGAGATAGAAGAAATTAAACATTCAAGTATTCTGTGTAAATAGTTATTTTGCTCATGGGAACACAAGAGTCTGAAAAAGAAACACTGTTGTATTTGTTTTTAGCTGCAGCTATTTGAATTAACGTTTTTGGAATAAGTTGATTTTATTTTTTTATTATATCAGAGAATATATCTTTATTCTCATTCCATGTGAACTGATCAGGCCATTGTGATCTGCATATCTGTCACATTTGTTTGTCATGACCTCCTTCACTTAAATAATCACCTGTCCCTAAGTGCCCTAGCTTTGTGGGAACTAGGTACTGTGATGCAGTAATATTTCAATATAAAGATAAGCTGCAAGAAACCATGAGGAAAATATTTAAGGATTCTGTCTTGACATAACTATCCCCGGGATTCATGAAGCTTGCGCCAGTTGCAGGCATAGCATCGGCGTTCTAACACCAAAGATGGTCGCTGGGCGATTCAGGTACGAGCTGTTCCCACGTGCACTACCTGCACGCCCGCACAACTCCTGAGCCTTGTATGCTAATTACCCCACATGCAGCAGTGTAGCATGCAAATGAAGGTATGTAATGATTCAGGAAGTGGTGCAGGCATAGTGTAAGCATGCAGAAATGTAAACCATAGAAAACGGTTTACATTTTTGCAAACATAAAATCGGAGCCATGACAGCTGACCAAACACATGTATTATATTGTTAATGCATGCCAGTGGCTAAATATATAGCCATTGGCATAAAAAATGTACAAAATATAAAATTAACATTCAATATTTATAGTCGCACTATCGCGATGTGGAAGCGCAGGGCAGCGGTGCGCAAAGGGGATTGCAAGGAATATATAAAAATATAAAATAGAACCGCAATGAAACACATATCATGATTTCCCCATAATAGTCAATGGTAGGCATGCTACACCATACTCATGGCGCAAGGGTTGCTAAGGGGCAGTGATGGTGTTATGCACAGTAGCTAGGAATTAGTAGGCAATCCCATGCAAATGAGAGGACTAATAGAGAATCGCAGATTCCCCGCTGGTGTAAGGATGCACCTCACAGCGTAGCATTATAACACCGAGGTGAGCCCTTGAGATAAAGATGACATCAAGAGAGAGGTGTGTCACCATTGCTGTAAGCACATCGGAGCATTGCTAAACCAGTCTGCCCCTAGCTAGGCAAAGCTGCAGGATAGGGGTGTGTCAAATTGCCCATAGCTATGCTTAGCTGAGTGTACACAAGGTAACTGAGTATGCATGTGAACGGAGATGAAAATGCGCATAAACCCAATAAGCAGGTATGTGTGGCACGCACTGCAGCTGAAACAGGAAGGATATAGGAAAGAAATAAGGAAATGCTGCAGCAGTGAAATTGGAGTACAAATTACTAATTAACACCTAGGAGCCTACAGTGGACCATTGACAACAGCTAACAAGGTTGCAAGCAGCTACCTACAGAACAGGGAAGGGGAGGGGCTGCACTGCAAAGAAAACAGCAAAGCGTCAAAGCAGAACAAAGGCGATATGCAGTATATCAGCTACAAGGCACATTTCACCATGACTGGGTAGGGAAAGTACAAAACAAGAAAGATGGCAGGTGGATGCATGCCTGATAATGGGAGGGGATCCAGGTCTAAAAGTGAATTAAAGGGCAACAGATTAATCAAGGCAGGCAAGTAGATCTCCACAGTAAAGGTCACACACTTGCAGTACTCATTGCAAAACCCATAATTAAGACACGCAGCAGCTGGACCAGCTCATGCACACCCACTTACATCAGCAGCATCCATAGCACAATACTATAAAGTGTGAAAGCACCCCACACACATTTGTGTATTCCCATACACTCTGCACCAGTGGTGTATACAGATGGGGAATTTTTATTATGTGCATGTTAGGGATTGCCATAGCTTTGATCCACCAGCATGTGTTGGAAACTGAAGGTGGTGTGGAGGATGATGCACATGACCACCGCAGGCACCAGAGGAGGAGGAGAGTGTTCAGACCCAGGGTAACCTACCAGGGGCTACATGATCTGGAGATAGTAGAGCATTACAAGGTGGACAGGGGCACCCTACAGCAACTTGTGGAGCTGTGCCGGTCATGCCTCAGAGCCAGAACAAACAGAGGGGAACCCATCCCAGTGGACACGAAGGTATGTGTAAGTCTGAGAATACTAGCTACAGGTACCTTTCAAAGACCAACTGGGGATATCATGGGTATCTCACAGGCATCAGCATCCAGGGTACTACACCAGCTCCTGGATGTCATGTTACCACATGCCAATGAGCACATAAACTTCCCCTGAATGCAGGAGGAGTTGGCCAGCAATATGCGTCTCTTCCACAATGTGACAGAATACCCAGAGGTACTGGGTGCAATAGACTACATGCACATACACATCACGTCACCACCTGGTGAGCAGGGTAGGCACTGCATAAACCGCAAGGGATATCCCTCCATCAACTGCCAGGTCGTGTGAAATACCCAGGGCATTATCATGGATGTGTGCGCTAGCAGCCCTGGAAGCTATTACGACTCGCACATCTGGCATGCCTCACAGCTGTATCAGTTATTTGCCAGGGGTGACATCCCAAATGGCCACCTGGTGGGAGATGCTGGCTATGCACTGGAACCGTGGATGATGACTCCCATCAGAAATGCACACACACCCATGCAGGAACGCCACAATGAGGCACACGTACAAACCAGAATCATCATAGAGCATGTGTTTGGGATGCTGAAATCATGTTTCCTTTGCTTGGACATATCTGGTGGAGCCTTGCAGTACTCTCCAGGCACATGTGCCCACATCTTCATAGTGTGTACCATGCTACACAATATGGTCCTGTGGAAACAGCTGCGGCAGGGACAGAATGGTGAAGGCCCTCACAGCCCACCACCATTGCCAAGAGCCCCACAGGCACAGAGGTAGTCAGACCACGGACACCCTGAGCCAGTCCCAGTAGGCAGATGGAGGCATGCCCAGTATGCCCATGCCTTGGCAAAGAGGGAACGTATAGCACACACACTGACAGTGTAGGCACCTAGGGACTGACACCTTTCTCCACCTGCACACACAGTAAAAATGGATGGCACACGCACAAGACTACCTGTAAATTGTCTTGTATAGGCAGTCTACTGTGTACATCCAACATAGGCAGCCACCAAGTATTGCACTCTCAACAGCCATTGGCACAAGGTAAGTCAACACCTGAACAGTAAATTAAGCTATCAGCATATGCAGATACTGTATGCATAGATTCATGGGTAGGTACTTGGCCAACTGCCAGAGGCCATTCATAAGGCCAGCCAAAATGTGTCAGCTTTTGCCACAACATTGATTAATTAACCCTCCCTCTGTGGAGCAGAGCCAATGGCGGGATCCCTGGGGTGCATCTATTGTTCCCCATCCACCCTTCAAGGTTTCTCTTGCAGAGTGTTAGTAAGGGGCTCTGTATAATGTAGTTAGGGATGTTGTTCCAAAGTATGGGGAGTGTCTGTGACAGGAATCTGTCCCTCCAGCATCTTCCAGTTATTGCTGTGACAAGGTCAGCTCACTACAGTGTGTGGCTCACTGTGACATGGATTCCTATAAGTGTAGCATATCCATCAAGCCTGAGTTCGACAAGGCTGTGTCGGCCAGTGGAGATCATCTCTGGGTAAACGAGATTCCACTGAGTAAAGCAGGAGTTTATTCAGTCCGGCTGCATAGGCCATATGTTGGAGGCTAGTATTCTCCTTGGTGAGGTACATTCGTGGACCTCCCAGCTGTTGGATGTGTCCTCTGAGGTACATCCCACATGGGTTATTATACCCTATGATGGGACTGATGAGTGATGAGTAAAGGGGCACTATAACCCCAGTATGTCTAGATGGGAATCCTTTGGTAATCAGATGGCCTACACAGAAGGATGTCCTAATTACTGTGGAGATATGATTGTCAAATGGGAGATCACTATCTACCTTAGTCTCCAGATACCCCATTACCTCATCTGTATTAAAGTGGCTGCCACTCATGTGTTAATATGTGGGTGCCAATTCCACAATGGAATGACCATGCAGTTAGTGGCACTTGGTTGGAGGATGTGCCATTGGCACCTTGTGACGTTCTCTGAGAGGCTCCTTGAGGGATGTCCATGTCAGTTGGACTATCAATCATGGCTCCCAGTTTTCAGTCATTGCCAAACATGGTCTGCCATAGTCCACCTGTATTTGCCTGTACATCTGAGATGTATATGCCAAACAGTAGGGCTCCCAGGACTGAGTCCTGTGGGACACCAGTCGTGACTGTTCAAGAGTTGGACATGGAGACCACTAGTCGTACCATGTGGGTTCTGTGTGTAAGCCCGTTGGCAACCCAACCTGTGATGTATGGGTGAATGTGCAGGCTGGTTTGTTTATCAATAATACCTGAGTGGGGCATGGTCTCAAAAGCCTTGGTGAGGTCCAGGTAGTATGTGTGAACCACCTCCCCCTATCATCTAACATCTTGGTGACTGTATGTAAGATGTCAAAAAGGTTCAGTAGGCATGAACTGCACTCAACCAAGCTGACCTGGGTTGGGTCGCGTGTTCAAAGGTTACCAATGTCATTGTTAATGAGTGCCATGAGGATGTGAACCATACCATTGCAGACCAGGCAAGTCAGGCTTATGAGGCGGTAGTTACCATGGTCAGTTGTGATTTCACCTTGATGGAGTGGAATAACCGTTGCCACGCGCCATTGTATGGGCATGTAGCCTGTGGAGAGGCTGAGGTAGGAATGCTTAATTAGGTGGGGGGCAGGTTGTCTTGTACAGTTTGCAAGATGCAGTCTGGGTCAACATCTGCCTCCATATACGCTGTGTTCTGCTGTTAGAGATGGCCATTTCCACCTGTGTGTCTCTGATGGTTGGGATACTGTACCTTTTGGGTAGTGTTGTTGGCTCTTTAGGGGGTAAAGTATGCACCGAATGTATCTGCAAGGATGTTGACGATATCAGTAGGGTCAGCATATTTTGTGCTATATTTCACCGACACAGTGCAAATCTGTGTGTCACCATGTAGATCACTGACATAGCCAAAGAAGGCTTTGTGGTTATCCTTCGAATCCTTGCGTATTCTCCTGCTGATGTTAGCCTTGGATGATGTAATGAGGGACCTAGGTATCATACTAATAGTGGTCATGGATGTCTGCTCTTCATGGGATTTGCTGTGTGTCTGGAACACTGTCCTACTTCTGTAGTATAGCCTGTTTATTGCAGAGGTCCAATAAACCTTGTCTAGGATGAGTGAGTCTTGGTTTACCTGTGATGGCATAGGTTCATAGGTTCATAAGTTCATAGGTTCATACTAGGCTATCTGCCCTAGGGCATTTATAAACCTAGCCAGAGTGTGTTTGGCTTTCGCCACCGATTTTAAATTAATTTTGCTATGCCCTTTTTCGAGGTTAGTATACTGTGCCTCTGTCTAACAGTGACACAGAAGTGATACCCGGGGTAAACCTATGATCTCCCATCCACTCATCAAGATTCCTCTTGAAGAGAGTCAATAAGGGACTCTGCCTAACCTGGACTGGGATTTTATTCCAGAGTGAAGGGAGCCTCTGGGTTATGAATCTGTCCCTTCATCATGTCCTATTTATTTCAGTGCTGAGGTTTAAGTCTCTCGAGCGCATAGCTCGATGGGATTTGGATTTTCTGAGGTGCAGCATGTCCATTAATTCTGGGTTGGACATGGCTTTATACGTCAGGCACAGATCGCCTCTGAGCAGGTGATATGCCACTGAGTAGAGCTGGAGTTTCTTTAACCGGGCAGCATATGGCATCTGTTTGAGCCCTTTGATCCTCTTGGTGAGGTACTTTTGGGGTCTTTCCAGTTGCTGCAGGTGTCTGGTAAGGTACATCCCAAAAGGGGCATTGTACTCAATTATGGGCCTGATGAGGGATGAGTAAAGAGGCACGATGACCTCCCCTGATCTAGATGTGAATCCCTTCATGATTAGGTGGGCTATATAAAATGTTTTTCTAACCACTTTGGCCACGTGGTTGTTAAATGAGAGATTGCTATCAACTTGGGTCCCCAGGTCCCTAATTACTTCTTCTGTACTTAATGGCTTACCACCTATGTGGTAATTTGTGGCACTTTGTTTTTGCCAAAGGGGATGACTATACACTTTTTGGCATTTAGCTTGAAGCCATGGCTCTGGCACCAGTTGTCTGTTTCTATGAGGCCCTTTTGGAGGATGCTTGTGTCGGCTGGAGAGTCGATTATGGCGCCCAATTTGCAGTCATCTGCGAACTTGGTCAGCCACAGTCCTTCCATGTTGGCCTGTACCTCCGAGAAATATATACCGAACAAGAGAGGTCCCAGGACTGAGCCTTGTGGGATGCCACTTGTAACTGGTTTGGAGTCTGACATGGCTCCAGCAATTCTAAACATGTGGGTTCCGTCCTTGAGCCAGTTTGCAATCCATCTAGTGACATAGGGGTTTATATTTAAGCTGGTGAGCTTATCTATAATGCCCGAGTGGGGTATTGTATCGAAGGCTTTTGCGAGGTCCAGGTAGGCTGTGTGGACCACCTTCCCCTCGTCAATGGCCTTGGTGACTGTTTCAAATAAATCAACCAGGTTTAAGAGGCAGGATCTGCCCTTAACAAAGCCGAACTGGGTAGAATCCAGTGTCTGTAGGTCCCCAATACCTTTATTTATGAGGTCCATGATGATCCTTTCCATAGCTTTGCAGACCAAGCTAGTCAGGCTTCGTTTCCAGGATCCGTTGATACACCACCTTTGTGGAGAAGGACCACTGTTGCTGTACGCCACTCTTTGGGTACATATCCTGTAGTAAGGCTGAGATTGAACAGTAGTTTTATGTTTGGGTTTAGCTCTTCTTGGAGTTCATGCTGGACGCAGCCCGGGACACCGTCTGGTCCCATTGATGCTGTGTTTTTTGCTTTGGAGAGGGCAGCTCTTACCTGAGCATCTGAGATGTCAGGGGGGCAGCACTCTGCTGGGATAGATATTTGCCCTTTGGTGGGGAGTTTGCTGAATCTGTCAGCTAGGATGTTGGCAATGTCTGTGGGTTCGGTGTATTTTTTGTCATTTTGGACTAATTCTGAGCATATCTGGGAATTCCCACCCAGGTTCCTAACATAACTAAAGAAAGCCTTGTGATTATCCTTAGTGTCCTGTGCAATTTTCTCTCGAAGCTGGCCTTAGACGATTTTATGAGTGCCCGTAATTTTTTGCTAATACTGATCAGAGATGCCTTCCCTTTTTGGGATTTTGCTCTATCATGTAGTAGCTTCCTCCTTCTATTGTATAGTTTGTTTATGGTTGGGGTCCACCAGACAGGACGTCTGCCTTTGGAGGATTGGGTCTTGGTTTTATTTGGGATTGCATGATCCATGCATTCCTGAAGGTGTTCATAGAATGCATTTATAAAGGATTCTGTGGTCTGGGCCGTATTTTCCACAGGCCCGGGGGCTTTGAAGGATTCCACCTCGGTTTTGAGGAGTGTGAAATTTGCTTTAGAGAAGTTTTTCACTGTGGTTTTCTGGGCAGGGGGTGGAGTTGGGATGTGAATATCCAGTGAGCTTAGTTTATGGTCTGATCTTACCAGTGAGGGATACACTTCTGGTCTGGAGCATAGAGTCCCCATGTTGGTGATGATCAGGTCCAGTATGTTTTCCCCTCTTAAAAAACACAGGCACTGCAAACTAAGAAATACCAAACAAACGGACAAAACGGCAGAGCAGACTGTACGAAAATTTAATGACAGGTCCCAAAAACACAATGAACTTCTTTTAAGTGCTTTTCATTTGTTCTAAATTAACAAACTTCTTCAGAAGAAATTAATTAACACAGCTACTAACAATTTATACCCATAAAAAGTGCGGGAAAACCTAAACAAGTTAATATTTATAACAATTAAAAACAATTAAAGATTAAAAGGCACCACATACTTAAATTTGTTTCCAAGATGTTATAGGAAGAAATGTGTTTAACTTTAACAAAGTAACCACCAGGGGCATACATTTCATCAGAAATCTATACTTAATTTATGCATAGTAGTTTCTACTGTATTAAATGAAAAATAAAAAATAGTGGAAAATAAAATCTAACATTATCTTTGCAAGTTTTTAAGTTTTAAGATGCTGGAAATTGAACAGGCCTCATTTAAGCCAGGGTAATTGAAAGCATTCAACTTAATCTGCCACAGTAGTTTATTGTGTTTTTGGGACCTGTCATTAAATCTTCGTACAGTCTGCTCTGCCGTTTTGTCAGTTTGTTTGATGTTTTCCCCTCTTGTGGGAGTGGTAACAAGTTGTTCCATAGCATTTGAGTTTATAAATTCTAGTAACCTTTGGGCTAGGGTGTTGGAGCTAGAGTAATGCTCCCAGTCTATGTTTGGGTAGTTGAAGTCGCCCGATATAATGGTGTTTGAAGAGACCTTCATATTTTCCAGTGTTCTCAGGAAGGCCGAGTGGGGTTCCTGGTTTTGGGAGGGTGGTCTGTAGCAGGCTGTAAACTGGAAGGCAGTTTTACCCACTGTTAGTTGCACATGGATAGTCTCTAATGCTTCGTGCTGTGCCATCAACCTGGAGGTGTGGGTATCTTTGATGAATATTGATACTCCCCCTCCTTTTGTCGTTCGGTCTAAGTTTTGGGGCAGACCATGATCAATACATCCATGTAGATGCTTATAGACTGCATTTGTAAATCTGTCTGTATCTTGAGCAATGTTTCCCCTTAGCTTTGGGGCTGTGAAACCCCCCACTCCTGTCACTAGTAGTGTAAATTTAGCTGTAGGAAAGGTATACACTGTGGTATCCATGGGTGGGGGAGATGCTAGGGTGTGGAAATAGTGAATAGTCCATGGTTAAATCTAACCAGTGACCATTTAACCTCCGCTGTGGTGCACCTGTTGCCCATGTTGGTGATGACCACATCTAATAGTTTCCACCCCACGTTAGGGAGGTTACAACCTGATAAAGGACATATGAGGTGATACATTCCAGGAAGCGCTGGTCCTGGAAGTGAGTACCGGCGTACATTTCCCAGTTACTGGTATGGTAGTTGACATCGACCAATGCCAGGGTGTGTGTTAGGACTGTCGTGTTCTCCACTGTCTACAGGTGGGTGGAGTGGAGGTCCTGGGTCATGGACGGTGATCCGTAGCAGGCCACATTTCACATTGCAGTTGTGGCTGACGTTAGCTGCACATGGATGATCACAGAGGTATCATGCTGCACTACTAACCTGGAGGTGTAGGTATCCCTGATGAATATGTATACAGCTCCTCCATGTCTGTCAGTCCATGTTCTGTGGCTGAAATGTGTGGTATGGGTTGTAGTCTGGTAGTGCTGGTGTGCTCTCAGGAGCCTTAAGACAGATTTCAGTTAATGCACATATGTTGATGTTGTCCATCCTGAGGAGTGCTGTGAGTGCATTCATGTTGTGATCACAACCCCTGGTGTTGAGTAGCATAATCCTCATTAAATCTGCTATTGTGCTCTTTAGGGAGCTGTTATTCACCTTCGAGACTCTCCTAAATAAGGTACCATGGGGGCGCAAATAGCCTTGGCCAGTATTCCAAAGCATAAGGCTGACACATAGGCCGGTATGGTATCATTGCATGCATGTTCCCCATCTGTGCTTGTTTTTCTTCTTCCCTGTAGGTAACCTGGTATGCAATAGAAAGCCTTAAACTTATACAAGTCTTCTAGCTTCCAAGATAGGCTTTTGGAGTGACTAAGTATCAGTGTTCTGTATGTTCTTGCTGTACTCAACTGTTTCTTGACTACATGGTGAGTTCTCACTGTATATTATGATCTGAAGGTCTGTTTATTCACATATTATGGCTGTGATGGCCTGCACATTAGGTGTTCACAGATAGCCTACTACCTATCTGCCCAAGGGCAATTAGAAGCATAGCAACAGTGTGTTGGCCTTCCCCGGACCACTGTTGAAGTAACTGAGTCTCTGTCAAGCATAGCCAAAGAAGCAATTCCAGGCAGAGTTGCTGGAAGCTGTTGAAGACTGGAGTTGTTGAGGGTGATAGGGACACTTAGTGATCTAAAGAGGGCATGTTAATCTGGCAATTCAACACCAATCAATTCCCCCAACAGGTCTTGCAGCTATCAAACTGGACAGGCTCCCCCACCCCCTGGCTGTATGGTTCTGGGACACATGATCCCAGGGGGTGTATAGTCTGTTACCCATTCACACAACAAGGTTTCCCTTGAAGTGTGTCAATGAGGGGCTATGCCTAATGTAGTTAGGAATGTAATGTATTGTCTCACAGTACATTTGCTATATGTTGTTATTTCAAGAGTATGTGAAGCTCAGTGAGTTTGGGGGCTCCCGCCCTTTGCTTAGCCTAGCTTACACATAGATATAATATAAATAGGAAATAGGCGGAAGCAACGTTAATGTCAATAGTGTAATGGTTACTACATCCAGATAGTATCTGTGCATTCGAGGTTACAATGCCGATAAAGGCAGGGATGTTTATTATGTGCAAAAGTATACCTTAACCACAGCGTGCATATATAGGTAGTAATCGTTTCTATAATAAACATTCAAATCACCCATATAAACCTATGTGTGCAGGAGAGTACAGTCAACAGAGAATGTAATGTTACATCAGCACATAGTGAGATGTTACGTCACTAACATGTATATATCCGGAGTAGATAGCGGATGTGACCATGTTTGTGCACACAGGTTATACGTTACAAAGTTTGTTTAACTGTGTTTAACTGCTGCTATAATGTCACACAAACACTTTTAAACATGCTTACAACTGCTTAAATGAACCTTATTTTGCAGTAAAAAACATTCGTAAAGCATCGCAGGTGTCGAACACTGGACCATGCACACTAGAGTCATGGGACTTACCACTAAGCCATCCGAGTTGTACACATGTTTCATGGTCTTGAAACTACACCTTATACCATATGCATTTCACTGTAATGATCACAAATGGGACAGTGACTTTGTGTACATATGTACAGTACATTGTAATGTACTGTAGTTTGTGAACCAATGCATTCCAGTCTACAGATGTATTACTGTTACAAACTAATATGATATATATATATATATATATATATATATATATATATATATATATATATATATATATATATATATATATATATATATATAATACAGTTACATCAATAGCCATATATATAAACATCTATGAACACACTTTGTGACACAAAAGCACTTGAAAGGAATTGGAGTGTACACAAAACACATGCAGCTCTGGTATTATAACAATTAATATTAACCTAATTCACCATAGAAGGGGTGGTTGTTGTGTATGTGAAGATTAGGGTGAGGGAGGAATGATTGGTAATGCAATCATGCATCAAGGAGGGCCTGGGTCGAATGTTCAATAAGTGAACTGGAGGGGCATACATGGAGTATGGGGACACCATAAAAAGGATACAAAGCAAGAACCTTACTCATTCATAATACACCTTATCATGTCACATTGCAAGACCTACTTTCACAAATATATGAACATTAACATTAACAGACATATGTACACCAACTGACTGTCACGTTTGTTTTCAGTAGTTAGGAATGTCTGTAGTACAATGTATATTCTAAACACCATAACATTCGTACATATCTCAGATGCCTTAGTGGTAAAGTCAGTGACTGTGGTGTTTATGGTCCCGAGTGCAAGGGCTGTTAGGTTATTTTTTTGCCAGAATAAGGGTTTTTGGATGCAGGTGCATTAAAGCACTCTTAAGTAGTTGTAAGCGGGTTTCCACGTGTTTGCGTGACGGTAAGCGACGTTGAAACATGGTAAATGGAGAAGCGCTTCACACGTTTGACCATTGCTTAACGTCGTGCAGAGCATGGGCATACCTGCTCACAACTGCGTAAATGTGCATTATTCACACTTTCTCAACCAGTGCCTACTCTGAGAGGTAAAATAATAACACTTTACAGGAGTAGAACCCACAACCATGTACTCCATCCTCAGAGTAACCTAACACTAAGCTACCTGGGATGTACCTATCCCAGTTGTGTATGCAAACAGGTTAAAACACAAAAGGGAAGAATGTGTTGAAATAGGACAACCTGCCATGTACCCAATTAAAGGTGTATGTTCATAAATATATATATATATATATATATATATATATATATATATATAGAGAGAGAGAGAGAGAGAGAGAGAGAGAGAGAGAGAGAGAGAGAGAGATGCATAGAGATATGTCGATATATACAGGTCTACATATATATGTAGATATATACATAGGTTAAAAACATCTACAAATCTATGGAGGTACAGATAAACGTATGCAATAATGTATATATCTATGTACATAACCACCGTGCCTGGAGTTACACACACACACACACACACACACACACACACACACACACATATATATATATATATATATATATATATATATATATATATATATATATATATACATACATACATGTCTGTAGACAACATCCAAAGTGGTCATATCTGAGTATAACATGGACCATAGCAATTACACATTCCGCCCCCACCCCCAAACAATATGAACATAACATATGAAGAGTATATGCCAATACACTATTAAAAATATGTTCTATGGACACAGTCACCAATACAACTGCAATGACTGCAAATATCCATGACAGAATTACACAGACAGCTTTCATTTTGCAAATCTTTATTACATTCCAATGTATTGCCAAAAGGATTCAAGGACTAACAGTACCTGCATGCTATACAGGAAGCATGTAATAGTGCCTTTAATGAATCACCCTGTAATTACCATAATATTAGTCCACTAAGGGTAGGTGTTCACATAGGGAAAGAACACCCACACACATATAGACATTGTATAAAAGGGGTTCCTACACACCTGCATGTGCTATGTACACCCACCAACATCTACCTCACAACCGAAATAATTACATCAGTACATACTGTCATACCATAACCAATTATGCAACTACTGTACAACATCTGCTGAAACCTTAACATACCTGGACACAGACACACTAACATGTCCCTATGTGAAATAGTTGCCGTTATACAATTGAACAACTGCTGATGTAACAGGGTTTGTATAAAGTAATCCCGTTTCAGAGGGTTGAAAGGTTCGTACACCTGGAAGTTTTACCGAGTACTGATTATCAGCACAGTATGATACACAGTAACACCAAACTAAATATGTCTAGTAAGCACACTGTAAACCCCCTAACATTATATGCATAGCTATGCAGCCTTGAGCTGGTCAAACAACCTGACCATACTGAAACATATGCAGAAGTATTAGGTACAGACAAACCCTGCACAAGTAGCAATGTTAAGAAATATAACAGCAGTACTCACATTTAGACCAACTCCTCTAGGTATTACACACAATATATTACTGTTCATCTCCATACAGCTGTTGCAATAGATTTCATACAACATTTCCATGCTGTCTTCCTCACAAGTAAGGCAAAGGGACAACGCCCAAGTGGAGTACTCATTTATACTCCACTTTTGCCATGGTATTGGCTAAGGCAGTAGCAGCGCAGCTGATGTGCATGTAATTAGCTACTTAGAAACACCAATTGGTCATCGGGATAGCACATGGTACTGATCTGTAACTATAAAAGGTTGCCTTGTCACACATTCAAACCATCTGTATCTACCTGTAGGACAGTACAAAACACTGAAAGGCGAACCGAAAACGAGTATTACACTAGTTAATAGCACCTCCAATTACTAAGAAATAGCTATCTTGTAGCGATGTATTGTAGTAGTCTATGTGTGTACTGCTGTAGGTCACATGGCATACTCCACATACACCACAAGGGATGATATGGGCTTGGAACCCACCAATTCACTTCCAGCCACTGTATCAGGACTGGTCCAACAAGTATGTGCTATAACAGGGGATAGTATATGTCAATATATTGTAACAGTCAACATATGTATGGGTGTGTAAGTAAGATGAACATGTTAAAGGTGGGCTTACCGTGCAAATATGGTGTGCATTGTGGGATATTGTGCAAATAACTATGTAATGTACAGTATTCTAGGCAGATCTGTATTCTATTCTACATAGCAGTTCTGTTATGTTATGCAAACAGTACTTATGTCTATTGGCAATTACAATACTCAATGACAGGATACATAGCATTAGTATTCATCTGACAGGTTAGCAGCATGATAGCAAAGATAATTGGAAGAGCCAGGTAACTATCTATGCACATAACACATGTAATATCCACCTCTCTACTATCGTTTGCAAGCAATAACAGCTGTGCATGTGTACATGTTATGCAAATGTGTAATGACTCTAGTTACAGGGCTGGGCCAAATGGCTATGTGCACACCTACATAGAGTGGATATTGAGAGTACAGACACACTGGTTGAAATACCAGGTTTGTGTAGCCCAACTTCTCATTGCCAATCTGACAGCCAGCTGCACATACTGTATGTAAGGTAGTGCACAGCACTGGTAATGAAACAGGTTACATATTATCTTTAACTCCAGTGTAACATCTGCAGTAGGAGTATAAGATGTAGGAGACAGCTGCCCATGTGTAATAGCCACATCATAGGTGATGGCTCACACTATCTGATTATATCCTGATCATGTTGATAGTGGCATCAGAGCCTATTGATACATGACTTCGTTTGAAGAGTGGGTGTCTGTGCCCAGCAGAGCTCATGGTCCTAGTGGATATGTGAGTATATACCCAGAGAAGGAAACAGAGCTGTAGACACTTGCATTATCTGTAATCAACTAACAGGATATGATGTGCTCCTCAGAGGAGGATTGCTGCTGAAGGTAGCTACAATGTTTTCATAGTAGCCAGTGTTGTCACGTCCATAACACAGATATTTACATGTGAGCATCACTGTCTAAAACATCTTCATAGGCAATACGTAAACTAAAAATGCCACAGAAATACCTCACAAAGAGGATTACTGGCCTCAAAGAGATGCCCCATGCAGACCATCTCAAAAAACTGCAGCTTTACTCTGTTGCATATTGCCTACTCAGAGGCGATCTCTGCCTAACAAACAAAGCTATGTCAAACCCAGAGCTTTTAGACATGCTCCACTTAAAGAAATCCCAATCCCTATGAGCTACACGCTCTAGGGACCTAAACCTCATCACCACAATAAACAGAACATGTTAGAGGGATAGATTCCTGTCCCAGAGACTTCCCATACTCTGGAACAAACTACCTATCTATATCAAACAAAACTCCTCATTAGCACTCTTCAAGAAAAATCTTGATGATTGGATGGGAGATAGGAAATTCGCCCCGGGGATCACTTCTGTGGCTATGCTCGACAGTGGCACAGGAAAATAATTTTCTTGGGGGGGGCGAAAGCTAGGGTACCTTTGGCTAGGCTTATATAGACCCTAGGGCCAGTAGCCTAGTACCTACCTATGAACCTATGAACCTAAATACAGTACTTGGTACTTTTAGTACTGACTGCTCATACAGGCATGTCCACTAGTCAGCTACTGGTGTTTCCTAATGTCAGCTTTGTGTATGTGGCCATCCTGGGGGAATGTAATCTATATGCCATGTACACTGCCAAACTCACCTAACACCACACTCCACACATTGTTTAGGATGCAGCTACAGGGGTAAGCTGGAAGGCAGCCCAGTCTACAGCCATGACTGGACTAGACAGTCATGAGGTGTAGGTTAACACATGCAGCTCATCAACACAACCAACACATACCCTTACCAGAACACAGTAAGGACATCCACACACACTACTGGAAATCACACACATTCACAGACGCGTCTAGATATCTGGCCAAACAAGTGACCCCCACAAGCAGGAAGAGACAGACACTGAAATACACAAACTGTATGACAAAATTTGCATAATTGTGCCACACCTCTGAACACATGACTGGAAACATGCCCAACAGTACTCATTTGTGAATGCAAACTCTAGCACTATGTTACACACCGACCTATATGAGGGCATACATACTGTCAGCTGCCGGTCTGCCATGATTAGCCACATACTCATACACTCAGACCACCTTTTGAATTATACACATGGCTCTGGCATATTCCATGTTGTTGTGCAGGACCTGTGAGGCAGTAGCCTGGACTGCATGGAAACAAATGTAGGAACTATCAGGTCTTGTAGCCCATGCAGGTATGTCCCAAGGCCTGGGTAGCATTCTGCCATTGGCCAGAATGATACTGCAGTACAAGGACAAAAGGATTGTATTGCACAATTGTCTAGTGTAGTGGTGCATGTCACAGGGTATCCAATATATGTCATCCTGGAATAACATGGTTGACAGACCATGATGCTTTGCCAGACAGGGCCTGCACCTGTCACCCCTGGGAATCTGGATACTGCCTAGGGCTCATGCTTCCCCTATAGTGCCTTCATCATGCATGGTTCAAATGAGGGTACACTGCTGTTACAGGGACAGCCAAGCAATAAACTGTGGGTCTCACTACACAATGATACATGTCAGAAACACTATACGGACACACATATGTCAATCCCTAACATGGAGAACATATTTGTGCAGTGGCTGAGACATGTTTCAACACTCCGGAGAGCACACCTGCATGACCATGTTATAACACATACCTCACCTCTTGCCCATTATCCTTTATTGGAACACACGGGCTGCAGGTGTGTCCATATTCCTGAAGAATAAGTACACCTCCACGCTAATTGCACTTGCATAACATCAGATGCATTATGCTGAGCAACTACCTTTGTGCCAAAGTGGAATTCAAAATGCACCTTGAGACAGATCACCCACCAGGCCGCGGACTTCCCAACTGTCATAATGTGCTGTAATGGGGAAGATTAGGTCTGAGACAGAACCATAATAATGGCTACTCTCAACTATTCCATTATGAACTGGGAAGACTCCTCATGTACCAATGCCTGTGCTCACTGCATGTTGGATTCCATCGACTCCGCTGACCTGGATCACAGTAGTCACACAAACAGGGCTAACAGTATGCTATGCAAAGTTAGTCTCCAATGCTAATGTTATGTTTCCTAAGAGCAGAGTGGTGAGTGCCATGGCACCCATGCAGATGGGCAATGCATGTGCAAATGCTGAATCCTATACAAATGAACCTTAAGCAGTCACATGTGTGCAGTGATTGTGCCATTGAAACAGAACCAGGATTCAACCCAACACAAACAAGTTGGCAAACTGGTGGTAACATGTTTAATGTGTACCACAGAAGGCAGTAATTGTTGCAAGAGTGAACACACATGAGTGTAGGTGATCCCTGGTCAGCCTTAGTAAGATGCAGATACAGCATATAAAACCATGCAAAGCTACTGTGAAACTAATCAGCCACATATTATGAGACCTAACACAGAGCATTCTATAGCTGTGTCATTAATCGTAATGGCAACAACAAGACCTGCCGTGCTGCACAGCACTATGGCATGGGAAGTACTCTACCTGCAGAAATAGCACCCGTTCATCCAGATAGGGTCTTGGAGAACCTAAACCCACTCCCACCTCCCCCCACCCCCAGCAGGTATACTTACTAATATATCCATGTACACTACAGGGCCCATGTAATAACAACTATGCAGGTACAAGCTGCACTCTCTAAAGCCATACATACAGCTTTCATGGGACCTGTCAACATCCCAGGGTGCATCCTACACAAATGTAAGAACATTCAGCTATCCACATACACATCACGTTCAATCATAGCTCCATGTCAGGCTGTGTCCACACCGAATGGTGCACAGCAACAGTTATCACATCCCACAAAGGGGGTGACACCATTGATAATGGGACATAGTGCACATCTACCCTGCTGAGTCTGGTCTGTATGGCCATGAACCGTGGTCAACATAATTGATGTACTCGATACAGATGTAGATGACAGTAGGGTTGATTCACACTGCATCTCATTACCTTGCCAGGTCGTAGGACACCATCACCCATACTGTGCTCCAGCTACACTCAGTAAACTCGGTGTATATTCCTATGTCACAGGAGTGGTTGGCAACTGGACTGCTGGCAGAACCCACACTACAGAAGGTGTCTGACGAATACATGCACATCAAACCAGTGCCAGCCACAGTAATACAGGGGTCATTCCTGGTAGATTTGTTATCTGTACCACATAGACTAACACAGAAGGCATCCGCCTATTGATGTTTGCAAATGACTATGAACTAGGAGCAATATTTGACTCATTGTGTGCTGTGTTCAACATACAGAAGAGCCTTAGTGTGTCAGATGTGTGGTGTGTGATGTATGACCACAATCTGACAGCTAAGTATTGCATTGTCATCCCCTATGTTACAAACCCTATACCC
This sequence comes from Protopterus annectens, assembly GCF_019279795.1. Classification (NCBI taxonomy): domain Eukaryota; kingdom Metazoa; phylum Chordata; order Ceratodontiformes; family Protopteridae; genus Protopterus; species Protopterus annectens. The sequence continues at coordinate 860,837,817 of NC_056729.1, read as the reverse complement.
ATTAACTACCACCTAGGCAGCGGTCAACATAATGGCAACTGTGTGCATGGGATGCAGCTGGACAGTACTTCCCTTTGATAGTTACATCACCACAAAAGACAGGTAGCCATATGTGGCACCCCTAATCATGACAGGGTGCCATCCAGGAATATAGAGATAACTGCTCAGCCATACTCAACACCAATGTGACCCATAATAGATCATATATTTCCTTTAAAGGTTATTGCCCATGTGTAGATGGCCTACACTGCCCTTCACAATCCCTAGCTGCACTATGTAGCATGCAGCCTACCCTGAATAAAGCCATGTCCAACCCAGAGGTGTTGGACATGCTACACTTAACATATCCTGATCCCAAATAAACACATATGTCATGGACATCCACATTTCTAGTACAAGGATCACAACATGCCTGACAGATCCCTGTCCCATACACTTAACACACTCTTGCCATACTATGCATCCCTGTCCAGCGAAGCTGCACATCGCCCCTCCCTGTGACATGGTGTGATGACCGCATGCCAAATATATCAGTAACCATGTGTATCAGTTCTGTGGCTCTGCTTGAACTGGCCACTGAAACTTGCCTGTCTGTTGCCTACAGCTAGGTAACCTGTCTGCCTAGGCTCATAAATGGCCCAGGGCATATAGCCTACTAGATCACTATGACCATACATGCTATAGTTGATATCCAACCCTGCAAATACAATCAGGCTAGCTATTGTCCCATATGTTACACATGTGCAACACAGGCAATACATGGCAGGATGCTACACAGCTGTACAGTGCCATGTAGATGTATATGGCAAAACACATACATGCTTGCAAGTCTGCAGGGTCACATGTCATGTCCCTAATGGCTATGTATGACTATATATGTGGCATATACACAGCATTAAGATCGATTGCATTAATGTGAACACATCCAGGCATGTGCTGATAGGTAAAAACACCACTACAGGCACACAGAGATGTCCACATCAAGACAACATCCACATGGTGTATGAGCAATGTCATCACATGACACACACACATATGGTGATAACATCACATCACCAGTAGGTGTCAAATGTGTGTGACTTATACATGCCAGTGGTGTTAGTGTCATGTAGATTTACAGACATATTTGTAATCTTAATAAATGTGATACACATGTATGTTCAGCTGTACTGCTGTACTTCTCTGTGAGTTACTGTGACCTGTCTCCATCATTCTGCATCCAGGTATGCCACGTAGCAGACTGCTGCCATACAGCTGCTTGGAGGATGAGGTCCTCATCCCATACCTCATCGACAACTACACGACACTCTTCAGTGATGTGCCACAGGATGCACAGCAGCGGGATGCCCTGTTGGAGAAACTCTGCAGGAGGATAAATGATGTTGGCGGTCACAATCGCACCTATCAGTAGGTGCGCCAACACTGCACTGACCTGATAAGATGGGTGAAACAGCATGCTAATGCAATCGCCAGGGAACAAGGTGCAACAGGTGAGGAGCCATTCACTCAGCCGTCACTCACACGTACCGAGGAGCTACTGGCCAACCTGGGGACACTTGCAGACCTCCATCCACAAGCTTTAGCTGGTATTGTGGAGGTGGGTGTCTCTCAACCACCAAGCCTGGAGTTGCCTGGTAAGTTACTACTGCACATAAAACACAACTATATATCACATAGTTACAAGTGTTATTGTACAATATGCAATGTAACATCATATGCAAGGCATGTATGCACACATGCCACATATTATAGTCTGCTACTCTATGTATGCACAGATGTGCATACTCCATAGTATAGTGTATTGTACTGGCTTATGTGCTAACATGGACATTGCACCCTGTAGCTATCACACAGGTGTGGATAATGATCTTACTGCTGTGACACTCCTGTTTAGGTACCTCTGGAATTTTGCAGCAACAGCAGCCTGTGTCAGGTGAGATTGTTATTATTTACCAGGCTTGATAATGCACGGAATATATTAATTGCATGCTATCTGCCATAACTCACGTACACATAATGTATGGTGGTCCTGTTAATGGACACTGGTCAGACGTGCAATGCGTCACACTGTTTACCTATGTGAAACAATTGAAGACTATATGAAACACCTACACTAAACCTTCCAAACTGTCATTATCAGATGTGTGGACAACAGTGAATACAATGGTGGAGATGTGTTCCACTGTAGGGACAGGTACTACATATCAGCATTAGACATGTTGGGAATATGAACAGTACTGTGCAGAGAGCATATGTGTGCACACACTAACTGTGTTGGAGCTGGAGTATGCCCGGCCCACATGATACACCCTTGTGGAGTATACCCTTGCTATGAATGTCACACAATTTCATGTGCTATCAGACATGTCCATGACATGTAGTGGGCTGACTGCAACGCTGCTCAACTTTCCTGCAAAATATGTCTCACATCCCATACATACCACCCTTTGTCTGCATAACCCTGTCCTCAGTAGAGCATATGACAACTATGGGTGTATGTCATATGGGATAACACTGACATGTGAAATAAGATGGCCATCATAACCATTGGACTGAACATGTGTACACATGGCCATGGAGGATGGCCAGAGACATGAAGCAACACACACAGTAGAAGTGATGTACATGTGTGTAGACCCTGTTGTACATTGGCTCAACACAATACAACTATGGCCTTTGTGTAATGGTGATATTGCAGATGTGAAACACTAAATATCATACAGGCCTGTGCACAGCTTGTGTAGGCATAACATGGAATCACCACATAACATCTGGAGTGTGTCACAACATGGAAGCCTTCAACTATACAGTATCCAAATACATACATGGGTTGCACAACATACACATACATCCACATCAAGCCACAGATACAGTACATTCACCTTGCTGGTGTCAGACATCACTGTCATGCCTGTTCCTCATGTGTGTGAGGTACACAAATGGCATGTGGGACATAGAGTACTTGTAAGTTAGCCATGTGTGGGCATAGTTCCCAGGTATCAGTAATATGGTTGCAGATGTGCAGGGGCATCATCTGTATACCCTTCTGTGACCTGTGTCACACATTCCACATTAGGGTTTATTGTGTATACACCTCGGTGATGTGGGTCACATTCCACATTAGTTATGTATTGTATGTGAACATAGCCATGGCTATGAACTGTGTCAGTAGCTCACACTGTACAGCAATTGTAAAGCCACATGATGCCCTGCAATGGCTATGCACATCAGCTCAGTGTGCAGTATGTCCCTGCATATTTGTAGGGTGGACAGACAACAATGCATCAGCTGAAGGCCCATGTTAGTATAACACGTCCCTGCATTGGGACACCATTACCGTACTGTAGATTGGAAAGGACACCATTGTGTTACACATGTATGCATGTCATTCAACACATCAGCAGAAGGCATGTCATACTACATGTGATTGGCAAGGTCATACGCCATACAGCAGGCCAGTGTACTGTAAACCAGTTCTGGTCTGTGGCACCATTGCAAAATAGGGACAGCCATGTCAAACATGTGTGTACAGCCACATGTACAATGTCTACACTCAGCTCAGAGGTAGGCGGAATAATGTTGAACAGACATGTACTGCTTTGGGGGAGATATACAAACTAGGGCTCAGGCAAACCATAGTATGCAGTCGACATACCCTACTGCTCATATCCTCACACATAGGGGCGGTGGCCAACACAAAGCATCAGTCTCAGATGCACAAAGGTCAGCGATGGTTTGTTAACATGTGGTGTATGTTGCACACACCATGGCAGTGCAGTGCAACGGTGCAAAGTGTATGCATTGTGTTGCAGGTATGGGGCATAGGCTACTAACACAAATGATGCAATACAGGTATGTATGTATGTTAACCACCACTATAATTATGTAAGGTGCATGCCGTCTGCTATAACACATGCATGCTGTTGTGTGCAACTCAGGGATGTATGATAACTACCACTATAATTGCCTAAGCTGAAACTATAATTGCCTAAGCTGAATGCCATCTGCCATATCACCTGAATGTAGTGTGTGTGTCTGTGTGTGTCTGTGTGTGCCAGTGTGTATGTGTCCGTGTGTGTGTCTGTGTGTGTGTCAATGTGTGTGTCAGTGTGTGTGTCTGTGTGTGTCTCTGTCTGTCTGTTTGTGTGTGTCTCTGTCTGTGTGTCTCTGTGTTTCTCTGTCTGTCTGTCTCTGTGTGTCTCTGTGTGTTTATGTGTGTCTGTGTGTGTCTGTCTGTATGTGTCCCTGTCTGTGTGTGTCTGTGTGTGTCTATGTTTGTGTCTGTCTGTCTGTGTGTCTGACTGTCTGTCTGTCTGTCTGTGTGTATCTGTGTCTGTCTGTCTGTGTGTCTGTCTGTGTGTGTGTGTGTGTGTCTGTGTCTGTCTGTGTGTGTCTCTGTCTGTCTGTGTGTGTCTGTATAACTTGTAATGTACAGTTCTTGTCTTCCCTTCACAGATGTTGATGAAGGTGCGTTGCCCTCCTGCAGTCCTCCTGATGTTAGTGCTCCCACAGACTGTAGCAGTGATGATAATAGTATGATTGAGGCACAGGCAGGGTTGTCAGGGGCTGAATCTGTGCCATTGTTTGCCATTCCACCTGTCTCCCCCTCATCCTTGCACACAGTTCCCCTGCCTGTACATACCCCATCATCACTGGCCATAGAGGAAGGACAGTTGGCGGGTGGTAGCATGGAACAGGGAAGTGTGGTGACTATGGAAGGTGTGCCTGCACACCATGATCCCAGTTAACAGACTGGTGATGTCCCACACAGGCATGTGCCCAGTGCTGCTTGTAGGAGGACCACTGGCTAACATGCCCCTGCGAGACCAAGCACATCAGCTGGAGTCACCAAACACATGTTTTGGACTGTAATGGAGGCACAGGCATGTGCTGAATGGCACAACAGAGAAGGTCTGAGGCTTCAGAGGGCTGTTGTTCATTCATTAACTGATAACATCCAGGCACTTGCAAATGCTCACCATCATCTTGCAGATGTTTTGGATAGACGATTGGATGACATGGTGGGAGTCCTTGACTGTGGCATGTCAATTCTCGAGCATGGAATGTCTGTGCTGGAACATCTGGTGGGAGTGAGGCATCGGGCACATGGACGTAGGTCAGCTACATCACCTGTTGAAGGTCTACGTGAACAAGCTACTTTACATGCCCGCTCCCATAGTGGTGGTAGCAGCAGCAGTGCAGCTAGTGCTGTGCAGTCCACACCAGGACACAGCAGACCACGTGCACATGGTCCTGGATGGTCTCAACAGGGACCAGATTCCAGTCGACATGTGTCATCAGATGGTACCTAATCTGGACCTCTGCCTGGTAGTGCCCGTGCAACCCCTGGCAGGAGCAGGTCACGTGGCCAGAGCTGGACACCGTGAACTGTGAAACCTGCCTTGTGCAGTCTGCAGCTGTCAATATTACCCCTGTGTAGGCCAGCCACATGCCAGACCTGTGTGCATGCATACACACACACTGGAAACAAATGTAGGGCACCACAACACACACATGCATAACATCCACACATGCCCAATGATATCACAAGCCCTAACACACACACATGATGTCATCCAATGGCACAACCTAGGCCTCTGGCAAACATTATCACCCTGTGTATATGATGATACCTATGCTGCATCCCTATCATCCACACCATTGGTGCAGGGACATGTTCATATGGTCTGATGCACAGGGTGAATATACTATGTAGACAATTGTAGATTAATATTGTTGAGTAGTGTTGACAGGCAGCAGACATACCATGTATTGCAGTTTTTGAATGCATTTTGTACATTTGACAGTATGTATCATGTGTAACAACATTAACAGCATGTTGATCTTGATGTTCTGCCTTCCTCTTTCAGGTGTAGTTGCATGTGCCGGGGGATGTTGGTGTTTGTGTGAGTCCCATATGTACATGTTGACTACCCACAGGTCAGTATGACAATACCTGCATGCACTTTTAGCTTCCACATCACAGTTATATTCTCCCATGTTTCAATTAAGTTTACTGTTCTAATGATCCAAGAGCATGATAGCTGTGTAGTAAGCCATCACATCCATAGTGGGTGACATCACAGGTATAGTTACCTGGAGCGCGGAGTAGGTAAAAGAGTGGTATGCTGAATGACAAGGGTAAAGGCCAGTGGAAATAGTGGCTTCTCGTTGGGAAGCAGTAATACCCACTGCCATGACAGCATGCAAACACAGACACACCCACACACTCAGGGATTGATAGTTACAGTAACACACACTCTGATACACACACACACACACACACACACACACACACACACACACACACACACACACACACACACAGTTGCCAGTGTTCAGATGAGAACCCCTGCCTATGTGCATATCATCATTATAGTACTACGCAATTACAAGACGTGCCACAGAGATTACACATGTACAGATAGTTGGAATGGCCTAAGTTCGAGGACATCAACAGGGATACTACAGTGCAATGAGTGTATGTGAGGAGGGGGGTCCATCAGTAGGCTATGTAACAACAGGTCACACCCCAGGGTGTACATGTTAACAGGCAGTTAGTATGCCCATCTACGATTGATGATTACAGGGATGCTAGATTGCTTTGAGTGGATGGGGGAAGGGGGCATTAACATTTCACTATAGTAAAATACAGCCTCACTCCAGGAACTGGACAGCCATACACACGGACAGCCATACACACACACACAAACACACACACACACACACACACACACACACACACACACACACACACACACACACACACACACACACACACACACACACACACACACTGGTATTCACAAAGATATACACCTATGTCACACACATACAGACACTTTACATGTGTGAGGTTTAACCACCTGCCTATGCCTTTCTTTCTACACTTTACTCTGTACTAGTGTCAACAACAGTGTTCAGGAGAGTGATAACATGTGGGATGTATTCCCACCCATATGTGACATATATGGACACACACCCACATGTGCCAGTACTGTGAATCAAACACCTGCCTATCTCATGATAGGTACTACAGAAGTACAGCACTATCGCATCCGGTACAATGCTTACTGACTCTTTCCTTTGACAACTGTGCTGATATATGCACAATATATGCACAGGGGAGGTATTACTGTTACAGGTGTCATGAGGTTTGCCTTCAGTGTCACCCTTACAGCATTCTACATTGTCTGTCTTCCACTTCAATTAACAAAACCTGATAGCAGGTACACAGGTTATTGTAGGACTGGTTGTAACACACCAGTGAGCTGTCCTCAGTAATCATTCATCTGCAAAGAAGCCCCACCACTTAGTAGTCATGTCCAAACATCTGTTCATACCTCATGTATGGCTTACTTTACTTAGAGCATATCCCCATATACAATTGGCAATGTTGAGGCTGTATTGCAACAGCATGATGTACTAAGTCAACAGTCACCTTCAGACATCAGACACTGCACACACATGGGATCTACACAAACAGCAATACATGTACACATATGTGGTCTACATCAGTACATGCACTAGCAGGTCAAGAGGATACATTCCACACCTTCCCCACACCATATGTGAAACATAGCCGAGCATTACACCATAATGGATGTTGTATTCATGTACTGGTAGGACACCACCACTTTCACTGAGTAGCCAAGTGTACATATATTACAACAGCACATATCAGCGTGACACACACACAGCATTATTCCATGTCATGCTCCTATAAACTGTTACTTGATAGTGCCATGGTGAAGCCAGGGCACTGTAATGGTCAACAGTGAGCACATCATATTTGCCACACACACCTCATGTGTACTGGAAGAGTGCCAACAATGTGTTCTGTTAGAGCTAGGCAGTACACTCATTCAAGCATGTGTGAGGTCTGTGTCATGTAAACATCTCACCCCAGCATGTACTAGCTATTGTGGTACTAAGGGTAATGTCCAGACAGCACACAGCATGCATGGCTTGCAATTGTTGACATGGGGTATATTTAGAAGCTGTTGCCACACATGGCTGTACATGCCATGAACATATCACCTGTGACTACTCAGGAACATACAGAGCAGAGCTGTATTTCCCTGCATCTGTCAATACAGGCTTGTGTAGGTCCTATGGTCCTGTTATTTGGGTATGTTTGTAGGCATTGCATTAGGTGGACATGTCTAAAGACATACATGCCACATGAGGTGTTGTATGAAATGATAGGTGTCATGGGTGACCAGTAGAGAGGAGATATTACCTCTGTCAACATAGATATCGAACCTTATGTATTGTTAACATGCTATCTGCCATGTGCATGTGTGTAATGACTGTAGCCACCTCTATGTAGAAAGGTAAATGAAAGCTATGGTAATGTCATTCATGTTGTATGAGTGTGGGATGTACATATCCAGGGCGGGTACGGTTAGGTCATATCCAACCATAAGGATGTTGTTTACTGGTGTACAGCAACAGTCAACCATGTTAATGCTGACAACATCCAAGGGACCCTGGTATGTGTACAACTGAGCTGGTTACAAACAGTGGTAATATTGCATTGCATAAATCATTATGCAGCTGTGTCTATACATGGGTACTTTGCACAGTTGATGTAGGCCTATGTACAGTCAACCAATCAAGGGTTATCTGGTGGTCTAACATACTATGTCATACCACATATGGATGTGTGTTGGTAGTCTGGGAACAAGATGGTGGATGTATATGAGGATACAACCTAGAATGCAGCATTTGCCACTGTCACCTGTACTTGACTCATCTGTGATGCTTTATGTCGGAGTAGTGGTCTTTACATGTGAGTAGCCTTTATGAATATGTGCACACCACCACCTGGAATGGTCCATACCACTGTTATGGCCCATATGTCTGGATCTGGGTTATATGGTAGTAGTGCAATTGTGCACTACAGAGCCTTCAGCCAGGTGTTCCTCACTGCAGAGATGTCAGTATTCCCCATTGTAGGCTCTACATTGAGCAAATGGATTACTAAAGCCACACATCTAGCACAGATTAGCATAAGCATCCAATGCAATTGTCATGTAGGTGTCAGGGTGTTACTTCTGTGTGTAGAACATTTGCCTTGGAATGCGGCTATATGGGTAAATGCGACCTAGGTATTAGCCATGCACACGTGTAACATGGATGCATGTGCTCTGTGTTGAAGGCTAGTCGTTCAGTCATGACAGCCCAGAATGACAGACACTGGACAATCTCATAATAACAGCAGGACATTGGCTCATTGTTTTGGTCTTGCAGTTGCCACCCGTCCCATGACATCACTGCACATGGCATTAATGTGCTTGGTAGCAAATGCCCCATGTAAGGTGACGGACAGCAGCAGAACTTGTGTATATGACCAATGTGAGATATACTTAGAGTAGCAGTCCTGCTAATAATGACAACTACTAACACAGCCGGGAGAGGTCATCTTGACACCTGCACCTTAGTATCATTACACAAGGTGGCTCACACATTATGCTTGCACATGCCACTGTTCCACGTATAATGCCACTGTCCACAACCTGCTATCAATGCATGCCTTTCATGGCAGCAAGGTGTGTGACACATGCTGTAGGTAGCATCTGCCTGTGTGACCCAGGAAACATATTGTCTGTCACGTCCACACATGCATGAATGTGTATACGTAACATATATATGTCAGTACTTCATGTACATGTATGCATGTGTATCACACAGCACAGACACAGATATATAATTTACAGGCCACATACAGGTATCAGGTAGTAAACCAGTATGATGTGCATATATACTGACAGGTAAGATGTACCTAGTTGTAAACCTGTGTGTTTACAATAGGAGTCCATTACAATGTGTTCTGTACATGTAAGTGTTTGAGCATGCACACTGTGGCCTTCAGTGGTTAGAATCGGAGTGCATCCCAAAACAGCCCTGTCCTACTAAGTGTATGAGCGTACTCACTGCCACCTTGTGTAATTTGAGTCAGTGCATCCAACAAGCCCTTTGTTACTAAGTGTATGAGCATGCCCAGTATAACCTTGTGTTGTTGTAGTCATAGTGCATCCCAAATGGCCCTGTGCTGCTAAGTGTATGAGCATGCCCACTGTAACCCTGTATAGTGATAGTAGTTGTCCATTCCACAGATGGTCATACTCCATTTCAGGTTCCTGTTGTGCTACAACTATACCTCGGAGGCCTACCTGCGGATGATGTGTCTTGTTTGTGCATACAGGTTGTAATGGACACCTACTTTAAACACACAGGTCTACAGCTATGTACTTTGTGACTGTCAGTCTCCCTGTTGTTGTTCTCAATTGCAGAAGGGCAATCTGACTGCCTTGGAATGTGTAATTTCTGTAGCACATCTCGTAACTGTGTAGTATTGTAATAATGATCTTTAGATAGGCAGGAGTTCTGATCCCACCACTGGCAATTGTGTGTGTGTGTCTCAGCAAATAGCTGAGTGTGGTTGTGTGTGCGTATTTGTGTCTGCATCCTGTCATAGCCGTGGTCACTGCTGTATTCCAAAGAGATACCTCCTTTTGCACTGGCCTTTATCCTTGTCAACCGCTAAACCTCTCTCTTCCCCCCTCCCCACTGCAAGTAATTGGTCCTGTGATGTCACCCAGCTCAAACGTGGATTCTGTAAGTGTAATTGTATGTGTTCTGTGGCACATACCCCAACTGCATACCACTGTACTAGTTACCTTTACATAGGCATGACGTGTATGCACAATACTGGCAAGTGTGTGCCTGTTTGTGTGTGTGACTACCCTATAGCGAGGCATACACATGTGTAATGTCTTTTAGCACACCATGGTAGCCATCTGTGGTGACCGGTGTCTACAAAGTATTACATAGTTAGGAATGGTAAAGAATGCACAGTCAAGCACGACTACAGTTGGGTATGTTATTTTCCTGTGCCACTGTCGTGCAGTGACACAGAAGTGGTCACTGGGGTGTTGGTCCATACCCGTCATTCCACCACCCTAACTCCACAATCCCCAGGGTAGATTACATTAACCATCATTCTCCACCCCAAACTCCACATACACAGCAACCATCCCTTCTCTGGTGAACTGCTTATGATTTAAGTGTTATAACACAAGAGATGCCTCTGTTTTGTGTACACGTTAGTTCCTTTGGAACCCTTCTGTGTCACAAAGGGCGTTCAGATGTGTGTGTATCTATATATATATATATATATATATATATATATATATATATATATATATATATATATTTATAGCTATGGCTGTGTCTGTGTATATGCATATATATATATATATTTATATATATATATATATATATATATATATATATATATATATGTGTGTGTACACATCCCATAGGTGTATATATATATATATATATATATATATATATATATATATATGCAGTTATGATAGTTGTATAGATGTAGACTTGTCTTTGTTGTTTCACAGAGTACAGTACATTCAAGGGTGCTGTACATATGTACACAAAGGGACTGCCCCATTTGTTTTTAGTACTGTGGAATACCTGTAGTAGGATGTGCATTATAGACTCCATGCAGCATGTGTACAACCCAGATGGCTTAGTGGTATGTCCAGTGACCTCAGTGTGCATGGTCCAGGGTTCAAGACCTGCAAGCCTTGTTGATACTGACAATTAGGACTGCATAAGACACTTGTAAGCAGATGTAAATGTGTTTTCGTGACAGTAAACAGTGGGTGCATGTAGGTAACAGACATGTACAACCCACAGTACAATTGGAATGCCTTTCTTTGGCAAACCTGCCGATGTCACCCACCTAAGAATACACCTCTGGGACTGCTGCAATCCAATAATCTCCATGACGTGTGTTGTAACTTCATAATGCTGTAGTGTGTTAAGCTAGTTTGGTAGGTTTTCTAATCCCAGACAGGTCAACTATGTGTGTCTGCCTGCTTGCCTGTGAAAGAAACGATGCTTTTAGAGTACGCACACTTTTTACAAACCACATGACCACCTTTGGCAATCCTGCTGATGTCACCCACCTAGAAATACACCTCTAGGACTGCGGTAACCTTGTATTCTCTGTAGTGCATGCTATAATTGTGTATTGCTGTCGTGTGATAAACTAGTTAGGTAGGGGTTCCATTCCAAGAGATGCCAACTCTAAGTGTGTGTGTCGTTCTCTGCCTGAGACAAGAACAATGCTTTATAGAGTATGCACACTCTTTACAATTCACATGACCACCTTTGGCAATTCTGCTGATGTCACCCACCTAGGAATACACCTCTAGGACTGTTGTAATCCAGTATTCTCCATAGCACGTGCTGTAACTGCATATTGCTGTAGTGTGATAAACTAGTTGGGTAGGAGTTCTATTCCAAAAGAGACCAACTGGGTGTGTGTCTCTGTCTGGCTAAAACAATAACGGTGCTTTTTAGATGATGCACACTCTTTACAATTCACATGACCACCTTTGGCAATCCTGCTGATGTCACCCACCTAGGAATACACCTCTAGGAGTGTTGTAACCCTGTATTCTCCATAGTGCGTGCTGTAACTGAGTATTGCTGTAGTCTGATAAACTAATTAGGTAGGGGTTCTATTCCAAAAGAGACCACCTGTGTGTGTGTGTGTGTCTGTCTGGCTGAGACAAGAACAATGCTTTTTCAAGTATGCACACTCTTTACAATTCACATGACCACCTTTGGCAATCCTGCTGATGTCACCCACCTAGACATACACCTCTGGGAGTGCTCTAACCCAGTAATCTCCATAGCGCGTGCTGTAACTGTGTAATGCTGTAGTGTGATACACTTGTTAGGTAGGGGTTCTATTCCAGGGCAGGGCAGGTGTGTGTGTTTGATTGTCAGAGCCTGTGTGGAGGTGGCTCTGAGTGTCTAACCAGTGGACATGTTAGGGAGCGGATTTTGTAGTTTTCCTATATGGTGTCCATCTTATATGTCACAATGTCCACCTCACGAAGAGTACAGATGTCAGTCAGCCAAGGGACTGTGTTGGCAAGCCATACCCCTACATCTGGCAAAAGGCATGGTGAACAAAGTATGCAACCCTACTATTACCGGGAATACATCCTGCACCCATGTGTCATACACAGACACACTTGCCTAGAATATCCCGCTATGTTGCTAGTACCCTGTACATTGATGACACATAGTAGGGATGGTGTGATTGCAGTGGGCTGCAGAGGGCTTAGCACCCTGTACAGCAGTACAATAGGCACATAATTGCGGACAATGTGCCTTCACTATGTTCCCCACTGGATGCCTGCAACATATGTGGTGCCATCAAATGTGATCCACAGAGGCCATACAATGCCTTATACATGTGCCCTGTATTGACCGATGCCACTGACACCAGGGAATACCTGTATCATGCTATCAATGCAGGTGCAGGGTCAACCTGCTGACTATAAGCAGGTTCTGCCACACTAGGCCAGTATTGGCATATCGGAGGATAACAGTCTGTATACACAACATGTGCCAGCCAAACCAGGTACACCTGTACATGTCACTGTACATTATTGTGGGACATGCACATCACAGGCAATGTCCATGTCAAGGACTATCAAACACAGACATGACATGCATTGCAAAGCTATGGCCATACACAATGGTAACCAGGATGTCAGGACAGTTCATACAATACCCATCTGTGTGAGACATTGCAGACACTACACCCCTGTACCACACTACTGGTGTGATGCCAAGGATTACCGCTCACCCAGCCTTGTACAGCCATCTTGCACAGCCAACCACTACACACCCATGAAGAAATGCACACATGCATGTCATTACTGGCACTTTGTGTCTGCATGTGGGGTATTATGCTCCCAACTACAGTCACTCCCAGTATAACTCCCATTGGCATACCGACAGATGTTAAACACGTCCACATGCCCTAGCCAACAGAACCTCTGGATATCCCCTGTGGTGCATGTAGTACCTGTGCATTACTGCAGTGTGGCAAACTAAGTAGTTTGGGAGTGTATTTGTGGGCCTGGCAAAGAGTGTCAATGTGAGTCCATTAGAGTGTGTGGTTGTGTTGACAATGACATCTGTTCATGTGGACAGCCATGTGTGCTACACCTAATGTATGTCTACTATATCTCTGTTGCAGATGTCACTCACCAACGCACATATATGTTCTTACAGCACACCAATATGTCAGCTTTGTGGCACATGGAGTAACTGCATGCACTTGTAATAGTAATGACTAGTCAGTCAGTGGTTTGAACCCCTGTACTGGTAGGTGGGTGACAGACAATGCTTAGGTTTTAGTCTCCAAGCCAATCTCTGATGTACTTTGCCTCTGTCTGTCCCTCCCACACACTCTTTGGTGGATGTGGAGGTGTACACCTGCTCAGCAGCAGCTTGTGCATTGTAAGTGATGGCCATGATCAGATGAAGGCCTCTGCACCTATTGCAGTCCTACTCTAGCTGATTGCATGTGGAACAGCTGGGATGATGTTCCCATAGCCATTCACATGAAAAACACAGTACAATATCTAGGAACATCATGTTGGTGTTTGCCCATGACAGTCGCTGTGAGTGGTACCTGGATCTGGTGTTTGGTAAACGGCATCACAGATGATATCTGGATGTTCCTCAAACAACATACACAGTGGAAAATAGCCTAAATACAGGAGGGTGATATGCCAGATATGACTACAGCATGTAAGTGTAGCTATGCTTCATTGAAACTACTGCCTGTTTAACAAGTTGTGTGTGGTAATGGCTATTCTGCATGTTTTAAAACTGACAAGACAGTGCTCTGTTTGTGAGGGGACCCCCATCTGTAGGGCCATCTGTGGACTGGTCAGTGCGTGGAACCATTTGTTTCCTGTTTTACTCACTGAACACACATCTGTGAACAGCAGGAGCATAGTGTGAGGACTGCAGCCAGTACATGGTGATAGTGATGAGTTACTGCCATCGCATCCCTGACTGGACATATGTCACATGAAACAGTGGTATGATAGACACTTTCTGGGGTTCTCAGTGACATGCCAATAATGGGCCACTGTTCATAGCTGCAGTCACAAATCTTCTACAATTTGTACAGATGTCATGCAGTATATATGCATGTGTTGTGCTCCCTCTGCAAATGTATACCATCTGTTGTGTTGGGTTGATGGTCATATCTATGCATGCTGTTATAAATAATCCTGACTGCTGTTGACTATTACTAAGCCATATCTGTGTTTAAACTGCAACACCATAGGCTGTATGGGTTTGGAGGTCCAGGCAGAACCTCTTGTCCCACTTCAGCTGGCCATGGCACCGTGCACCAGCACATCTGGAGCCCAGCCTTGGACCTCCACCTCAGTTGGCTTTGCACCACCTTCTGGTGGTACCACCACTGGTGATGGGGCTTGTCCCCCCTGGGATCAGGTCCAGACAGGAACATGTCCGCTGTCGTACAGTCCCAGACGTGGTGCATAGGGGTCTCAGTAAGGGGTTTCGAGGCCAGATACGCCAGCTCAAGGACATAGTGTCACACTTACAGGGTGAGGTTGCACCTCCTAGACAGTCCCCAGCACTGCCACCTTTGCAGCTGTTTTGGTGCAGTGGTAGCTGCCCATGGCTGGGGACCTCCATCCCACTGTTTCCATCTGGGGGATCATGAGCTTGTGACTGCTGAACACCCCTCCTTGTCCGAGGTGTATCCCACCACATGTGTCATATACCGACCCTGTATGCTGTCTTGTCTGTCATCCTACCCTACCTATCCTCCACGAGCATACCTACTCTCCTTCCCCCACATCCCACTCTCACCCTACAGAAACAAAAGGCCAATTGGTTCCTAGAACAACATTTGCCCCATACATAGCTGTCCATTTCACACACGTGTCCACTGGATACATGTAACCCTTTTAATATGCATCACAACATACTCCAGTTGTCCTCACCCCTGTCTCTCAGGTGCATGATCCTACTATGCACATGACTCCTAAATGTTCTAGGTACACTTGATGTGGACGACTCCATTGTACACACAACACTTACCTTTACCATGATGATGATGTCGCACACAGCACCTTACAAAAGTACTGTTCTCACATAATGATTGGACAGGAACTGTTGTGTTAATTTAAATAACATGCACAGAGTGATATATATGGCCAATGTACAAATGTTTGCGTGTATGAATGACACGTCTGTCTGAGGGCATATTGATATTACATAGGACAACAGCACTACATAATACAGGCATTGTTGGTGTTTCCCTTTTCATTCCTTTGTAATGCTTTGTTGTCACATGGGATGTTCCTGATATATCTATATATATGTATGTATCTATATGCTGGACATAAACACTCACACATACATCTGCATGATGGAATGCATTTCCTATACTGTTGAATGACTGCGCTGGATAATATGTTTGTGATAAGGTCTGATGTCTGTAAATCTGTCATGGCTTAGTGATAAATCACAATAGCTGTGTGTACAGGGTCCTTGTTTCGAACCTTGCAGAGGCTATTTATTTTGTTGCTGGGCAGAACAAGGCCACTGGATATGGAGAGATTAAGGCACATTAAAGCAGTTGTGAGCGGGTGTGTATGGGTTTGCATGGTGCTAAGTAATGCTAACCTCTGGTTATAGTTTCTTACACTCAGTTAGCCTCTACATTGCTTTACCAGTGTAATACTCGCATACTGGCGGCCAAATAGGCTTATACCTGCTTCTGCCACACTTGTAAATGGACTGCATTTGGTGTTTTCATCTGACACTCACACCCCTGGGTGGGAGTGAGGACTACGATATTACCTTGTGATGCCTATTACATCAGATTACATGCCTACAGTATCAGGAATGGCTGCCCATTAGGCGACAGCATGCTGTTCGACTGTACAGAATCCACGGCCTGTCCAGAGTTTGATTCGTATTATTGGTGTGTTCCTCTTACAATCTGCACCCATCTGGCTAATACATGGGAACTGACACTCTTCAATACAAACAAGTAGTTGGGTTTTGGAACCTACATCCTTCAGCCGAGTCATGCTACTGCATAACTAATATTCTATCATCTTTCTAATGTTGTCAGTGCAATATGTGCTTTCTGTCCCTATCAGACCTCTCATACGATTGGGGAAAAATACAAACTGAATCAGGGACACGGCATAACAACATCAGGGACACATTTAAATTATTGGTGCTATTGACCTGACACATTGACAGACTCAGAGCATATGAATTCATACACATTTTCTGAGGTAAATGATGTTTATAACTCTTAATTGTTGTCTTTATTCATTACGTGTAATTCACCACCTTTCCTCCAAATGTCACTAGTTTTAGGAGGGATTAAGTGGGACAGAATTAGAAACTGACTCAAAATCAGGGACATCCCTGGATATCAGGGACAGTTCAGAGGTATGGTCCCTATTTGTTCCCCCAGTGGTTGATGTCCTGTCCAGTGGATGTGCTCTTAGAGGTTGAGAGGTATGGGCATCAGCTATGCCCATTTCGGAATATTACTTACATCCCTGGGGCAGTCCTAATACCACTGCACCAGCCAACACCTGCATGCCTAGGCCCATAATTGCATACCCATAGTTCCCCCACCTGCCACTCCTCTGCAGCACTCATCCTTACTGTGGGTGCAGGTGGGATATAAACACACCACTAAACACTGCCCTCTCTCCCTGTGTCAGGACACATGTCGTACATTGTGTTGAAACAAACACAAAAGGCCAGCAAAATAGTTCCACCGTTTATTGTGAGGTATAAAAAACGGACCAAATGATCCCGTTGTTTTAAACAGAAATACTCATACTAGTTTCGGCACCCGCCTTCTTCAGTGAGTATTAACAAACAAAATTATTTGAAATAAAACCAACGTCAGTATAAATACTGTTGTTATCCAATAGAAACTGAGACATTTAAATTAAGCTCCCAACACAGAATTAAAGTCATACCATGAACAAAAATTATCAAAATACATAAATGTAAACACATATGTTAACCTAATAATAACATATAATGCAAAATGACCAGGAAAAACCTCTTTAAAAGGTATAATGTTTGCCTGTGTCAATATGCAAAAAAATTTTATAGGTAGTAATCTCTTAGGTATCAGTATACCTACAATATAAGAACTATATACTCAAATGGTGACTTGGATAGTTAACATCATAATTTATAGATGGTCATTCAGACCAGATGGAAAAAGAACACCAAGATGTGTGATCCAATGAAATATATAGGTGATGATATGTTAGGTATCAGTATACATGCAATATAAAAACTATATACTCAAATGGTGATTTTGATGGTAAACATCATAATTTATAAATGGTCATTCAGACCAGGTGGAAAAAGAGCACCAAGGTGTGTGATCCAATACTTTTCTTTGTGGCTTAGTATTCCTGGCCAACCTGTTGGATTATTCCTGTTACCCGTAATTTTATCAATAATAGTGAACATAAACCCCATAATTGCATACCCATAGTTCCCCCACCTGCCACTCCTCTGCGGCACTCATCCTTACTGTGGGTGCAGGTGGGGTATAAACACACCACTAAACACTGCCCTCTCTCCCTGTGTCGGGACACATGTCGTACATTGTGTTGACTCATGGGTTATCAGGATTGCATAACCTAGGGGGCGTGGCCAAGGATGAACACAGGATAGCAGCAGATTTCTTCAGCTCCACCAATTTCATTACACTGACAGGAATTAATTACTTAAAAAATTAATTTTTGAAGTAATTTTCTTTCTAAATACGTTTGTTTTATATAGTTCTTGAACTATATCTAAAAAAGAAAGGAAATCTTAACAATATTCCTGTCAGAAATCACTGTGGAAATTTTCCTGTCAATTTATCAGTCTGAAATGAGTTCCAGTAAGACAAATTCTCAAGACTCCAGCATCAAGAAAGAACTTCAGTCTCTGATAATTATAATCCAGCAACTTACTGATAAAATGGATAAAATGGATACTAAAATAGACACCTTCATAGAAAAAACTACAAAACAAATAGACCTGTTACATACAGACCTGCAACAACAGAAGAACCAGATGACAGGCATAGAAGAAGCTGTGAATGACATGGAAAATAGAATCCAAGAAGAGGAAATCAACATTGAGTTTCTGCTGAAACAAAATACACATTTACAAACAAAGCTGGATGACCTGGAAAATAGATCTAGGCGCAATAACATTAGGATTTTTGGACTGCCAGAAAATATTGAAGGTAGCAATATTACTTCTTTTTTAACAACTTGGCTCCCTAAAACTTTAGACTTACCAGAAGCATTCTCTTTTGGTATCGAAAGAGCACATAGATCTATAGCTAATACTAACTCTAACAAAAAATATCCTAGATCAGTTATAGTTAGATTTCTATCATCTTTTGATAAAGAGATGGTTCTTAAATCTGCTTGGGCTAAAGCTCCTGTTAAGATTAATGAGACAACTGTGCATTTTGACAATGACTATTCTTCCATGGTAATAGCTAAAAGAAAAGTTTTTCTGCCACTAATAAGGGAGCTTAAAAAAGCACAGTTTAAAACATACCTTCTGTTTCCTGCCAAGCTTAAGACCTTCCTTCCTGATGGTCCTAAGGTTTTCAATGATTTAGACTCTGCTTTACTGTTTGTCAAAGAAAAAAGGATTTTGGATAAAATAGAAGAAATGGAATGGGCTAGTTCTTCATTAAAGAGATTGGCAACTGAAGCTTCGTGGAAGACTTCAGAGAAGAAGAAGAGACTAAAAAACAAATGATTTGTTATATGTTTTTTTTCTCTCTCATCATTTTAGTTCATTATTAATCTTTTTGAATATAGTTCCTGCATTTCCAGAAAGCCACAAATATTTTGGAAAAGATTTAATCAAAGTTATTCTCTATGTGCAAAGAAATGTTTTGTTTCATAACCAGTCAAAATACCTGAAGATTTAATGGCAAGCTGTGATTCAATTTGTTTCTCTTTCTGAAAAAGTAAGGTTAGTAATTTGATACATTTTTATCTTTACCTTTTTTCCTTCTCCTTTTATTATTTTCTTTGTTTAAACAATGACATTCTATTTAGATTATGTAGTGGGTAAAGGGTGGGGAGGGCAGGAGAGAACAGTAATGAAAATATCATTAATAGAATAATAACATATTTATTCCTTGTAAAAGTTTTATAAGTTCTTCAAATGCTATTTCTAATTATACTTTCTTGATTATACTGCTTATGCCTGTTTGTAAATAATCTGTTATGCTTTAACTAATAATAATCAGAACTAAATAAGAATAAATAATATGTTTTATTTTTAACTCTATTAATATAAACAGTAAGTAACATTCCATTGTATATACTTCTTACAGCTTTCTCTTACATTTTTATTTCTGCCTCACTCCCTTTTATTTTCTACTCTCTTTTCTTTTCTTTATTAATATATAGAAATGCTTTTGATTGTGTGGGCACAGTGAATAATAGGATTTGTATGAAAATTGAGTTGGGAGAAGAATGTTGAGTTTTATTGCTTGTTGGTAATTTTGGGCTTAATTTCACTTACATAGAGGCTGTAATGATCTGTGGAATACATTGTGAAGGTTTTGTCATGTTTAGATGCATTTACACTGCTAAATAAATGTTTGTCACTAGTTTTTAATAAGTTTCCCACCAAAATGTTAAGAGAGACAATCTGAGATGTGGGCTGTCTCATGCACAGTGTTCATGAGTTACTTCAGAAGCTTCAGCTCACAGAATTCTCACAGAGAAACTGAAAGCAGTTAGTATAACCTTTGACATAGTTATCACACTGACACACCACAGATTCAGGAAAATACTCTATTCATAAAATATGTCAGTTATAATGTTTTGTTTCATAACCAGTCAAAATATTTGAAGATTTAATGGCAAGCTGTGATTCAATTTGTTTCTCTTTCTGAAAAGAAGTAAGAGGCTGTAATGGTCTGTGGAATACATTGTGAAGGTTTTGTCATGTTTACATGCATTTACACTACTAAATGAATGTTTGTCACTAGTTTTTAATAAGTTTCCCGCCAAAATGTTAAGAGAGACAATCTGAGATGTGGGCTGTCTCATGCACAGTGTCCATGAACTACTTCAAAAGCTTCAACTCACAGAATTCTCACAGAGAAACTGAAAGCAGTTGACATAGTTATCACACTGACACACCACAGATTCAGGAAAAATACTCTATTCATAAAATATGCCAGTTATAATGAGTCTAAATGATGTAGTTTCTTGTAGTAAGTAAATGTCTTATTTTAGAAGGCATAGAAAATGAAACATTTATTTAAATGTTTTTGAAAATCTACTTAACAGCAGCATAATAATCTGTGTTAAAAATTTGTGTTCCAAACATATACTTTACTATAACTCATTTAATTCATCTGATTGACAAGCATAAATAATCTTATAACTCTATTCTGGAAGAAATGTCATGTGATATATTTTAAAGCAGTAGGTTAGCATGATTGTAAAATCTGGTTACTAAAATGTGTTTGCTGTGCATTATTTTGTACAAAGCAGACAGATTTATTCTAGGGACAGCAAGTAGGATAGTGCTCAACAAAGACACAACTCAGTGAGATCATATATATATATATATATATATATATATGTGTGTGTGTGTGTGTGTGTGTGTGTGTGTGTGTGTGTGTGTGTGTGTGTGTGTGTGTGTGTGTATGTGTATGTGTGTGTGTAAGTGTGATGGCTTTTTTTTTTTTTTATAATAATGCAAGTGTTTCTGAGAATCTGCATAACTATCCAATATGATTTATAATAATTTCTATGAATACAATATTTTACTCTATTGACAAAATGAATGTTTGCCACAAGTTTTAATAAGTTTCCCGCCAAAATGTTAAGGGAGACAATCTGGGATGTGGGCTGTCTCATGCACAGTGTCCATGAACTACTTCAAAAGCTTCAACTCACAGAATTCTCACAGCGAAACTGAAAGCAGTTAGTATAACCTCTGACCTAGTTATCATACTGACACACCACAGATTCAGGAAAAATACTCTATTCATAAAATGTCAGTTATAATGAGTTTAAATGATGTAGTTTCTTGTAGTAAGTAAATGTCTTATTTTAGAAGGCATAGAAAATGAAACATTTATTTAAATGTTTTTGAAAATCTACTTAACAGCAGCATAATAATCTGTGTTAAAAACTTCTGTTCCAAACATATACTTTATTATAATTCATTTAATTCATCTGATTGACAAGCATAAACAATTTTATAATTCTATTCTGGAAGAAATGTCATGTGATATATTTTAAAGCAGTAGGTTAGCATGATTGTAAAATCTGGTTACTAAAATGTGTTTGCTGTGCATTATTTTCTATAAGGCAGACAGATTTATTCTAGAGACAGCAAGTAGGATAATGCTCAACAAGGACATAACTCAGTGAGATCAGATATATATATATATATATATATATATATATGTGTGTGTGTGTGTGTGTGTGTGTATGTGTATGTGTGTGTGTATGTATGTGTGTGTGTGTGTCTGTGTGTATGTGTGTGATGGCTTTTTTTTTTAATAATGCAAGTGTTTCTGAGAATTTGCATAACTATGCAATATGATTTATAATAATTTTTATGAATACAATATTTTACTCTATTGACAATAATGAGTTTAAGTAACTGCTCATATACAAACAATTCAAGATTTTTTTTTTGGAAGCTGTTAATAGTATTCACATGACAGAAAATATATGCATCTTAATATATGTAATGTCTGAATCATATTAGCCAAAGTTTTTGATTTAAATGAATGTTAGAACCTAATTTTCTCTCCTCTTGATTTCTAACATCAAGATTATTTGAATGCTATTTGAATACAAGTGTTATATATTACATAGATCTATATAGTAGTATGAACAGTTTTTTTTTAAAAAAAGAAAGTTTATTTTAGTTTATATGATGCTGTTTTACCAAATGTGTAGTTTTGTCTTGATAGATAATTGAATTGAAAACTGTTAACCTCAGTTAAATATAACTAGTATTAAATTGATAAGGTGGTAGCTGAGTTACTGCTGCTTAGGGTAGGGGGTTAACTTGAGTAGTAAATGCTACTCTAAGTTGGAGTTTTCAACTCCAGGCTGGATGCAAGGTTTAATCCTTACATTATTTTCACTTGTTCATTGTTATATGTATATAGTTTTGACATCCACAATATATTTTGTACACTCATTGTCACTACAAACAAAATTGAATCCTATACAAAATCCCATAAGAGATTTAATAAATACAGCTATATTTAAAGGTACACCTAAAAGAGGAGATGTAACATTATTTATCTTGTTATTTGTTATTTCGATCATAAGATTCTTGAGTTTTAAAAAAGCCAAATGACATCTTTAAAAGGAATTTCTTTAAACATTAATGGATTGAATAATCCGTGTAAAAGGGCAAGCCTAATAAGATACATTAATTTACACAAGGCCAATCTTGTCTTCCTGCAAGAAACCCATCTCTTGAAAAAAGATATTGATAAACTAGCCACTAATAAGTATACAGTATTGGTTAGTTCAGAGCACACTCAGAAAAAGAGGAGTGGCTATTTTATGGAATAAAAGTATGCCCATTCCTAAAACCATTAAGTCTTTTCAGGATGACAAAGGAATGTTTTGTATGGTTACAATACAAATTAATGGGAAGACTTACACTTTAATTAATGTATATTGGATACCTGGAATTGGTATTAATACAGTGAAACATCATATTGATAAGATCATATCATTCTCTATAGGGGATATTATTTTAACTGGTGATTTTAATTGTATACTACATGAAAGTGATACTACCACTATAAGGAAAAGAAGAATTACATCTAATGCAAAACATTTAAATGATTTTGCTAATTCTTATCATTTGAATGATATTAATAATCAGATAGATTCAAAATCATTACCATACACCTTTTTTCTAACAGATACAAAACTTATTCAAAAATAGATAGGGTCTTTATTTCTAACCAGATGGTAACAGATTTAATTAATTCCAAAATCATTTCATGTCCTATATCTGATCATAACTCAATTGTTTTTGAATTCATGACAAAAAATACTCATAATGTTCAGATCAAAAGGATACCAGCATACTTAACTCAGCTAAAAGACTATAAAGAATATATACTTTCAGAAGTACAACATTTTCTAGACATAAATAATACTCCTGAAGTCTCCATTGTCTATGTTTGGGATGCCTTAAAATCATATCTATATGGACAAAGTATCAGATGGTATAATAATAAAAGGAAATCTTGGGATAAGGAATTGTTAGATATTCAAAGTAAATTAGACTCTTATAAACATAATAATAAAGAAAATATTATGGACAAGAAAGTTATTGAAGAAATAAACAAACTAAATGAGAAATACAAAGAAATTTTAACTCATAAAGTTAAAATAACTTTAGAGAAATACAAGTTTTGTCTTATTCAATAAGCCCCAAATACTTACATAGACTTAAAAATAAAACAAAAGATTGAATAAACAAAACCATATCAAAGAAATCTTTTCTCTAAGGAAAAAGAAGAATGTTTCTAGTATACCAGAAATACTGGATGAATTTAGAAATCACTTTCACAAGATTAACCATAACAACATTAACATGGAACCTAAAGATAAAATAAAGGAGTTTATAACCACAAACATGAATAAAAAGCTTAATAAACAACAGATTAAACTATTGTACAAGAGTATTTCATATACAGAAGTTATTACACAAATAAATAAGCTTAAATCAAACAAAGCACCAGGTAATGATGGTATTATACCAGGGATATATAAAATCCTTTCTAAAACTACATATTCATTAATACATAAGGTTTTTATTTTGGCCCAAACTGAGTTAATAACCCCCCCCCATCTTGGCAATATACATTTATTTCACCAATTTTAAAACCTAATAAAGATCCAACTAGATGTTCTTCATATAGACCCATCTCATTACTTAATGTTGATTATAAAATGTTTATGAGTATTTTTGCTGATAGATTGAAGACAATCATCCCCAGCATTATAGATATAGATCAGACGGGCTTCATTGTAAATAGAAATACTTTTGATAATATAAGAAGAACTTTAACATTAATTGATTTTGCAAATAGGAAAAAGAAAGATTTAACACTTATTAGTCTTGATATAGGTTCAGCATTTGATTCAGTAAGTTGGGACTATCTGTTTACCTTACTGAAATGCACAAACTTCTCTGATGCATTTGTAAATTTAATTGAGCATTTATACAAAGGAACGCTGGCTTATATTAAGGTAGGAACATATGTTTCACAAAAAATACCCATTCTTAAAGGTACAAAGCAAGGATGTCCACTTTCTCCACTATTATTCACTTTAGTAATGGAGCCTTGGGCTAATTTGATTAGAAACAGTACTGACATAGAGGGTTTTGAAATAGACGAAAATACAACATCAAAAATTTAACTTTTTGCAGATGATGTTGTAATTACATCAGCAGGATCTAATTCTTCTATGCAGTCATTATTTGATAAAATGATGAATTTTAAAAGTATTTCTGGTTTAATATTCAATGAAGAAAAAACTAAAATACTACCTATATATACACAAAAAATATTCTCATTAGTGATTTTACTAAATATGTACCCAATTCAGGTCAGATAACTTATTTAGGTATAATACTATCTAAAGATATTAAATCTATTATATATAATAACTATAATACCTGTTTTCTTAATATACAAAATCTTTTTAATACCTGGAATAATATGTTTTTTACTATGGAGGAGAGACTTACAATTATTAAAATGATAATATTCCCCAAGATTTTATACTTAATACAATCAATAATACTTTCACCTACAAAAATAATTATCAAGAAACTGAATAAATAACAAAGCAAAAAAAGGCCACACACAGCAAACAGAGCACGGTGCCCACACAGGAAAAAAGTTCATAAACCAAAACAGTCATAAAAGTGTGGGTACCTAATGGCAGTTCAACTGGTTTCAGTTATCAGTTCTCACCACGTCACAGGAATAAAAGGTCTCTTCAGGAACACAGGTCATAAAGTCCTCTTCAGGAACACAGGTCATAAACTCTTTCAAGTATCCAAGTAAATTATTATCCTTTTACTTCGGTGTCTCGTTTTACTTGGATACTTGAAACAGTTTATGACCTGTGTTCCTGAAGAGGACTTTATGACCTGTGTTCCTGAAGAGACCTTTTATTCCTGTGACGTGGTGAGAACTGTTAACTGAAACCAGTTGAACTGCCATTAGGTACCCACACTTTTATGACTGTTTTGGTTTAAGAAACTGAATACACTAATGTTAAATTTCTTATGGGCACCTAATAGACCTAGGATTGCATTAAAGAAACATACTAATAGCTGGTCTCAAGGGGGTATTTCTTTTCTAGACTTTAATTTATATATTATCTCTTCTATTATAAAAGTTATTACTTTATTAATAGATCAGTCATATATCGCAAAATGGAAAGATTATTGGGAGCTAATTAGTATGCACTTCATGAAAATCTCCTTAACACATAAAAATATGATTGTAAATAACTCCATGTTGTGGTTGCTAAAGGAATTTTGTACTTCACCTATTACACCTAAACATATGGTTTGTTACCCATTAAATATTATTATTAGTTATCGTAACTTTATATTCATGCACCCTAAGTATAGGGAATGGAAATTTATTGTATTCCCTATAATGTATACTCAGGGTATGCTTATGTCATCTACTTCTGAAGGAGCTCATTTAGCTATAGATAATGATCTAAAGTACTGGTATCAGCTGATATCTGATAATAAAGTTAAAAATCTAGATTTCTTAAAACAAGAATTTGATCTAAGAGAAACTTGCTGGTTAGAGGTTCAGATCTTTAGACAACATCTCATTGATAGAATAGATCTAATGTCTATAACAGTTAAAGAATCTATTCCAAAACTGATTGATTACTTGATATTAAATTTACAGCATAAAGTTTCTGATAAAGGTAAACTTTCATATATACATAAAATTATCAGACAAGAAACTTTTTACAGTGTAGATTCATACTGGAATTATTTCACCTCTATTAATGGGGACCCACCAACTCAACAAGATAAACAATATATATTGGAATCTGCTTATAGAACTACATCTTCCATTGTCTGGCAACTTTATACATGGAAATTTTTACATAGATATTTTTATACACCTTTGATGATGAATAAAATAAATAATAAAGATAATCTATGTAAGAGATGTAATGTAGAAATTAATGCTGACTGGGCTCATATGTTTTATGACTGTATGAAGTTGAAAGAATACTGGAAGTCAATTAATGAATTTTTGCAGGCTCTTTTTTGCAGATAATTTCATTATTTCTAAGTCTCTTATATTATTCAACACACCTGTACCTCAATGTGTTAAAAAGATTAGGCTTCCCTTGTTATGGTCTATCCTAGCAGTGGCCAGGAAAATAATAACTAGAAATTGGATTTCAGATACACCTCCTTCGTTCAATGAATTTAAAAATGTTATGAATATAATGTGCCATATGGAAATAAGCACAATTAGAATGAGAACAACTAGAAAAACATCATATTATATTGTATGGGATAATTTACAAAATTTGTTAAAAAAATTCTAATTTCAATAGCACAGTATTTTAGTTTAATTAATTGATCTGATTGTAGTGGATGTCTTTGTAAATACTTTAGTTGTTTTGTTGAATATTATAATAATACCTATTTTTAATTACTTGTATAAAATTGTTATGATATTTCTCTTATATGTTAAAACAATAAACCTGTTTTGAAAAAAAAAAAAGGATTGCATAACCTACTGGTCCATGTACATCTACAGCCAGGTTTGATAAGTCATTACCGGGACTGCCTCCGATCATTAATTTTTGGTGTCCCACAAGGGACATCAATGTCTATGTTTCAAGATTAGACCTGGCAGGTCTCTCCCACTGGTAGTATCCTGCCGGTGGTCTGGGAAGCAGTGGTGTGTTTCCCTTTATTGTGTGTCTGTATGTCTCACTGGCCTAGCTGGGGGGGTGGGGGGTTGATGCTACATGTTACACGTTTGTTTATTGGACCCCTCACCCCCATATGCATGGCCTGTGAACATACGTTACTTGTAACTGCTGTATCATATCCTAGCTATATACATGTGTATATTTACAGTCACATATATATATATATATATATATATATATATATGGTTCCCATTCAGAAGCCTGAAACATCATAAGCCTGAAAATCAAAATCCTGAAACCAAAAGCCTGAAAATTCAGAATCCTGAAAACTCAAAATCCTGAAAGCCCAAAATCCTGAAAGCCCAAAATCCTGAAACTCAAAATCCTGAAAACACAAAATAGACATACTGATGTCATTGTGGCTTTGCTATTGTTAGCCCTGTGGTGTTAGGTCATGCGTTGGGGTCAGGTAAGTGTGCGGTTGGTTTTATGTTAGGGTTAGGGGCGGTTTAAGTGAGTTAGGGTTAGGGCGCAGGTTAGGCATGTATGCAATAGTGACAAATATTGGGGTTAGGGGCAGTTTAAGTGAGTTAGGGTTAGGGCGCGGGTCAGGTGAGTGTGCGATAGTGACGGACCTTAGGGTTAGGGTTAGGGTCAGGGTCAGTTGGTAGATATTAGTGTCTTTATAGTGACATATTAGCATTATTTGTGTTTTCAGGATTTTGAGTTTCAGGATTTTGGGCTTTCAGGATTTTGGGCTTTCGGGATTTTGAGTTTTCAGGATTCTGAATTTTCAGGCTTTTGGTTTCAGGATTTTGATTTTCAGGCTTATGATGTTTCAGGCTTCTGAATGGGAACTATATATATATATATATATATATATATATATATATATATATACATATATATATATAGGTCACCTTCAGATGCCCGACAACGCGTTTCGCCGACACGGAATCCGACGGGACGAAAACACCGACAATGCAGATGACCGACAAGGTGAGAACCCGACGGACTCGGTAAGTGTGCGATAGAGTGAGGGATTTAGTGTTAGGGAGCGGACAGGTAAGTGTGCGATAGTGAGGGACTGTGGGTTTAGGGGTGGGTTAAGTGAGTTAGGTTAGGGTGCAGGTAGTGTGTGTGCGATAGTGAGGGACTGTGGGTTTAGGGGTGGGTTAAGTGAGTTAGGGTTAGGGTGCAGGTAGGGTGAATGTGCGGTAGTGTCGGACCTTGGGGTTAGGGGTGGGTAAGTGAGTTAGGGTTAGGGTGCAGGTAGGGTGAGTGTGCGGTAGTGTCGGACCTTGGGGTTAGGGGTGGGTAAGTGAGTTAGGGTTAGGGTGCAGGTAGGGTAAGTGTGCGGTAGTGTCGGACCTTAGGGTTAGGGTTTGGGTTAGGGATAGTGGATATGTTATGTAGTGTACTGTGTTGTTTACGTGTAGTGTGTTGGTGTAATGGTTTTCGGAGTTTTGCGTTGTCGGTATTTTTTGTTGTCGGTCTTTTGGTGTCGGTGATTTGTGTGTCGGCGAAACGTGATTTCGAGCATCTGAAGGTGATCTATATATATATATATATATATATATATATATATATATATATATATATATATATATATATTTACATTACTATATACAGATATATCTGTATATGCATGCATGCATATATATTTATATTTTGCTCTCTCTCTCTCTCTCTCTCTCTCTCTCTCTCTCGCTATATATATATATATATATATATATATAGATATATCCATCTCACAATATATGGGTCTATGGGTGTCTGCATATGTATATATTTATACGCGGGTATGTATCTGTATTCTGTCTCTGTATGTATACATTTGTACTACGGAGAGGAGGAGGCTTATCTCTATGTCGCTATGGGTAGATATATATATACGCACATACCTCTACATATATACGTCTACATCTGGTTATTCCATTCCTTGCCATATAGATTACACTTTGCTGCAGTTGGACACATAGTGGGTGTGGCTGCTCATTGGGCGACGCCTCTGCCCAATGAAGACATTCGCTTACATCCCTAGGGCTGTCCATATAGGCCCACATCAGCCAACACCTGCACACCTAGACCCGTAAGTAGCTACCCATAGTTCCCCCACCCGCACCTCCTCAACAGCACCCATCCTTACTCTGGGTCCTGGTCTGTTCTGGACACACCACTACATGCTGCCCACTCTCCACCTAACAGGTCCCATTTCATACAATTGTCTCGGCCCATGGGTCATCAGGGTTTCCCACCCTGTATTCCGAGTATGTATACTCCCCAGCCAGAATGTTCAGTCTATCACCTTCTTTTGGTCTTGCCAATTTTTGGGGTGTCCCGCAAGGGACCCTCCTGTCTATATTCCAAGATTAGAATTCACGGGTGCACTGTGTACCTCCCCGGTTGTATCCTGCATGTGGTCTGGGGAGCAGTGGACTCTTTACGTTGTTTGTGTGTATGTTTCCCGTGTCCGGCTGGGGGGGGGGGTGGAATGTCATGCTAAGTGTTTCATGTTTCTTGCTTGGGCTCCTCACTTCCATTGGCATAGCCTGTGAACATATGTCATTCTTGTGTGCTTTTTTCTATCATAGCTGTATATCTGTGGCACACACACACACACACACACACACAAATATATATATATATATATATATATATATATATATATATATATATATATATATATATATGTATATGTCTGCAACTATATATATATATATATATATATATATATATATATATATATATATATACATACATATACATATATATATATATATATATATATGTGTGTGTGTATGTCTGTAAAGCAATACATACCCCACACAAATGCACTTACACATGCTTACTGGTGTTTATATATGCTTGACCTGCTTACTAGTGCCTTATTCAGTATGACACTGACACTTCACTCCAGTTAACTTTTAATTGATATTTTACAGGTTATACAGCAGACAGATGTTGCAATATGTTCATGTACAGATTACAGATGGTAAATGGTATGTGATACAGTGGGATTTGGTACGGGAATTTCTGTTCATTAGGCGGTTGCTCTAACCAATACACTATTGCTGTGCTGATTCATTTGCATATATACCCATATACCCATGGCTCCTGGTCCCCCAAACACACACCCAAATGCCTCCCTAACACTGCAGTCATCCATTCTCCAGTCTGATTCGCGGTGTATCCACACCACTACACATTGGCCACTCCCTACTCCTATAGACCCATGCCATTGGTTGACTCACTCCACATATCCTCAGAACTCCCAAACATTTAGTCCACAAACATTGGTGACATGAGCAACCAAAAGAATACTATTTGCAATTTTGGGGTTGTCCCACATAGGACAAGCATGTGTTTATGTCAAGATTAGACTCTATAATTCATTACACCCTTACTCCCGTTAACATGACACTACAATAAATTAATAAGTATGACTATGTGATAACACACACGTTAAACACGAGAGCCTAATTATGTATGTGTTTGGCGTATTTCTTTTACAAATAGACCAGTTTAGTAATTGGCGTTGCCGTAGCAGGCAGATCACAGGAATGATTCCATGTGTGGGAAAGTCCTCACATTTGATTATTTTCAGCACAGCACTGACTTTGGACATTGTACACACTTCTGCATTTTAGCAGTTTCATCCCGTCCCTCTTCTGCACAACCTATTATTCTATCTACTGTTGAGGTTTGTAAGGGCACATTCATGTTATTTATGTCTGCAAATGGAATGAATGTGTTACAGAGAATGTACTTCTACATATTGATGTCTGCATGTGTGTATGCATATATACTTATAACGAACTCGCTGACCTTCATGGGGCGGTCCAATTAGAACCAGCCCATCCAACCCTGGCACGTCTGGCTCCATAATTTTATACCCATAGTTCCTCCACCCCACCCGTGTTCAAAATACATGCATAGCATCCATTGTCCACTTGTTATTGCAGCCATGACACACCTCCACACATTGCCCTCTCCAGAGCATTAGGGGCCCTACACGTATGTTGTCCCAACCCATGTATTCTCAGGCTCTCCCACCATTAACATACCTGCCCTTGCTTGTGTAATGGTCGGATGGCCAAATGGTCTATCAGTTTTTGGGTAGTCCTACCAGGGACTACCCTCTGTGTGTAAAGTAGACTACGAAATCAACAATGTTACTCCTACTGGTAATATCCTGCCTTTGGTGTGAGTAGCAGTGTTTTGCTCACTCCTGCCCAGCTAGATATGTCATACGCTGACAGCACTATATAATACTGGGGTTGCTGTTGATTCCCTTCTCATTCCTTTTGTATGCTTTATTGTTATTGTTACATTGTTCTTTCTTCACTGATATGTATATATATATATATATATATATATATATATATATATATATATATATTAGCGTTGTTGCCTCACAGTTAGACGTTGCACGTTCGATTCTCAGTTAGAGCGTCTTCCGTGTGTCGACATGCGTGAATGGGCATTCCTTCGTTGAAGGTTGTGCGTTAGGCCCGGCAAGCCAGCACGTAAAAATCGACTGCCAATCATTAGCTGACCGGAGTTCTGCTGTGGCGACCCCTAACCAGGAAAAGCTGAAAGACAGTTTAGTTTATATATATATATATATATATATATATATATATATATATATATATATATGTGTATGTACATATATATATATATATATATATATATATATATATACTTATATAAATTTCCTATGCTGCGCACTGCTTAGACCCGTGCAAGTGCACTCAGACTTGCTTACTGGTACTTATATGTGTTTACTGCTGCTTATTTGTGCTTACACCTGCTTGCTAGTACCTTATTCATTATAACAGTGCCACTTTGCTTGAATGATATTTATGTTAAATATCTCATGCAATACTCTTATGTCAGTTTTATGGCAAAACAACATTCATTCCACATGGAAAATGCTATGTGCTATTGTTGGGCTCGAACCATAAATGCCTGTTTGTTAGACAGATGCTCTAAACACTACACTATTGACACTTATGTTGATTCCACATGTTTTTCTCTATTTGAATGAATATGATGTGTAAGCTACGCTCGGCGGAGGGCAGCAACACACAGACATGCTGCGCTTTGCTTACACCTTCGATATTGCAGCAGTTTGAATGTATAATATGGACACAGGGACAGGGAATGTAATTGTGAAAGTTCTAGGGACAGGGCTCAACATTCCATTACGTGCTTGTGTGTTTACTACTTCGATTTTATTTCACTGTTCGTGGACACTCTTGTATGCTTAGCATACATTTCGGTATCCACGGACACTGAATTACTGACTTACTATTAGGGGCGGGCTCTACTAGTAGGCATAGTAGGTTTTGCAAGTGTCGGGGCATATTTACGCCTCTGTAGAGCACTTGTACATGCCCCCTGCACTCCCACACATTTCCTGTGAAAGTCGAGGGTGTGGCGGTGCTCCCTCATATATATTCATATGGCGCTGCTGCACCATCTGTAGTGAGGATGCTCGGCGCAAGGCTAAAACCGTCCTTGCGCCGAGCTTCCTGAATCCCGGGAAATGACTATACAGGGTGCTGCAGGTGAAATTAGAATGGGGCATCATACAGCAGAAAGGCCATTCTTTTATAAACACGATCAACCTTTTATGTTTGTATGCTTGTAGAAGAAACACTGACTTACAAATATTATGTTCTTATTGAGGCTGCTATGCAAAACATGCACATTATATGCATCTTCAGTCTGGTAAATATTTTCCCAGTTCTGTTTTCATTCAATGTCATTTTAAACTAAAACTCCAAAGAATGTATTACTGTAACATGTCAGTATAATGCCTCTTCCTAAACTTAATATTCAAGCTATGCACTGCATGTTAAACTAAAATAAAATTAAGAAAAAGGTTAGTTTATCTGATTTAATGTGAAACATGTAATGCAGATGCAAAAGTAATCCAGTGGCCGATCACTATCCAGTTATTATAACAACAGAGAAATGCCCAGCCTGACAATCCTGAATGTCAGTTTATGTGCTGAATAAATGAAAAGCAGAGTGATATGTTTATAAGTATCAGACTGCACTTCTATGTGTTAAATCAATTTTAATTTTCAGAATAACTCCGTTCTTATTTTACTGCATGTGATCAAACTGGAATTTAAATGTAAAGCTTCATTTGAAGTTTTCTTGTTAATTTAAAATATTCTCTGATTCAGCCTGTCTCAGTTGAGCAAGTCAAATCATATAAAAGTTTTTTTAGCTAATTAAAATGGCTTCAGAGTTAAAAAATAAATTATGATTCTGTGATGTTTTTTCATAAATGGATCAGTCTTAAATGCTGCCCAAAGATAAAAGTAATTCTTTAGACTCTATGCATAGTTCTCTTTGAAAAACTCAGTTTTAAAAATCAATAGCAAAAATGATTTTGTTAAGCATATTTTTCAGTGAACATGGAGGCCCATATTCTGTCCATGCTTGACAAAGCAGAGGATATTTGTTTATATTTTAGCAAGTGAATTCTGACATGAGTAGATAAGCATGTAACATTCAGTAAATTTAGAACATTTCCATTTCTAATCAAATGCAAACTGGAGAAGACCTACTGAGAAGATGAAAGGGAATAAATGCTTATCAAGAAATGCTTCATTACAAGTGTTATACAAAGTCTATGAAACAGACAAGAAGGCAGAACCATGGGATAGCAAGAAAGGGTATTGAATGAATATCAGATTTTAGTGTTGATATGGTTTGTTGAAGAAAAATAATATTTACTAACATAAAACAGCATCACCTAAATGTAGCCATGCATATGAGATCACAGCATACAGAAATATCAGAAACCTGTCAAAGTCACAACTATTAATTGAATATGAACAACATATTAGCCAAAGGATAGATGGAAAAAAAATAGTTTAAATATTGGTTGGTTGGTGCTTGCAAAAACCATGAGAACTTATTTGGGGATATTACAAGTCATTCTGCTTCTAGACATCTGTCTCCCACTTCTCTCCTACCACAGAAATCCAGGATCACATGAAATGTGTCAAAAGAAACAATAAATTAATGCATATGTTTATAAAAATATTTGCATTAGTACCATAAACATATCTTTGTATGAGCAGTTAGAGTCAAAATGAAGACTCCTATAAGGTTGAACCAAGCAGTGTCTCCGGGCACACAGTGCAACTCTGATGTGCATATATTCTTATAGCTCTTATAAAATGGGAGAACTGTGCCCTTTTCAATGTCTGGTCCATATGGAGAAATAGATTTCTGTGGAAAATATTGTTATTATTCAATTATAAACTTCCTTTCAAATGTCACAAATGTCAGAGATAAACTGCAACAACTAGAAAAAAGCAAACAAGCAATAATGCTTGAGATGGTGGCCATTATGGGGGAAAAATGGACCACCTAGGGGTGCTGTGCAGTGCTGAACCTCTACAACCATGAACAGTCCATTATTTCCCTATTGTTTGATTTAAGAACCTATGTGGCCAGTGATCTACCTTTTAACCAGCATGTGTCTATTGCTGTAAGAAAGTCCTGATATATTGCACAGTTTATAAACAAAGGGATTGTGTCTAGATCTAGGTGTATCATTGTCCCCTTTACTCAGCTAGAATAGGACAATTACTGAATATAATTCCCACTTTGTCATTTATCTTTCCAGACACATGCAACAATGGGAACACCCACATAGGGGTCCACTATGTAATTTTGAAATACTAAAATATGAAGTTTGGTATTTCGAAATTACATAGCCAAAAACTCAAAGTTCCAAAACCGTCAGAAGTGCGAAATTCAAAATCCCGAAGCACGGAGATGTTGAATTTCCACTTCCACTGGTGTGGTGTGTGGATGTATTGGTTGGATTTAGGTAAGTTTGAGTGTGTAAATGTGTTGGTTAGGGGCTTTAGTGTGTGTAAGTGTTTGTTGTGACTGTGATGTGTGTGTGAGAGCTTCTTTTGTGTTTCTGTTTGTGTGATCGCGGAGTAGGAATATATAAGTAGGGGGGTGTGGGGGTGCAGGGGGGCTTGCCCCCCGCTTATCTTTGGTGTAGATGCATTTATTTGATTGTGGGGGGGGGGGTTGTGTTTGTTTATGTGTGTACTGTATGTGTAGCGTAGTTGCGGCATTTTGAATTTCGCAGTTATGGGTATTCGGAATTGTGAGTTGTGCTTGGATTTTCGGCTATGTAATTTTGAAATGCTGAACTTTAGGATTTCAGTATTTCGAGATTACATAATGGTCCCCCACAGAGATACCTTGCTAAAAAGATACATGGCCTAAACAACATGTCCTACATGGACCAACACAAAGCCCTGTCACTAAACTCAGTATTCTACAGACTGCTAACAGGTGACCTGTGTCTGGCATACAAGGCATCCTCCGACCCATTACTGATAGATTTTCTGCACATAAGCAAGTCAAATAGCATCAGAAATATTCAGTCTAGGGATCTAACCCTCTTCTGCAACATCAGCAGAATGATTTGGAGGGACAGGTATATCTTGGAACAGACTCTCCATCTGCATAAAACAAAGTTAATTCCTGTCCATATTCAAGTGTAACTTAGATGTATGGATGAGAAACAGAAAATGTATCCCAGGACTGCTCCCCATGTATTACTACTGGACAGAGGCAGCTCCTAAATGCTTTATCACATTCATAGGTCCCCCTAAATTGTCTATGATAGGATCACAGTTCTTTTCACTAGGGGTAATATATAATTATCAACTATGGGATGGGAAAGGCTAATCTATAATCAAATGGGATAGGTTATGTCAATCATAAAAACATAAATTAGCTAGGTTTAAAATGACCCCAAAGGGCAGCTAGCCTAGTACTTACCTATGAACATATAACTCCTCAAGATGAGTGCAAATCTAAACAACAACTGTCATGTGTTTGAAAAATGCATTTTACCTTATGGCATGCTCAAACATAAACAGTAATTTTCAGTTATTTGAAAATGTTTTCTACTACTTATTTTGTTAGGAGTGAGAAAAAGCAGGCCAAACACTAGCCTCCTTGTTTGCTTGACAGCACACACTCATGCTGATTACATCAGCCTCTTACATATACTAACCCCACCCTGCACCCCATGGCACCACACTCACTCAGGAGATTGGTTAACTGCCCTTCCTCCTGATCCTTCCCAGTTTCCAGACCTTTATCTAGTGAGGCGCAGAGATATCTAGCCCCCATTTGCACTGGCTTCTTCACATGGAACCTGAAGAGAGCAATAATCTGAACAGAAGATCCCTCACTAACTGTTAGACTAAGTAAGAAGCATGATAGTGAAGACCCCAGACTGGAACATCACAGAACCTTACTCTGAGGCCAGGAGCATTCTCTCTCTCTCTCTCTCTCTCTCTCTCTCACTCTAGCTACCCCACATCAACCAGGTATAGATACTCTAGCCACCTGGCCTGCATTTAACAAACTTTCTGTAATTTGCAGCACAATGAAAATTGTTATCTCAGGAATGGCATTAAATATACTGATCCCAAGTATACTGCCAATATCCTGGCAGATAGATTTAGTGCCAACTTCACCCCCTCTCACGCCCTAAAGGGCCCATCTCAATATCAAAAGATTGCCAAATTCCAGTAATCACGGCCACACAGGTAGAAACCGCACTCTAAAGCTAAGAATACAGCATCCATGGGACCAGATGGCATCCCGGGCTGTGTACTACATGAACTACAAAATGAACTGGCACCTCACCTAAGTGTCATGTTTAATCATACCCTTACCTCAGGCTTTGTGCCCACTCAGTGGCGCACAGCTATAGTTATCCCACTCCACAAGGGGGGATCCACCTTGGATCCCAGGAACTACCATCCCATTAGTCTGATGACCCTGATCTGCAAGGACATGGAACACATTATTATGGAACTTATAAACAAAGACATTGGCAACCTTCAAACACTAGACCCCGCCCAGTTTGGGTTTGTGAAGGGCCAATCTTGTCTCCTGAACCTGATTGACTTCTTTGAATCAGTTTCCAGAGCTGTGGATGAGGGTAAGGTGGTCCATGCAGCCTATCTGGACCTCGCCAAGGACGTTGACACCATTCCCCATTCTGGAGTCATAGATAAACTTACTAAGCTGGGCATAAATCCCTGCATCACTCGATGGGTTGCCAACTGGCTTACTGACAGAGCCCAGACTGTAAAAGTAGCCAACTCCAAATCCAGCTCTAGACAAGTGACAAGTGGAATACCTCGGGGTTCAGTCCTGGAACCGCTCTTGTTTGGCATCTACTTCTCTGAAGTACAGGCCAACACTAAGGGACTCTGGTTAACAAAGTTCGCAGATGACTGCAAACTGGGAGCCATTATTGAATCCCCAAATGATGTGGATATTCTACAAAAGGGCCTTACAGAAACAGATGATTGATGCCAGGACCATGGGCTCAAGCTTAATGCCAAGAAATGTATAGTTATCCCCTTTGGGAAAAAACATGTACCCATGAATTACCACATAGGTGGCAGTACAGTAAACACCAAAAGTGTGATGAGAGACTTAGGGATACAGGTGGACAGTGGTCTCACCTACAATAACCACATCACCACAACAGTCAGGAAATCCTTCTATGTGGCACACCTCATCACAAAGGGCTTTTCATCCAGGAAAAAGGAGGTCATTTTCCCACTGTACTCATCCCTCATTAGACCCATTATAGAGTATAATGCCCCATTTGGTATGTACTTCACAAGACATCTGTAACAGCTGGAAAGGCCACAGAAATACTTCACTAAAAGAATCACAGGCCTAAAGCAGATGCCATATGCTGACCATCTAAAAAAACTCCAGCTATACTCTGTAGCATATCGTCTTCTCAGAGGCGATCTCTGCTTAACATACAAAGCCATGTCAAACCCTAAGCTGTTGGACATGCTCCACTTAAAGAAATCCCAATCCCTCAGAGCCACACGCTCCAGGGATCTAAACCTTGTCATCATAATGAGCAAAACATGCTGGAGGTATAGGTTCCTGACCCAGAGACTCCCCATACTCTGGAATACACTGCCCATACATGTCAAGCAGAGCGCCTCCTTGGCCCTCTTCAAAAGGAACCTTGATGATTGGATGGGAGATAGGAAATTCACCCCGGAGATCATGTCAGTCGCCCTGCTGGACAAGGGTCCAGGGAATTAAATATTGTGGGAAGAAATATCCTGGGAATTGCTATGGCTAGACTTGTATAGGCCCTAGGGCCAATAGACTAGTATCAGCCTATGAACCTTTGAACCTATACCACTCCATACTGCTGTATTATATACTCCATAGGCACAGTTTGCCTATGCTGACAAAATATCTGTGATTCGTGTTTTCAGCAAAGTTTTTTTATAGTCTGCAGTTCAGGCCTTGGTAGATTTTTATTCCATGGGCACAGAAAGCCTATATAAAAGGTTCTATTGTTTCAAATTTTACCTACATATTTCCTCCTCCTTGTGCACATCCATGAGCTTTGTAAAAATGAGCACTGTGACTTGTTTACACTTTAAGGTATTTCTATGGATGTGCATATTGTTCAAAAAATGGGAGTCACCTAATGTAGCTCTAAGTGACTACCTGCATATGGAAAGGTCTGTCATCATTAGGAGGAAGAATGGGGACTGATCACATTAATCATGTATATGAGTGTCTTACAAGCAGGAACTGTAAATCTTTTTGCTATACAAGAAAAGATTAGTCTTTCATTATGTACTTCAGAAGATATGAGCCCTATAAAAGTGGGCACAGGCTTTCATATTACATATTATACAAGGATTGATAAGGACAAGTCTGACTGAAAAAAGTTCTGTAATAAAACTTTCATAATCAGCTCTAAGGAATACAAGCCTCATAAAGGCAGATGCAGCCTCTCATATTACATGTTACAAAACAGACTAATAAAGTCTGGTGATAGCCTATTAAAAGCAGGCATTGTCAAATGACTAAAGTGTATATAATACAGCATATCTGGGTGGAAACTCCCAGATATGCTCAGAATTAGTCCAAAATGATAAAAAAATCGCTGTACCCACAGACATTGCCAACATACTGGCAGACAGGTTCAGTGCAAATTTCTCCCCTCCCTCCCCCCCAAAAGGAGAACTATCTATCCCACCAGAGTCTAGCCTCCCAAACATCTCAGATGCCCTGGTGAGAGCTGCTCTCTCTAAAGCAAAAAACACAGCATCAATGGGACCGGACGGTGTCCCCGGCTGTGTGCTACATGAACTCAATGAGGAACTAAACCCACACATAAAGCTGCTGTTTAATCTTAGCCTTACTACAGGATACGTACCCAAAGAATGGCGTACGGCAACTGTGGTCCCACTCCACAAAGGCGGTGCTTCTACGGACCCAGGAAATTACTGCCCCATAAGCTTGACGAGCCTTGTCTACAAAGCTATGGAGAGGATCATAATGGAACTCATAAACAAAGACATTGGGGACCTACAGACACTGGATCCTACCCAATTTGGCTTTGTCAAGGGCAGATCCTGCCTCTTGAACTTGGTCGACTTTTTCGAAACAGTCACTAAGGCCATTGATGAGGGTAAGGCAATTCACACAGCCTACCTTGACCTAGCAAAAGCGTTCGACACAATACCCCACTCGGGCATCATAGAAAAGCTCACCAGCTTAGATGTAAACCCATATGTCACAAGATGGGTTGCAAACTGGCTCAATGACAGAACACACAGGGTTAGAGTTGCTGGTGCCATGTCAGACTCTAAGCCGGTCACGAGCAGTGTCCCACAGGGCTCAGTCCTGGGCCCCCTCTTGTTCGGCATTTATTTTTCTGAAGTGCAGGCAAACATAGGGGGATTGTGGCTGACAAAATTTGCAGATGACTGCAAACTGGGCACCATAATTGACACTCCATCAGACACAGACATCCTCCAGAGAGGTCTCATAGAAATGGATAACTGGTGCCAGAGCCATGGCCTTAAGCTAAATGCCAAAAAATGTATAGTCATACCCTTTGGGAAAAACAAGGTAACCCCTAATTACCACATTGGTCGTAATCCATTAAACATGGAAGAAGTTATCAGGGACCTGGGGACCCAAGTTGACAGTAACCTCTCTTTTGACACTCACATTGCCAAAGTGGTTAGGAAGACCTTCTACATTGCCCACCTGATCATGAAGGGATTCACATCCAGATCAGGAGAGGTCATTGTACCCCTGTACTCTTCACTTATCAGACCAATGATTGAGTACAACGCCCCATTCGGAATGTACCTTACCCGACACCTGCAGCAGTTGGAAAGACCCCAACAGTTCCTCACCAAAAGGATAAAGGGGCTCAAACATATGTCATACGATGCCCGACTGAAGAAACCCCAGCTCTATTCAGTCGCATACCATCTGCTCAGAGGTGATCTGTGCCTGACATACAAGGCCATGTCCAACCCGGAATTAATGGACATGCTCCACCTCAAAAAATCCAAATCCACCAGAGCCACGAGAACAAGAGACTTAAACCTCAACACGGATATAAATAGGATGTGCTGGAGGGACAGATTCATCACCCAGAGACTCCCTACACTATGGAGCAGAATCCCAGTCCATGTGAGGCAGAGCCCCTCACTGACTCTGTTCAAGAGAAATCTTGACGAGTGGATGGGAGATCGTAGGTTTACCCTGGGAATCATCTCTGTGTCACTGCTGGACAGAGGCACAGCAAACTAATGGGTATAGTATTCTCATCCTAAGGGGTGGTGAAAGCCACACACACTCTGGCTAGGCTTATAAATGCCCTAGGGCAGATAGCCTAGTATGAACCTATGAACCTATGTAAACCACTCTATTAGGTAGACCTTATGAAGCTCAGGTGAAAGTGTGATCTTAAATATATTTCTATACTTGTAGCTTATTGTGTGTTGCCATGTTTTGTTTGTGAAAA
Source organism: Protopterus annectens (assembly GCF_019279795.1). Classification (NCBI taxonomy): domain Eukaryota; kingdom Metazoa; phylum Chordata; order Ceratodontiformes; family Protopteridae; genus Protopterus; species Protopterus annectens. The sequence continues at coordinate 860,796,015 of NC_056729.1, read as the reverse complement.
CTAAAAATAAAATAATTTTAACTAAGAATGAGGTTCTACGGGCTGCTGAGCTGGTAAACCTTCATGAGTCTTTCAGGAATATTCAAATGAAAGACTAACCTGTAAGCTTTGGGATCGAGTCCTTATTTTTCCATCCCCCAGATTTCCTCTAATCAGCTCCCCTGGACCCTCCCTCCATTGTCTGTAACTGCCTTTAAATAACTAGCCAGTTGAATGTAATGTATTAGAACAAGAGCACTCAACCATCAACTCGACCATCTACCTACTTAACAAAATAAATTACTGGAACATTCAACAATATGTCTTTATTCCTCTCATAGGGAGGGTATCAGAAAGCGAGGCTCCTAGTTCTGCTAGCTAGTGATTTTATCTGGATGGATCCTCTGAACTCTGTTTTTAGTGCTGCAGATGAGAAGAATTATTATACAGAACAATTATACCACACAGCACAGCAGGGAACAGATATTTAGATATTTATCATATCTTGCTTTATAGTTATTCCCTACTGTGTTGTGATCTGCTGTCATCATACAGAGTGACTCATGAAACTTTCTCAGGCATTATGTCAGAGCTAAGATCATTATAATTTATACAGATTTCTCTCTCTTTCTCTCTCTCTATATATATATATAGATTAATAGATATAGATAGATCTATATGTGTGTGTGTGTGTGTGTGTGTGTGTGTGTGTGTGTGTGTGTGTGTGCGTGTGTGTGTGTGTGTGTGTGTGTGTGTGTACATATGTATGTATATTTAGTTTGGGTATACAGTGTCTTCTGGGAAGAGTTATTAATTTGACTTGTAAGTATCCATGTCTATGGTTTACAATGTTTAAAATAGGTGGCTGTGCCCCCCCTTACTATATATATATATATATATATATATATATATATATATATATATATATATATATATATATATATTCTATCTTCAGGATCACACTACAGTGGGAAACAGGGCATATACCTTTCAGCAAAATGAATTTCAGTCAAACGAATTTTCAGTGAAGTGAGCTTTCAGTGAATTGTAATTAGGCAGCTGAGTTTCAGTGAAATGAGTTTTCAATGAAATGAAGTAGACCCACACACACACATATATATATATATATATATATATATATATATATATATATATATATATGTTGATTTGTTAACTGGGTAACTTGGGTAAGCTGACTGGCCATGAGTGTCCTTTTCAGGTGTGCTCCTGGTGCACTGTTTGACTAGATGACTTACACAGACTCACACAGTAGGAAGGTGGAGATGTAGGAAATAAAATCTGGTATCATGGACTGTATAAAGCAGCTCAATTAACATATCAAAATCTTAATAAAAAGGCAGGGTGGGACTCTAGTGTTGCATGTGATCTCATTGGTAGAAGGTGTGTGTAGGAATAACAAGCATGGTTGTGTGAGCAGGTTTACCTGTGTCACAGGTAACTCTATCATTGCTTTACTTGAGCAGCACTGTTGGTGCTGAGTCTAGATTTTCAGCAACACATACACAGCAAAGTGGTATCAGTAAGGTCAAGGATGCTACACCAACTGTAGAAAGATGATTCTGGTCCTATAATGTATAAAGTTGGGGCCATCATGTATGCACATGGTGTAGTGTCTCAAAATTCATACTATCCTGGGGAGGTCATTTGCATGGGTACTGAATGGATCGAGCACTGTGGTTATACAATGGAGTAAGATGAAGTAGAAAATATCACCACATTGTGTTGCAGTCTTTGTGTACCCTAAAAGGCTTTGTTATGCCATTCTAGTGCATACAAGCCCCACATTTTATTAATTTATTTATTTTACATTTGTTGACCGGGCTAGTCTAGCTGGATATATGTCCATTTTCAGTAGAGGCCTGGGGAGAAAAGCTCCACAAGGATCAGACAAGATTAAAAATATTTAAAATTGCTAAATTTTAAGATTAAAAATAAAATAACAGTTACAAAACATTAAAGTTCAGTTACAGATACATTAAAGTTCAGTTAAGATAAAACACAGATAAAATACCCCTTCCCCTATTTTCACTATTAAGGTTTTTTTTTTTACACTGTGGGAAAGTAATAGAAGAAAGAGGGAGATTCCCAGAACAACAAAGTCATTAGTAGGGAATGGGAAAAGAGACTAGTTGCAGAAGAAAAGAAAATCAGGAATGGGAGAGAGTAGTAAAGGGGAAGTTACCCCTCTAGCAGAAGCAGGTAGGGTGTCTGTTAAGTCTATCTTGGGTACGCTAAGTCCCACTTAGAGGTAGTAACCTTTGAAGTGACAATAATGGAAGGTGGAACAGCTTAGGAAAAATTATTGATGTTGAAAACAGGAGGAGAAATTATTTGTCAGGGTTGGTACAGGGACAGAGCCAGTGGCTAGTAAGATAACATTTAAGTTTCTTTTTGAAAAGTAAAGTAGAGGAGTTACAAGTGAGGTCACCAGGCAGTAGGTTCCAGCTTTTACCCACAGTATTAGAGAAAAGGGAAACTTCTGCTTTATTATTGGGTTTATGTGAGGATACTTGTAGTTTATTAACTGAGCGTAGATTGGAAATATTTTTGTATGGACTGATAAGATTTGTAAGAATTGGTGTTTTCTCCGGATAATAAAGGATTTTATGAGAAATAATTAGTTGCTGAAATAAGAACTGATTGTCTAGTTCCAGCCAACCAAGTTGGGTTAAATTTAGATAGTGGTGGGTTCTAAATGGGGAGCCGGTTGCAAATCTGGCTATACTGTTGTAGGAGATTGACTGCTTGTTGAGGTTAGTTTTTGACAGATTTGTGTATATAGGAGAGGCATAGAAGAGGGTGGAGATGAGGTTGGTGTAGGCAATAGTAGTTCTGGCTGTAGGAGTGAGGAATGGCTTAATTTTGTAGAGGGAGCCTAGCTTTCGGTTTACCGATTTTATTGTGGTATTGATATGAGTATCATAGTTAAGGTTGTGGTCAATAGTAACCCCTAAGAGTTTGGTTGTTGTGTCTGGAGATATGACTGTGCCGTTTTTGGATTTTATAGAGATGTGAAATGGGGTGGACTTTTGTGTAGGAGTAAATAGCAGTAGTTTAGTCTTTTTAGGGTTGAGGAGGAGACAACACTGTAAAAAACAATCTTCTACAAGCTCAAAGACACTTTGGGTGAGGGCATAGAGTTCAGATGGAGTTGTAGCTGAGGAGATTAAAGTGGAATCATTAGTGTATTGTATGGTTACAGCTTGGGGAATACTAATAGCTAGATTGTTGATAAAGATGGAGAATAGAACAGGGCCTAAGATAGATCCTTGGGGTACACCAAGGGAGACAGGAAGAGGGGTGGATAGAGTGTTTTCCTAGAGCACTGCCTCTTGCCTATTATCTAAGTAGAACTTGAACCACTGTAGTGCTTGAGTGTCAAGTGAGAGGGATTTCAGAAGATTCAAAAGTATTTGATGATTAACCATGTCAAATGCTTTTGAAAGATCAATGAAGATAGCAGAGGACAGGATATTATTGTTACGGTTTTTGTTGATGTGGTCAGTAAATGAAAGGAAGGCAGTAGAAGTGCTATGGAATGGTCAGAAGCCATGCTTAGAGCTAGCTAATAGGCCATTTTGGAGAAGGTGGCCAAGTAGTTGGTGGTGGATGCATTTTTCCATGATTTTAGCTAAGGGAGAGAGTAGGGCAATTGGACGAAAGTTGGAAAGTTTTGTAGAGTTCCCATCCTTATGAAGGGGGATAATATGTGAGATTTTCCAGATGGTTGGGATGGTACCTTCTTTTATGGTTCTGTTAATTAGGATTGAGATAGGATAAGCAATAACTTTGGCTGCAATTTGAAGATACTTAGCAGGTAGTAGGTCTGCTGAGGGGGTAGAGAGTTTGAGTTTTTGTAGTAGGGTACAGATGAGGGAAGTAGGGACAGGTTGGAATTGGAAAGTGGGTGGAGAGGTAAAGGAGGAGGGGGCAGATTCTTGGATACAGGAGGTAGTGAGCTGGCAAGAGACTGGATAGCTTCAGTAAAGAAGTTGTTGAAGAAGTCAGCAATTTGATTGGGAGTGACTTGGGTTATTCCAGAGGGGGTGGGTGTCTTAGTGCTGCCTGGATGAAGGAGTCTATTGATCCCTGACCAGAATTTCTGTGGGCTTTGTTGGTTAGTTTGCTGGAGTTGAAAGAAGACATTTTTATTTTTTTTGTCTAATAGAATAGATGCTTTAGTAGAGTTTCTAAGTTGTTTAAATTTTATGTGATCAGACGGATCCTTTGAAAAACGCCATTTAGACCAAAATTTGTTTCTCAGCAAAATCTTTTGTTTGGTTTCTTTTGTAAGCCATGGTGCAGTTTTGGTCCGATTCCTAAGGGTACAGGAAGGGGCGTGGAAGTTGAGGATTTCAAGAAACTTAGAATTGAAGTAAGCCACTGCTTTCTCTAGTCGGAGTGTACATATGAGGTACAATGCTCAAAAATCCCACCTTTTATAGTTGCATTGTTGTCAGATAGTAATATAATGCTACAAAAAGCCATACCACTGATGCAGCAGAAGGATGTCCATCTCTGCTGCCATTGACATGAGTTTGGGAATGGACTCTGTCTGTGGATGGCAGGTCAGGGGCATAGGATGAAACAGCTAATGGCCAAGTCTCCTATCCAGGGGTGAGGATTTGAGGAACCTGGTGCCATAGCTTAATATAGTAGTGAAAAATAAGTCTTGCAGATCATTTCAGAGTAAAGAAGGAGCTGTTAGGATGTCCTGCTGTCATTAAATTGGCTGTTACCACAGCTTGGAAACATGACAGACTGCTGCATGTAATGGCTCCTAGTTCCATGCTACTAACTCCTAACAGATCCCTTGTTCCTCAGTGTAGACTTTGAGTTATCACAAGGTCAGTTCTGAAGAAGTAGTGAGGCCCACTCGATAAAAGATTACATGAGGGACTACCTAGAAAGGGATCACTGGGTAATCTGTTGTTGGGAAGGTCTCAAAATGTGGAGAGAACCACCTGAGGTAGCATGGGAGTTAGGTGGGACCAGCAAAAAATAAAATAAAATATTACTTTTTAGAAAACCATAGCATTCTTCTGAGTCAGTTAAAATAAGTGCAATAGCCCAATTATAGATGTTTGTGGTTTGTGTTGTTTGACACTGTGTATTAAAGTATTCAATCTTCAATCTGTGCTGGAGGCATAGGAGGAGAGATCCTTGAGTACAGCTCAGCCATTTTCAATTTGACTAATGACTTTAACATTTGATAATACAGGGAGGTAACCATGCATGCCCTCCTGGGGATGTATCATACCCAGTGTGCTCTACTGTCCTAATTACAGGGTCTTGGCTGGAGGTCAGAGGCTTGTCATGATATGTGGAACTGGTTCTGGGAAAACATAGTATCGCTACTCAAGTTATTGATTGTAGCAACAAATTGTACATACTGATGAGTGTACAAAGAGGTATAGGCAGCCCTTGTAGTGACTCAAGTGTTTGCCTCACCACCAGAGGCATAGACAGGGTCAAAAAAGAAAAAATACTCTTATTGTCAGAATGACAGTCTCACTAGGCACATGGCATATTTTCAGGAGAGATCTGAGCAGGTATTCATACTCACTAGAGGAAATTTGACCAGGGAACTTAGACACTACCCCTGCTCTTTTCTGAACACAATGTCATACCAGAAGCCTGTCATTCATGCTTAGAGAATTCCAAGATTGAGGAAAGAGTAAACATTGCTACTGGAGGAAATTTGGAGTGAGAGTCACAGCAAAATGAAATCTTAGTTATGGAGCTGGGGAGTAAAGATTTACATACAAAGATAGTGGAGAACTTAATGAAGGAAGGATGACCAAATGTAGGTGCTAGGTGAGTTGGAGTGCTGTGATGGATAGAGTGTTACAGATGCGGTCTGATAATAAAGGTGCTACTGCATCAGAGAAGCAGATTACACAGACTGAGAGTACAGAGGTATGTTTGGCAGATGGAGTAATCCATTTTAAGACAATCCCCCGGATTTACTATTCTTCCGTGCAGGACTAGCTTAGTCCTGCACGGAGGCAGCCATTTAGGAGCAGGACGGCAGCGTGCCATACATAATAATGAGGTGCTCTGCCTGAGCTCCTAATATTACATGGACTGTGTAAGAGTGCAGGAGGCATGTCTGAGAGCAGAGCTCTCAGAATATACATGCCCCTGCAATGAAGAACAGCAGAAAGGCCCAAGAAATGAGCGAGACCACTCATAAGTGTCCGCATATCCCCACCAACATTCCCCCTGGTGTACAACAGCAAGTAAATATAAACAAAATGAACAAACCTGTATTTCTTTATTTTTTTTTTAATTTGATTAAAGCTAACTGCAGGTGCGCGGGTGTGCCCATTGCTCACCTTATGAGCAGGCATTCCCAGTTTGAGTCCTACTGCAGCACATTCCATTTTCCATGGCAAAGCACGTTATGACCAATATTTTTATTGCATAACCCACTAAATAACATATATTTATGAACTGGAGTACTGCAGTAAATGCAGATGTGAGGTATCAATGTCATAATGAATAAAGCACTAGTAAGCAGGTTTAAGCACCAATAAGCAGTAGTAAGCATATTTAACCACTAGTAAGTGAGTTTAAGCCTGTTTGTGTGGGGGTAAGCAATGCACGCACAGGTTAAGCAATTCTGAAGCTAACTCTCTTTAAGCATCATTAACCGGAGGTTAGCATTGCTTACCCTCACGCAAACCTAAGCAAACCTGCTTACAAATGCTCAAAAGTGCCTTAATCACTCTGTATCCAATGGCCCTTGTTCTGCCCATCAACAAAATAAACAGCCTTGCAGGTCATGAAGCCAGGACCCTATACACTATAGTCACAGTAGTTAACCACCAAGTCATCACAGCAGTACAGAAGAATGAGTTAGCAGCAAACAAGTCTTTACTATAGTAAATTCAAACTGAACCCGTGAAAGGAATCAGTATACATACATATGTTCCATAACCCACTACATAACATAAATATGTGAACTGGAGTACAGCAGTAAGTCCAGAAGTTAGGTGTGATTATAAAAGAGTGTTGAAGTCCCCAATAAAACACAAGGACCCCATACAGTGTACGTACACATGAATCATGGATACCAGGCATAATTATAAGATGTAATGAATAATAAATCAATGCCAAAAAGGAAATATGATGCAAAGTCAAATGTAAGCAATGCTAAGCATTGCACTGGCCAGCTTAGGAGGTGTAAACAATGTGTAGGCCAGCTAACTCAATGTGCCCAGTCTTATATACCTTTAAACAATGCCAACCTTAGGTAAGCAGATTTGCCCAATAGCTTAGCCTTTTCAAAACTGGCCAATCACAAAAAAGTGAGGGAAATAGGCCCTACTTAAACCCAAGAGTCGGGAATACATCTCATAACTGGTTGTAGCTTCCCTTGCAGGCATTATGTCAGGAAGGGGAGAGGGTGTGCACTTTTGGGCACAGTGCTGGTGCATCCAGGAGTCCAGAGTCATTGCAAGACTCCTTGTCAAAGACCATGACCAGAGACTGCTGCAGGGCCGGTACCAGGGTACCCAATATAAAGGTCTAACTGCTGGACTGCATGTGTATACTCTGGTATCATATGGTAATGTAAGTTTGCAATCATGTGGGACCATCTCACCCGTGACCTCACCAGTGTCATTGGCATACCCCAAACTTGTGAGCAAGTCAGGCATCACTATGCCATCCTGAAGCAGCATAAGGGGGACCTCTTGGAGCAGTGTATCCAAGAGGCTAGGACAGCAGGGGCTGTACCAGCTGTATGTAAGTATCACCCCACTATGTGTGTATTAATTGCCAGCTCATGTATATCATGGATTCATGGATAGGTATGGCTAAATATTCCTCTTATGTCCTCCACAGCTGCAAGTGATTGGGCCACAAACCAGGAGGCCCATGGAAGTCGCCTGGAGAGATTGCGACGTGAGGCAGGTCAGTAATACTCTCGCATTTACTGTCATAGGAAATAAATCTAAAAGTATTAGTAAATTAATTGCCTGTATAAAACCTGTATTGTTTAAGGCAAGTACTGCATACACCAGAGAATATGGCAGGAAGTGTCTCATATAGTTTGCATGTAAATAAAAGCATAATAGCCTGACAATAAAGGTCTAACTGCTGGACTGCATGTGTATACTCAGGTATCATATGATAACGTATGTTTGCAATAATGTAATAGTACTGTTGTATTAAGCATTACCCTCACTGTGCTCCATAAATACAATGTATAGGAATGCCTGTATATGACTGGTGTAATCCCCAGAGGCCATTTAGTACAACTGAGAGACACATAGACAGAAAACAAGGAAAATGCAGACAACAAAACCTGAATAGCACATACAACTGACATGTGAACTGTTGTTTTTTTAACACACACAGCCGTGGTTCGAATCCTGCCAGTGGTAGTAGTCTGCATACAGAATCATACCCCACACCTGTGCAGATATGTCCAGAATGTCCAGTAAAGTGGCCCATATCTGTTACCTGCCAACCTGTCCCCCTGGGAAATCAGTGGGATGATCCCAGATGCAAAGGCAGCAAACAGGAAATACAACTGACTGACACACATCTATGAGAACAAAGCTGGCACACTAGCAACTCCCGACTAAGAAGCCAGGTATGTCCCATTTACACCCCCATCTTGTTAGGCAGTTGCCAGAGTGTGTAGAGTAACAGACTGAAATGTATGTGCATAACAGTAATGTGGAATCTGGTACTGTGTTTGGCAATAATCAAGTAATGCTAACAATCATTTCTCCCACAGGTCTGTCAGATACCAACACTGTGCCCAGAAATACAAGAATGATACTCTGTACTGGTACTGTTTACATTGGTATTACATGGCTTTGTGAGGGATGCAGTTGCTATGAATAATGAGGTATTACTCATCACTGTCACCTACCCTGTCCTACAAAATATAACTGTCTAGGAAATCTACATAAGAGTGTTGTAATACAAGGTTAAAATGCAAAAGCACAGGAGATTTATAGGACAGAAAGCAGATAGGAGATATACAGCAATATCTATATAGCACACACAACTCTGATGTATAGTGTTTAAGATGTAGCAGACACAGCCATTGTCTGAATCCTGGGAGTGGAAGTAGGCTGCATACAGAATCATACCCCACAACTGTACAGATGAGAACAGAATGTCCAGTATATGGGCCCATATCTGCTGCATGTCCCCCTGTCCCCCTGGTACGTCTGTGGGATGATCCCAGATGTTTAGCTAGCAAATAGGGAATACAAGTGATTGTCAAACATCTATGTGAACAAACCTGTCACTGTAGTTAGGAGAGTAATAAGCCAAGTATGTCCTATCTACACCCTCATATTGTCAAGCTGTGTCAGAGTGTGTACAGTAACAGAGTGAGATGTATGTGCATAATACTAATGTGTAATCTGGAACTTTGTGTGGCAACATTCAGGTAGTGCTAACAAACATTGCTCCCACAGGTACATCGGATACGAACACTGTGCTGAGAAATAAAAAAATATATACCCTGTACTGGTACTGTTTACTCTGGTATTGTAGGGAATTGTGAGTGTTTCAGTTTTCCCTGAATAATAAAGTTTCACTGATCCCTGTCACCCACACTGTGCTACATAATATAACTGTGTAGGAAAGCAGGTATATGTGTGTTTCAAGTCACTAAAGGTTGAAGAGGGCAATATTCTAGATATGTCCCAGTACACTTGCATGTGGTCAACACATGGCCAGAGTCTGTGCAGAAAGTGTTGAATAGCTATGTGCACAACATCAACCCAGAATCTAGGAGTATGTGTAGAAACAGTTAGTTAGTGTTAACAAACATTCCCTCCACAGGTATGCAAGGTCAGAGGTGTATACTGCAGGTAAAACCAGTTCATGTATAACGATGATGACAGCCATATCACTGTCCAAACTAAGGCTATAGGGTAGTGTAGTAAGACATGTAAGGTACAGATAACAGCACTGACTAGGGAAGAAATGTGGACTACAGGAATATACTAGTTGTTAATTGACATCTCTCCCCCCACCATATCTCCAACAATAAACAACATACCCACCCAAACTGGTATGTAATGACTCCAATGTTCTGCTACACCAGCTCAAGGGCAGTGTGTCATGACTAGAGGGTCAGGCTGACTCTCCAACTCATCCCCCAGCACAGCCATCTTCGGGGCTGTGAAGGTAAGGGGTGACTGCCCATGGGTGGGGACCTCAGTCACACTGTTCCCACTAGGGGGCTCATGGGCTTCTGATTTCCCAAAATCCCTCCTCATCAAGGTGTTTACCCCACACATGTGTCACATACCACCCCTGTATGCATCTTGTTTGTCTTGTCTGTTAACCTACCAAACCTACCTCCCCAAATATACCTACTATCCCTCCCCAACATCTCACTCTCACCTGAAAAACAAAAGAAAAAAAAAGTAATCTGTTCCCAAAAAAAATCTTGCCCCATACATAGATTTCCATTCCGCAAACATGTACACTGGACACATGTAATCAGGTCTAATTGGCATCACAACATATTATTGTTGTCCTCACCCCTCTCACAGGGATTTGAGTGTCCAAATCTACCTACAAATTCAGTGTATATGCACAGCTGTTGCTGTAGAAGAAATGGGCAGCTATGGACCTTCCCCACACCCTTCCTGCACATCCCTAGCTATTTTCCCTACTGTCTTTCCCTCTTTGTGCCCCTTTTTCACCACTTTCCTATCAACCCTTTTTCTTTTCTTTTAAAAGAAATTAGTGTGGGGGTAAGTAGGAGTAAGCACTTTTAAAAAGCAGTAACCGGGTTTATGCCTGTTTGTGTGGGAGTAAGCAATGCCTACACAGGTTAAGCAATTTAGAAGCTAACTGAGTATAAGAAACAGTAACCAGAAGTTAGCAGTGCTTACCTCTGCGCAAATCCACGCAAACCCACTTACAACTGCTCAAAAGTGCCTTAATCACTTTGTATCCAACTGCCCTTTTTCTACCCAGCAAAAAAAAAACAAACACCTCTGCAAGGCTCGAACCCAGGACCCTGCATAGCCAAAGTGACTTGCCACTAAGCCCTGTCAGATATACATAACCCTGATGTTTATACAAACATATCATCCAGCCCAGTCACTTAACAGTACAGGGAATGTATTTGAACATGTAGATGCATGTGTGTGTGTATATATATTAATATCTAAACAGATAAAACATATCTATATATGTGTATATATATATATATATATATATATATATATATATATATATATATATATATAATATATATATAGGGTTCCTATTACGTTATCGAAGTTCTGAAACTTCAAACACCATAAGGTCGAAACCTTATGTTCGAAGTTTCAGAACTTCAATTACATTAAAAAAAAAAAGAAAAGAAATAAAGTCTTGCAAAAAGTTCCTGCTCACATTGAATGTAAATGCCCAACACCTAAAGAGCCTGAAGCAACAGTTATGTTTCCCTGACCTTACTTTGATTAGGGATACAATGCCTATAGATTGTGACTATGGCACAAGAAAATGTGGCTCATGTCCTCAATGTGACCGTATAGATACCTCTAGGTTCTTTAGGAACCCTAATGATGGCAGGTTATGGCAGATCAGATGCAGGTCAGATTGCAACACGAGAAATGTTGTGTAAGTTGCAGCATGTCAAACCTGCTTTCATTTTTATGTGGGAAAAACAAATAGATCGCTCCGTGAGCGAATTAGGGATCATCTATATTGCTATGCAAGGGAACAACCATGTAGCGCGGTAGCAAAGCATATATTATCTTTGGGACAGGCACATATTTTCCTGTTCCAAGTTATACATGTACAATCTATTAACATTAGAGGTGGAGATATTGTTAATTTAACGGAGGAATCCGAACTTAAATGGATACTTCGTTTAGCGGTACATAGGGGCAGGGGCCTTAACGAAAGTGTTCCACTTAAACCTGCATTGAAATCTAGACCTCTGAAATGATTTTAGTTGTTGGTTTATATAGTATTTATTTTTAATATAGTCAAATGTTAATGGTTGGTTTTTACATCCATTTTTAATTGTCTTAATTGATGTGATTAAGGAAATGACGTAAATGTATATATTCAAGTGTTTGGTTGGTGTTTGTTTGAAATACGTATGAGGAAGCGGTTGTACCGTGAAAGCGCTAACGTGTTAATAAACTTTTATATTCATCTCTTGCTGTTATTTGCTGCTACATTATCGAATGGTGTTATATTTGGATATATTCTTTACTTGCAATACGGCAGTTATCTTGGAGTGATTTATTCAGCTAACACTGTTCCATCGGAAATTGTGGATTGGTACTTTTTTCCATTTTCGTCTGGCGGTAGAGGTTTTGTTTTTCGTCTATATTCCTTTGGGTCATTTTTCGATGGAAGATATGGTGGACAATCGTGTTTTATTACTTGAGAATGCCAGAAAGGGCCCTGGATGCTTGGGTGTTTTGAGAACAGTGTTTGTGGAAGGGGTGAACCCTTTATTACATTTGGAGGACTTGTCTGTTCCAAGTTCTGAGGAATTAGACATAGAAAGTGGAATTATAGTCAAGCAACTAAAACGAGATATGGAGAACAATTTGTTTAGGTTTAAGAGACTCCAGTGTCAGCAACATCATCTTGAAGCGAGTCTTCAACATAAAGTAATTCCGAGAGGTCTTTGGATCCTCAACATGCCGACATATGGCAATACCTATCCTGATCTGCTAGCCAGGTGGCAGCAGATCAATTTGCAAGCTAGTACAGTGTATATACAGCTTTTGTTGGATTATTTTCAACCAAAAGAGGTTGAATTAAGAGACAAGGTTAATGAGCAGCAGCAGCAATTATCGACTATGATAGGTATGGATCTATCAGAAATCTTCTTACAGGAATTAACTGAAAGGGTGTTACGATATGAGAACACACTGTTAACACAGAAGAAGAAGAAGCTACTGAGAGATAAGTTGGACTTTGATAGGAACAATGTATTTGTTTCGCCTAGAGTTTCAAATCCTGTTGAGCATGAGTCGTCTCGTAAAATGGAAACCCGAGTGGGCAGGGAGAGGCATGATAACACAGTACTTCCTGCTTCTACCAACAATACGAAAATACAGCAACAGGTGGATGGGGACCATATTTTCGTAAATCCTTTGGTGACTGATAAGGATGATAAAAATGGGACTGTAGTCCCTGATAAATTGCCAAATGGCAATGTTACACCTAAGTTGGTAACGTCTATCTACTTTACTCCGGCTGAGGCACTGCCGAATTCTTCTGTTCCGGAAATGGAAGGAGCTACTCGAACTAGCACGGTACTTAGACGTAAAATCCAACTAGATAAGCTACTTAGGAATGATCAGCAGGATTTTCCACAGGTTCCGCTCCCAATTCGAGTGGGGAGAAAGAGGTCACTAAAGTACGGTCCAAACAGGGGTGCAAAACGCAAGGATTCTTACACAGATCATCAGAGTCATCCACAGAAGCAGAGATGGCTGCAGGATCGTTAATATGGAACATTTCTAGTTATGTGCTATCAAATGAGGAGATATCTGTCCTTAACAAAGGTTTGACTTTTATACCTTGTATGAACATTGACATTAGTGATGCACTTTTGGCAATTAGGTTGTTCGTGAGAAACATCAGTCTTAAACTTTTATTTAAAGACACAGAATGTAGGCATAAAAATGTTTTTAAAAAGAAAAGTATGATAAATCCACCTTTGCATGCCAATCTAGAAGTGTTTCTAAAAAGTGTGGAGAATGATTTGTATACTAACTTTCAGTATGCTTCTGATAATGAAGTCCATAATCTTTCTGATAAAGAATTTCAAGCATTATCAGCATTAAGAACTAACAATGACATTATAATATGCCCAGCTGATAAGGGCGGTCTGATTGTTGTACTGGATTGGAAGTTTTACATAGATTCCATGCTTAATTTATTAAGTACTGACTCATATCAACCTGTTACTCTTACTGATGTTGAGAACTCCTCTGATACGGTTCGTAACATGTTAAGTGAATGTAAGTCTCTTAATTTACTAACGAATGAACTGTTTGATTATTTTATGGTTGAATTTCCACTAGTACCTCGTATAAATGGGCTCCCCAAGATTCATAAGCATAAAACTCTACCTCCTTTTAGACCCATAGTTGCGGGTGCAGGTTGGCTCACTGAGCCGATATCCATTTATTTGGATGACAAGCTCAAACAGGTATTGACATAATTTCCACAAGTCCTAAAGGATACTGGGCAGTTTTTGCAAGAACTTCATGACCATGTAACTCATCTTGGCAGTATAGAGGGGCTACATCTCGTTACCATGGATGTGGTTTCACTCTTTACCTGTATACCGAATGGTACAGGTTTGGAGATGGTTAAGACATTGTTATGTGAGTTTATGTCCATCAATGAAGCAGATTTTTTGTGTCTCCTATTAGAAACTGTATTAGAAAATAACATTTTTGTTTTTCAGGACAAGCTCTTCAGGCAGACCACAGGGGTAGCCATGGGCACGAGTTGTGCCAACTCGTACGCTAATTTAGTCATGGTTGCATGGGAGAGGGATGTAATGCTGACCTGCCCCAATATAGTATTCTACAAACGTTTTGTTGATGACCTATTTATTCTTTGGTCTGGAGGTGATGCCACTCTGCATTTGTTTTTTGATAATGTGAATAGCCTTGATGGTTTTTTACGTTTTACCATGGAACAGTCATTAAATTCCATTAATTATCTGGATGTAACTGTGTATAGAGCTGGAGATAGTCTTGCTACTAGAGTGTTTAGGAAAACATGTCATAAAACCTCCTTTCTTTCAGTGGATAGTATGCACCATCCCAGAACTTTTCAAAATATTGTTAGAGGTCAAGCACTCAGTGTTTCTCGTCTTTGTTCTGACGATGAAAAATTCCAATCAGAATTAGTTGCTATGAGGAGAGGCTTTATAAGTAGAGGCTACTCACCAAGGAAGGTTGATAGTACCCATGTTAATGTTTGTAAACTTAGGCACTCTAGAGGTAAACCTTATTATTCGGACAGGAACGACACCGCTCTGAATAAAGTAGCGAGCAATTCCCAACTCCCTTTGGTGCTGCCTTATGGTAGGAATATTTCCTTGATACAATGCACCATTATGAACAACTGGTATATGCTTTTAGTCGATGATGATACTAAAGCCATAGTGGGTAATTGCCCTCGTTATACCTATAGTAATTTAAAGAGCCTGAAGCAACAGTTATGTTTCCCTGACCTTACTTTGATTAGGAATACAATGCCTATAGATTGTGACTATGGCACTAGAAAATGCGGCTCATGTCCTCAATGTGACCATATAGATACCTCTAGGTTCTTTAGGAACCCTAATGATGGCAGGTTATGGCAGGTCAGATTGCAACACGAGAAATGTTTTGTAAGTTGCAGCATGTCAAACCTGCTTTCATTTTTATGTGGGAAAAACAAATAGATCGCTCCGTGAGCGAATTAGGGATCATCTATATTGCTATGCAAGGGAACAACCATGTAGCACGGTAGCAAAGCATATGTTATCTTTGGGACAGGCACATATTTTCCTGTTCCAAGTTATACATGTACAATCTATTAACATTAGAGGTGGAGATATTGTTAATTTAACGGAGGAATCCGAACTTAAATGGATACTTCGTTTAGCGGTACATAGGGGCAGGGGCCTTAACGAAAGTGTTCCGCTTAAACCTGCATTGAAATCTAGACCTCTGAAATGATTTTAGTTGTTGGTTTATATAGTATTTATTTTTAATATAGTCAAATGTTAATGGTTGGTTTTTACATCCATTTTTAATTGTCTTAATTGATGTGATTAAGGAAATGACGTAAATGTATATATTCAAGTGTTTGGTTGGTGTTTGTTTGAAATATGTCTGAGGAAGCGGTTGTACCGTGAAAGCGCTAACATGTTAATAAACTTTTATATTCATCTCTTGCTGTTATTTGCTGCTACATTATCGAATGGTGTTATATTTGGATATATTCTTTACTTGCAATACGGCAGTTATCTTGGAGTGATTTATTCAGCTAACACTGTTCCATCGGAAATTGTGGGTTGGTACTTTTTTCCATATATATATAGGGTTCCTATTACGTTATCGAAGTTCTGAAACTTCAAACGCCATAAGGTCGAAACCTTATGTTCGAAGTTTCAGAACTTCAATTACATAAAAAAAAAAAAAAGAAAAGAAATAAAGTCTTGCAAGCAGGGGGGCAAGCCCCCCTACATCCCCTGCTCTTTAAATATACAAACTCTGAGATTGCACTACAGTGCAGTAAAGGGAAATCTTTCCTTTCCACACTGTATTGCGATCGAGGAGTTTGTATATTTAAATAGCGGGGGTATGGGGGGTACAGGGGAGCTTGCCCCCTGCTTATAACAGTTACTTTCTGTCTGTTGTATTTTTTATTTTTTTTTTGTTGTTCAAAATGATAAAATTTCAAAAATACAAGTTTGATCTTGTAGTGTTCGAAGTTTTATAGTTTTGACCATGTAATAGGAACCCATATATATAAATATAAACATATATACATACAAATCCATACATCTATAGATATATATGTCTACATCTATATGTCTATACATATATATATATATATATATATATATATATATATATATATATATATATAGATATATATATATATATAAGTTATGTATATGTAAGCAGATATATGTATCTATATAGGTATATACGGACATGCATCTGTAGATAATGGGAACATAACAAAAACATATATGTCCACATGCACTGTTAATGGGGTTGAGAGGCCTCAGTCAACATATGTCTTGCACGAATAGGTATACCCCCCCCTCAGCCAGACACATCTGCCCTGCAATACACTACCAACTGTTGCAGATCCCATAACCAGGCCCTCACATGACATGGGCACAAGATGTTTACAGTACTCCATCCCACCTGTATGATGCCAGGCTGGTATCAGTAACATATCATGCAGTACAATCTGGCTCTCATAGGGAATGTACAATGTGGAAGCTATCAACATCTCTAGGATACATATACACAGACACATATATGCAGATACAGATATACATATATATGTATAAATATATATATATATATATATATATATATATATATATATATATATATATGTAACTACACATACGCATGCAGAGATATGTATAGTAAGATACGTATGCAGAAGATGCACACAATACGGAGCAGCCACTATGCCTACAGTTACCACCTTAACAACTGGACACTGTATGAGCCACCCATACAAACGACAATCGTTGCCTGCAACATATACCCCACAGAGAGATCAAAGGATATAACACCACACACAGGTTTTCATAAATGGGGAAGCTTTATTTGTGTACTGTTAAAGTTGTATATGCCATGACACATAACTGTTTAGATACTGACATCCATATAAACAGAGTAATGCAACTGTGAAACAGTTATACTAACACAGTAGTCCGGAAAGGTTTACAAATATTGCTGTCCAGGCCGAGGCCTTCAAGTAATACAATAGTAAAGACAGACTGGGCCACAGGATACCAAACAATCAACAGTAAGTAATGCAGATTTATAGTTCAGCAGCCTCAATCTTCACTCTCTACACAGTCACTAGGGGTTAAAGAACTCAGTTGACACAATGGGATGTAACTGTTACATAACAAGGTATAACTGACACCATCACAAGCACACTGACAGACAGAACAGTCTGCATGGCAGGAGGTGGTAGGCCTGCATTTACCCAAGGTGGATTGTATGGTAATGTACATCCAGATACCTTAAGGCAGTGTAGACATGGTGTGTGGGTGGTCACATCTGCTTTTATCATGTGTGCCATTGGCTGCTGACAGACATCCTAAGGACATCATAGGACAGTGCCACTGCTAGCACATAATGCTCCTGTGGACTACTGCAGAGATATTGGCCAATACATGTGGACAGTCTGACACACTCTGGACAGTTCAGAGGTATACACAGAACCCCTTAGTGCAAGACATGTGGACTAAGCCTGACAATGTGGATGTTAACAGCCATGTAGATGGGTATAACATGTAACTACGAGTACACATTTGCCCCTGTAGGTTATGCATTCGCACACGCCTGTCTGTCCTGACACATGATAACCTCTGGATGGAGGTGCCATGGCCATATACTAGCCACTAGATATTGGCATACATCTGTACAGCATCCCACTGCTCTGTCTGACATGCATGACTGTTATGGTGGTTTGACAGCAGTACATCTGGCAAGTATCTGAACATGACATCTCACTGGGTAAATGCACTAAGCTGCTAGGCATGTAACAATGCACTGTGCAGGCTACAGGCAGACTGGCTCAACACTGGCCTACACTTCCTATGGGGAATGCACATGTACCAGCATGTGTAGCAGGCTCTACAGATATGCCGCTGCACAGAGTATGATACACCTCTGTGAAAGTGCATAACTGCAACCAATGTGAACACAGCCACAGCAACATATGGTAAGGTAGCATAATATTACAGTATATGGACTATCTGTGCACCACCTTGCTCATATGTGCCACTCACACACTAACCCTACATATACTGGGCCACTCCACAATATTGCCTGAAGCCTCTCTGTGATATGGGACATGTGTGTGTATAACCCTACAAACATGTAAGCCAATAGGGTAACATACAGTGGAGCAGCATGTAACATCATATAGAACAGGACCATGAACAATGACATCTACCACAGTCTGTACACAGGCCAAAGTACATATGAACAATACAGACAGTGTTCACAATCACCATGAGTACACAAACCTCAAAATTGTACACACAACCACAGAATGTCCAGGTTTTGTCATAAAGTATAACCCCTACTACACATAACATGTAGCAGTCTGAAATCTCACTGGCTTGTTATCAGATAAGATGGCACTAATTATGGTGTACAGCACATATGCACCTCTTACTGCATGACATATATACAAAGGTTGACAGAGTTGTGGCTGGAGGCACATATACAGGGCCAATATTGACATGTTGCTGTGATACCCTCATACCTTTACTGTTGTAATAGAGTTTGTTGCAACATATGTCCTATGAGGGATATGAAGTCAGTAACGTTCACAGCTGTCACCATCTACAGACTGCAATCCTCACACTACCTTCTGCAGTTCACATAAAGGTGCTCTGTGGGTAACACATGAAACAAAAGGCACCACACACTGCCCAGTCTGCAGAAGATTGTCTACAGATTGGGGTTTCCTCATAAACATAACACTGACATGGCAGCTATTAAAACATGTAGGACAGCCATATCCACACACACCCTGTTAAACCAACAGTATTTCAAATGCAGTATAGCAGCACTTACAGTCTGTAGTCAGGTCAGGCACATCACCCTCCTGTGTTTTGCCCATTTTCCACAGTGTATGTTGTTAGAGGTAGATCCCCAATCTGTCTGAGATGCTATTTGCCAAACAACAGATCGAGTTCCTGCTCACATTGAATGTAAATGCCCAACACCAACATGATGTTCTTAGATATTGTAGTGTGTTTCCATGCAATTGACTATGGGAATGTTACCACAGCTGCTCCACATGCAATCAGTTAGAGGAGGGCAATTCATGCAGAGGCCATCAGCTGATCATGAGAAACACTTAAAATACACATGCTGCTGCCTAAGCATAGCAGATGTAAGTCTGCACATCCACCAGAGAGAGAGTGGCAGAGGAAGACAGAGGCAAAGACTAGTCAGGGAGGGGTTGGAGAGTAAATCATAAGCATGTTTGTGTCACACACCTACCAGTATAGGGTATCAAATGCCTGATGATTATATAGTGCTATCAAATGTCTATGCAGTTATTGGATGTGCCATATAGGTTACATGTTGAGGAGCCCTCAAAACATATATGTGATGGTGAGTGACATTTGCAACAGGGATATGGTAGCTATATGGTAGGTGTAGTACACGTGCCTGTCCACATGAACAGAAGCCAGTGTCAACACAGCCACACTCTCACATGGATGCACACACATTGACACACATGGCAGAGCCAGGAATATAAATCGTCTCTAGTGAGATTGCCATAAAACATTACAGTGCAGGTATCACATGCAACACAGGGGCCATACAGAGGTTATGCGGACAAAGAGTATGTGGAGGTGTCTGACAGCAGACAGCATGCTTCAGTATGCCAATAGGGGTTGTAGTGAGTCTGAATGTGGTCATACACACCATACAACACACACACAGGCACAAGGTGCCAGTACTGACATGCATGGGTGCTTTGCTGCATGGGTGTGTCATGGTTGACTGTGCCAGATGGCTATACAAGGCTAGGTGATGGGTATACCTTGGAATCAGGCCACATGACAATGGGTTTCATTGTGGCTTAGGGGTGTAGTGTCTGGATCTGACCACACAGGTGGGTATTGTATTCACCATCCAGTCACCTGGGTGACTATTGTGCGTGGCCAATACTGTGCATTGCTTGCCATGTATGTGTTCCTTAGTCCATGACATGGATGGTGTCTGGGATGTGCACACCTCCCACCTGCATGTACAGTGAAATGTGGAACTGTACCTGAGGTGTCTGGCCCATGTTGTGTACACAGATTGTTATCATCATATGTGCCAGTCCTGGCCTCATGTGGTTGGAATTGTTAATGGATGGCAGGTTGGCACAGCACCTACATTGATAGCATGATACTGGTATTCCCTCGTGTCAGTGGCATCTATCCATACAGTGTGTGTTTTCAAGTATAGTATGTCCTTGTGGGTCACATTTGAAGGCACCACAGGTGTTGCAGGTGTCCAGTGGGGAACATGGGGAAGGTGCACTGTCAGCATGTACATGCCTATTGGACTGATTGGTGAGGTGCCATGCCCACTGTAGCCCACTGCAACCACACCATGGTTACTATCAGTGAGCAGTGTGCAGGGTACCCCCAACATAGCGGCTGTTGCCTAGGCAAGTGTGTGTATGAGACATGGGTTGAGAGTGTTATCTGGGTAATACTAGGGTCACTCACTTTGTTCATTGGGCCTTGATGTCAAATGTAGGGGTATGGATATGCACCCCAGCCTCTCGGTTATTTCACACCTGTTATCTCTGTACGGTGGACATTGTGATATATACTAGGGCCACCATATAAGAAATTTGCAAGACCCACTCCCCATTGACTCCAATTGCTACACACTCACACCCACTCCACACAGGACACGAATTACAAACACCGACACACACACACACCTGTCATGTCTGGGATTAGAACTCCTACCTAACTAGTTTATTACACTACAGCACTATGCAGATATAGGATGCACCACTGAGATTGCTGAAGTACTCGTTTCCCAAAGGTGTATTTCACAGTGAATGACATTAGCAGGATTGCCAGCGTAGGGCATTTGAAGTGTAGTGAGTGTGACCAGCCTAAAATGCATTGCTCTCCACACAGACATAGAAACACACACAAAACATCCACAACTGCCATGTGTTGGGATAGAACCCCTTCCAGGGTCTCTATATCACACTACAGCATGAAGCAGTTATAGGACACACCACGGAGATAACTGGAGTACTCCTTCCCCAAAGGTGTATTTCACAGTGAATGACATCAGCAGGATTGCCAAAGTAGGGCATTTGAAGTGTAGTGAGTGTGAATGGCCTAAAATACATTGCTCCCTACACAGACATAGAGACACAAATAAAACATCCACAACTGCCATGTGTGGGAAAGAACCCATACCAGAGTTCTATATCACACTACAGTATGAAACAGTTATAGGATGCACAATGGGGAGAACAGGAGTACTCCTTCCCCAAAGGTGTATTTCACAGTGAATGACATCAGCAGGATTGCCAAAGTAGGGCATTTGAAGTGTAGTTAGTGTGACTAGCCTAAAATGCATTGCTCCCTACACAGACATAGAAACACACACAAAACATTCACAACTGCCACGCGTGGGGATAGAACCACTACCACAGTTCTATATCACACTACAGCATGAAGCAGTTATAGGACACACCATGGGAATAAGTGGAGTACTCTTTCCCCAAAGGTGTATTTCACAGTGAATGATATCAGCAGCCAGAGTAGGGCATTTGAAGTGTAGTGAGTGTGACATGCCTAAAATGCATTGCTCTCTACACAGACATAGAAACACACACAAAACATCCACAACTTCAATGTGTGGGGATATAACCCCTACCAGAGTACTATATCACACTACAGCATGAAGCAGTTATAGGACACACCACGGGGATAACTGGAGTACTCCTTCCCCAAAGGTGTATTTCACAGTGAATGACATCAGCACGATTACCAAAGTAGGACATTTGAAGTGTAGTGAGTGTGACTAGCCTAAAACACATTGCTCTCTACACAGAGACAGACACACACACAGTTGCCAAGTCTGGGATTGGAACTCCTACCTATTTTATTACACTTCAGCAGTATGCAGTTACAGGACGCGCCATGGAGATTACTGGGGTACAGCCTTCCCAAAGGAGTATTTTAAGCTGGATAACATCAGCAGCCTTACCAAAGTAAGTCATTTGAATTGTAGGGAGTGTGACTAGTCTAAAAAGCATTGCTCTTTACACAAACACACCCAAACCTGCCAAGTCTGGGATTATAACTCTTACTTAACTATTTTATCACACTACAGCAGTATGCAGTTATAGGACGTGCCACAGAGACTATTGGGCTATAATCTTTCCAAAGGTGTATTTCAAGGTGGATGACATCAGACGCCTTGCCAAAGTAGGGCATTTGAATTGTAGAGAGTGTGACTAGCCAAAAAAGCATTGCTCTCTACACAGAGACACACTGTTGCCAAGTCTGGGATTAGAACTCCTACCTAACTATTTTATCACACTACAGCAGTACATACTTATAGGATACCTCACAGAGATTACTGGGCTATAACCTTCCCAAAGCTGTATTTCAAGGTGGATGACATCAGCAGCCTTGCCAAAGTAGGGTATTTGAATTGTAGGGAGTGCGACTAGCCTAAAGTGCATTGCTTTCTACACAGACAAAGACAGACACATAGTTGCCAAGCCTGATATTAGAACTCCTACCTAACTATTTTATCACACTACAGCAGTACACAGTTATAAGATGCACCATGGAGATTACTGGGCTACAGCCTTCCCAAAGGTGTATTTCAAGGTGGATGACATCAGCAGGCTTGCCAAAGTAGGGCATTTGAATTGTAGTGAGTGTGACTAGCCTAAAAAGCATTGCTCTCTACACAGGCAGACAGACACACACACACACACACACACACACACAGTTGCCAAGTTTGGGATTAGGACTCCTACCTAACCATTTTATCACACTACAGCAGTATGCAGTTATAGGATGTGCCATCAAGATTACTGGGCTACAACCTTCTAAAAGCTATATTTCACAGTGGATGACCTCAACAGGCTTGTCATACTAGGGCTATGGGGAGGCCAGTGTGTGTGCATGGGCCATAAACCATTCATCTAGGGGTTGACACAGCACATGCGGGCACACGCAGGGCCATATTCCACAGGTACATGTATACAGCTGCTAGATGACTACTTCCTTGTACAGTCATGTTGCACAGCTAGCACTTGCTCCACATAGTCAGTACTGCTGACAGATACTGTTGGCTAGTATCTACAGTGAGTGACATCTGAACCTCATGTGGTTGTAGCCATTTGGCTGTGTGCTGGGTGGGACAGGCCTGGATGGCTCATTGTCACAGTCACTCTCTTTCACACATCTATGTACGTCTACTTTTGGCTTATTATGGTGTGTTGTCCTTGGATATATGTCTGTATTCCTATCCACTGTATGTGCGAAGCATGAGTGGTGCATACTGAGGAGTGTCTGCACTAACATCTGCAACTGCCAGATATGTCTGGTCCAATGTTTTTTGCAGACATGGGCTTCATGTGTGTAAGTGTGTGAGCATGTCCAGTATGATCTTTCAGTATGTTGTTGTCTGATATTGCCTTCATTTTTCTAAGTGTGTGAGCATGCCCAGTATGCCCTTCTGTATTGCATGTGTGGATCAATTCCAGGTAGTTTGTACTCCAGTGCAGACCTTTGTGTTGTACACCTACAGGTAGCAATCTGTTTCTGCAGGATATCCGTCAATAAGTTGGCAATATGGGGACAAGGTGTGCAGGGGACAGTGTGTCTGTGCTGCTTCAGCTACATGGTACTACTCTTAGCAGAGATATTCAGACATGTGTAGCGTTATACACTGTGATGTATTCTGTCCTCATGTACTGTCAGGTGGACATTCCTGCTCACAGTGATGTCTTGGGGGACAAGGGTGATGGGAGCTGTGTGCAGTATTGTGGGCAGATGCCTACATATTCATGGTAGGTTATGCCATCCTGGAGGGTGTTCTGCAGACACTTGCTGCTGGGTCTGTGTATCTGATTCAGCACCTTGGAAAAGTGCTGGCAGGGGATCCCATACATGTACATACATCAACATGACAGTATAGCTTTATATTGCTATGGCAATACCTCACAGCTGTACAGATTTACACAGGTTCCCAGAGGCAGTGGCCATGAGTTAGGACATTACCCCTATTGTGGTGTAAGGGCAGGTATGTAGGCACCCATTTATGTGTTTACAGCCAGGGATAGTGTGTGCACACAGCTTTGTGTCGGACCTTGCACATTCCATGATGTCCATGCTCCCACCTTCCCTCAGTTATTCTCTCCTCTTCTTTGCATTATGCATGCATTCTCTGAATACTTTCCTTATGGTTATCACCCCATCATGGCTGTGTATCCATGTTGGTAGACAGTTCATGCAGTGGGATATGGTGGATATGTTACTGTGGTTTGTCCACATGGCCTTAAATATGGCATATGTGGAGTGTGTTGTGTTGTTAGTTGGGTGTCCATGACATAACATGCATTGGCAGTATGTATGAGACACAGGCCCTTGGCAGAGGCCTGTGGGCCATTAGCTGTTGATGAGAGCTAGACGTGGCCGGCTGTTGCATTCTGTCTGTCTTACAGTCTCAGACCACCATATAGTATATTCCCCTGAGGTGACAGGGCATGTGTGCTAGGTGTTCGTACCACTACCTTCTATCAGCCTTGATCAGTGGTGTGGATGCTGGCAGGGTGCTACCTGCAGCTGGTGACACACCTGCATGGGACACCTGCACTGCATGCTGCATTCTTTTGTTATTGCCATATACAGCTGGGATCATATCTTACCCATTCCCCACAGCAGGGGTACAACCAGAGAGGTACCTGTGGGTGGTGTTTTTGTGAGCTGGATGCATGTGTGCTATGGATACTACTTGCATCTGACACAGAGATATGCATTGTGCATTCCAGTTATGCTTGCATGTGCAGGTACATCAGCCATTTCCCAATACACCAGTCCTACCTCCTTTGTGATTTGCTAGTGTTTGGACAGACAATGCCGGCATCCCCTACTAAAGGACCAGATAATGTGATGTATACCTGTTTGTACTTTTCCAAGGGTGTGTCCATTTCACAGTGACAGAATATATATTGTATGCCTGGGGTACTTTCCCCTGTGTTCTGCTTGTATATCTAGCCCAACAGCCATGCCATGTCAGTATTTCAGATGGTGACACATGTTACCACCATGCATTTGCAATGGCTTACTGCTAGCCTGTGTTATACTGGTGTGTATTGTGTTTGTCATGGCAGTTGTAAGGACTTGTCCTTGTCATCAGCGGTAGTGGGCAATGGCCACCAGGTCTTACCTCAACATGCATACATACCGACCACTCTCACAATATGAAACACACACCAACCTAACACACACATACGTGCATATTGTGCAGATGCTACAACCTATCCTACTACCTTGGCCACCTCTGTGCATCTGTGCACCATTGGTATTATACCTACACATACATGTTCCTACATTTCCACATAGGGTTGTGGAGGGGCACACCTGACTGTTATGGCATGTGTACATCAGATTGGTGGGCACACCAGACCATTACTACATACATACGCAGGGTTGGGGGGTGCACACCTGACTGTTTCTACATTCCTACACAGGATTGGGGGGGGCACACCTGACTATTTCTGTGTTTCTGCACAGGATTGGGGGGCACACCTGACTGTTTCTACATTTCTACACAGAACTGGGGGGCACACCTGACTGTTTCTACATTTCTACACAGCATTGGGGGGGGCACACCTGACTGTTACTACATTTCTACACAGGAATAGGGGGGCACACCTGACTGCTATTACATTTCTACGTAGGATGGGGTGGCACACCTGACACTTGTACACATTTGCTATGACTGCACTGGTATTTCAGGTACTCCATTTCATTCAGTATTCTAACCTATCATGCTGACTAGAGGCATATCATTGTACTACAGGTCTTAGCTTTGATTGACCTACATATTAGTTTCTGACTTCCTACCCTTCAGAACTAAGATCCCACTGCCTGACCTACTGTAGTCTGTCTGTGTAGGCCTGGGGGTTTACCCATAGGCATCATTCAGAGGCCATAGCACAGCCTTTGTTTGTTTTGTCTACACCTGTCCTGCTGGCTGTGACTGTTGTTAGGCATGTGAACCCCCCCCTGACTGGCATGTGTGAGTCACTTACCTTGTGGGTGTCCCAGTACTGAGGATGGTGCTGCAGGGCTGCTTATATCAGATGCACATAGTACACTCCCTAAATATAGTTGAGCACAGGTAGTGTCATGTCTTGACATCCCTTTTACTGTATGTGAGAGTCAGAGAGAGGTGTTATTCCCTGGGTCCTTCCTATGTCAGTGTATATCCTATGCATTGTCTCTTTGCCAAGGCCAGGGCATACTGGGCATGCCTCCTTCTGCCTACTGGGGCAGGCTCAGGTTGTTCCTCCTCCAAGTCACTCTGTCCCTGTGCAGGCCTTTGCAATGGTGGGGGACTGTGTGGCCCTGCCCCATGCTGTTCCTGCTGCAACTGTTTCCGCATCTTCATATTGTGTAGCATGGCACATACGATGACAAGTTGGGTACATGTAGCTGGTGAGTACTGCAAGGCACCACTGTATGTGTCCAGGCACTGGAACCGTGAGTTGAGCATCCCAAAAACACGGTCTATTATAATTCATGTCTGTGCATGTGCCTCATTATGGAGTTCTTGTTCGGGTGTGTGTGCATTTCTGATGAGTGTCATCAGCCATGGCTCCAGTGCATATCCAGCATCCCCCACTAGGTGACCATGAGGGATGTCCCCATTGGCAAATCTCTGGTGCAGCTGTGTTAGGTGCCAGATGTGGGAATCGTGATAGCTTCTAGGGCAGCCGGCACACACATTCATCACACACAACCTGGCAGTTGATGGAGGGGAAGCCCTTGCGGTTGATGTAGACCCTACCCCACTCACTGGGTGGTGCTTTGATGCATATGTGCATGCAGTCTTCAGCACCCACTACCTCAGGGTATTTTGCTATTTGGTGGAACAGTTGCATATTGCTGGCCAATGCCTCACAGGTGTTGGGGAAATATATGTGCTCACCGGCATGTGTTGACATGGCATCCAGGAACTGCTGGAGTACCCTGGATGCTGATGCCTTTGAGATCCCCATCATATCCCCAGTTGGCCTTTGGAAGGTATCTGAAGCTAGTATTCTTAGGCCTACACATACCTTGGTATCCACTGGGATGGATTCCCCTCTGTTAGTTCTGTGTGTCAGGCATGGCCGACACAGCTCAAAGATTTGCTGTAGGAGGTCCCTTTTCACCCTATACCACTCCACTATCTCCAGCTTATGTAACTCCTGGTAGGTTACCCTGGGTCTGGACACTCTTCTCCATCTCCTCATTGTGGGTTGGTCGACAGCATTCATATCCTCACCACCCTCAGCCTCTTCCACAAGTTGTTGTATGATAGCTATTGCAACTCCTATCATTTTGTTGTTTTGTCTGTTAAAACTGCCCCGCTTGTATACATTGGCGGTGTAGAGTATGGGAAAAACCAGAGTGGAAGGTGTTTGCATAATTTATAGTAATGTTCTGGGCTGGGCTGGTCTGCTGCCTGTGTAATTGGCTGATTCTGATTCATTTCACCTACCAGCTAGGCTAGTTCTCCTTGATTAACTTCCAACTACTGTTTTCCCTTCCCATTGCCTTCCTGTTTAAGCCCACAAACACAGTGCTCAAATGTGCACAGAGCTGCTGTTTCATGGTTTACCTTTTCTTTTTTCTTTCAAACCTGGTGCACAGCACACGCACCCACTTAGGCAATGTAAATAGTGTTAGGCAGACTCAGACACACACCCTTGCCTAGCTCTGCTTAGCTAGGAGCAAACCTGAGCCACAGGGCTCCAATCTGCTTACATATGCCTGACACGCCCCCATGATGTCGGCTAACTCCTGGGCTTGTACCAAGCTATTCCTGCTCTTACACTGTTGGGAGCTGACTAGTATGCTGGGGAAATATGGAATTCACTATAATTTCCCTCATTTGCATAGGATTGCCTGATAATGCATAATTACATGTCTTACACTGAGCCTCCCCCCTTAGCAACCACTATTCACTGGCCATGTTGACTTCTGCCTGCCATTGACTTTAATGGCAGAATAGTGATTTTAGTTAGAATGGTTATTTTAGGTTTCTTTTCTTATTTTCTCCCCTGATTCCATTTGCACTCCACTGCCCTATGCTTAAACAGCTGAGATCGTCTAAAAAAATAAAAGTTGATATTTTTATTTTTTAAGCTGTCTTCAATGCCAGTGGCCTTATACTTGGCCATTGGCATGCTTCCTGAATGATATGCACCCTTTATTTGGAGCTGTCATGGCTCCATTTTGGAATTTGCAGAAATGTACTCGGTTACTAATCGAGTACATTTCTACAGATTACACTAGTCCTACTCAGCCGGTTTTCAGCTTCCTGGATCACAAATTCACCTCATTTGCATGAATTTCTCCTGCAAATGGAGTAATTTGCCTACAGGGGCTGAGTCTATGCAGGACTAGTGCAGGAGCACTCGTGCACACCCCTGAAGGCTATTCCTGGATCACACGGCAGACATATTGCCTGCTAGAGCTCCTACACTAATCCTGCATGCCATTCAAGTCTTGCAGAATCCAAGGGTATACTTCTGCAACTGGGTACTGTGAATGACAGAAATGAAGTTAAAAAGCATGTGCAGGTGCTATACGGCAAGGAGCAAAAAGCAGTATATAACATGAATAGGAGCATTTCCCAGCAGCAGAAGTGCAACAGCTTTGCAATTAAGACCAATTGTGCAAAGAAGCAAAACCATTGTTACTACTGACATGCATGACATTATGTGCAATATTATATTGACATTATGATTTACTTTAAAGGGCATAAGAATTTTGATCCACTTGGAATCAGAAGATATCTGTAAAATAACTTTTGAGATGTTTTCAAATGTGAAAAATGTATGGGTGAAATAGAAAAAAAAATATCAAATCACTTTGTAAATTTTTCAGAACTTTGGCTTGCAATTAAAACAAAAAAAGTGACTGCAAATCAGAACTTCAGAAATTGATGAATTTGAACTTAAAACTTTTAGCATGCTATGTGATAAAGCGTATGACATAAAGGAAAATATGATAAGATGGAGGACAGAAGTTTGGCTTACACTGGTTATGCATGATAACAAATTAAAGCATGTTTGAAATACTATCATAGTAAATTGTAAAATTGCAGTTTGAAAACATTAGGACCAACTAAAAGCTTATTTTTATTGCAGGGAACCACATTTGGTTTAGAAATTAACAAAAAAGAAGATGATGGTAATATGGAGAGCAAGGCTGTACTGCTACAAACTGTCAGCCATTTTATATGAAATGTAATGAGTTCGGCCATTTTTAGTTTGACTGTCCTATGTTGTAAAAAGAACAGGTACATGTGAAAAAAAAAACGATAGGGAGGAAAGCAAATTTGTAGAGAACAATGTTCAGGAAGAAAGTGAAAAGGTGATGTAAGTGGGGAAGAAAGTGAAAGAAGTAAACATGAGCAAGGAGAAGGCATACTGGTAGAAGAGGTTCAGCTACAAACAGAAAATAATTATGATAGGTTGGTAAGTGAAGAGAAAGGTGGTGACTTAGGAACAGAGAAAGAAGAAAAGCAGAAAAAAGTTAAATTTATTGGAATTTGGATGAGAAGGAGAAAAATAAAAACAAGAACAGGCAGAAAAAGTTTCAAAGAAAAGGAAAGAGATGATTTAGATATATTGGGAATAATTTTGAACAGTATAAGAAAAGAACTGAGAGGTTTAATGGATGTTTAATGGCACAAAAAGATAGCTATATTATGACTGTTGGGCAGAAGATGTGTTAAACAAGAAAAAAAGAGACAATTTTGAAGCTGTATGGGGAAAATGATTATATGGTCAACAGGATATGACGTGTTCTAGGTTAGGTGCATTAATAAGAGGACATGAACTAAAAAAAATAGATGCAGCAATTGTGATACTAGGAAGGGTGACATTGTGCGACATGAGGAAAAATGGAAAACATATCAGAATTAAAAAAAAGTTTGAAGATTTAAAAAAAATATGTGATAATGAAAATGTCAGTAAGAATGATTTGGGCCTTTCACTGTAAGCTAAGAAAAGAAAAAGGAAAAATAACATAAGATGTAAAAGTGATAAAACAAGTAATACAATGTAGAACCTTGAGAATTGAAAAAAAAACAGAGAATGGATATACAAAAGGGTCATTTTAAAACAGAGGCAGATTACCTTATGTAAAGCAAAATGAAAGAAATGAAGGGGAAGATAGTAGACTATGGAAAAAAATGTCTGTCAATGACAGTATTTTATAAAAGCTGTACAAAATGGTGGGTATTTTTTAAAGAGAAATATAAAATAACTTTTTGGATATAGAAAGAAAACTAAAAAAATACAGTAGAATATATGTTGATAGATGTTGAGGAAAGAATGGAAGAAGGAAGTATTAGAATAAGACAAATAGAAAAAAACAATGTATGTGAAAAATAAATACAAAATGAAGACACTGTTGTATAGGCAGATATACTTTTAAAGGGAAAGTAGGAAGAAGTTTTTCCCTTTTTAGGAAAGGAGGTAAAAATAGGAAAAATAAGATGGAGGGAATGTTAGATGAGAATGCAGTAGTGAAATTACGGAGATAGTAGAACATTTCTACAAACAATGTACAGAAGGGAAGAAGTTTTTTTTTTTTTCAAATAGAAAAGTTATTCATTTTGTATTATAAACATATCACAAAACAGTTACAGTTTAGAAATGCACATTAATACAGCAGACAATATACAATTCATAACTATATACAATATGTACACAGTGCTGCTTTGGGGTAATGCAATCCCTGGGGATAATCATAGTAAAAAAAGAAAAAAAAAGAAGGAAGCACATATATGTAGGAGGGTAGGTACTGTAACAACATAGAATGTATTAGCCTCTATTTAATACATAGATATAAAATAGAATAGACAAGACATGTGTACTTATCTTGAGCCCCAAAAATGAGGGGAATATTGGGATCATGAGGGTGTTAAGGTGAAAAACGGAAGATACATATGAAGGAAGAGATTTTAGTAGTAGTGTACCAGTACAGAATATCAGTAATTATTTGTCAGCCAGAAGCTCAAATATGACGTTCCAGAATTTCTGGAAATATGGGCGTTTATATACATTAGTAATTATGAGCTTTTGTGAAGTAATGTATTTGACAGCCATATTCCTAAACCCTGTCCAACACATTTTAGAGCGATCTAGCCAATGTTTGGAGATGTAAAATTTAACTAATAAACAAAGTGTTATTAAGATATGGAATCTTAATTTTGAAAATTTAAGGTTGGTGATGTGTAATATTGCCATCTCCCATGAGAGGATTGATTTGTGGTAGCCATCTTGTTGAGTCTCGCCTTGAGAGAACACCAAATGCTGTGGGAGTAATGGCAAAACCAAATCATATGTATGATATCAGCCTGGGGGTAGAAGCAGCAGGGG
This sequence comes from Protopterus annectens, assembly GCF_019279795.1. Taxonomy (NCBI): domain Eukaryota; kingdom Metazoa; phylum Chordata; order Ceratodontiformes; family Protopteridae; genus Protopterus; species Protopterus annectens. Next base: position 860,764,104 of record NC_056729.1, on the reverse strand, counting down.
CAAGCAGGAGATACATTAGGGTTGAATTTATTTAAATGTGTGGGGTGTAGTATAAGTTATTGTTAATCATAAATTGTGTATAAGTAAGCTTTTTAAAAGGGGAGCATAAAAGGGTGGATATAATGGCTGATAACTTTTGTTCTTCTAATAGGGTAATCCCTTGTTGATCCAAATAGCCCACGTAAACTATCCTGTCTTGATACTGAATGGCATTTATGAATTTATAAGATAGGGGTAGCATATTCTTCTTACTTGTTAAGATCTGAAGCAGTTTAAAAACCTAGTGGAATTTAGTCTGCAATTGTAAGATTTTTAAGTAAGGATGCAATAATTTCTCTGATTTGCCACAGAATTATAGTGTATTTTTTGATACTTTTAAAGTGACTCCTAGTTCTAATGATGAGAGAGCTTTGTGTTTGTGTATATCCCAGAGTGAGTAATCTTTTATTAAAGGATAATCTACAAGGTTAATCATGTTATTGCTCAATTTGATGTTGGGATTTAGGTGGATGGGCTGGAATAAAAGGAGAGCTTTTTCTAGTTTCAGGGACTTAAAATCCCTTTGATGGATTTGATTTTATCCTTTAAGATGTGGTGTATTTTACTTTCCTCAGAGTTAGTGGGTCTAAGAAGGGGAGACCTTTGGGATTCAAGCTATTTTCCAGAGCATGATTATTCCAGATTTTTATCCAAAAGGGAATCTACATATGGTTGTTTGGATGGTAGTTGACAATTGTAATTGATCTACTGGCATGAAGAATTCTATAGCAGAGCTGAAGGTCTGGCATGCCAAGACCTCATTTAGATTTTGGGAAAATAAGTCTTTGATATGATACCCTTACCAACTTTGGATGCCAGATGAACTTTGCAAGAGTGTTGTGTATTTTATTGAAGAATGTGTTGGGAATGGAGGAAAGAGATGCATATAGGTGATAAAGAAGCTTTGGGAAGATGTTCATTTTAATGATAGATGTTTTAGATAGTAAAAGCAATTTCAACTGTTGCCATCTGTACAAGTCTAAGGAAAGTGTTGACCATATTCTGGATACGTTAGAATAAACTGTAGAAGAGGAAGACTGGTCATAGTAAGCCCTTAGATGTTTGGAGGAGTATGTCATGTTAAAGGGAGAATCTGGAAAGAGGTTTTCTCTATGAGCTGCCGGATTTATAGGGAATATATGGGATTTATTTATATTAATTTTATAGCCAGAGATGTGAGCAAATGTATTTAGGATATTGATTTTTTTGGTATCTGTCAGAGGATGTTCAAAATATATATTCAGTTTATCTGCAAATGAGGACAGGCTTATTTTTGTATGGAGTATTTTGGGTATTGAGTGGTGTGTTGATTGTCTAATGGAGAGAAAGAAAGGTTCTAAATATAAGTTAAATAGAAGAGGGGAAAGGGGGCACCCTTGTCTGATACCGTTTAAGATTTTTATTGGCTTTGAGAGATTCTTATTTATATATAGATGGGTGTATGAGCTATTGTGTAAGATCTTAATCATGTTGATGAACCCAGTGGGAATCTCAAAATAAGATAATACTGTAAATAGAAAATTCCAGTTGACCCTATCAAAAGCCTTACATGTGTCCAGTATCATTGGGTACGTTGAGTTTTTATCTTTCTTGGTAAGGCCACTAATACTTTCCAGTGTCAATGTGTTGTCTCAGGTATGTCTTTTGGACATGAAGCCTGCTTGTTCTTTGGATATCAAGGAAGTGATTACTTTTTTAAGTCTTTCAGCTAGCAAGGATGATAGAATTTTAATGTCAATGTTCATTAATGAGATTGGTCTGTAGTTATTCATATTCGATTTATCCAAATTGTTTTTGGGGATTAGAATGGCCTTTGAATGGTTAAGGTAGAGGTCTGATATACCATTGAGGGATATGCAATTGAATAGTTTTAGTAATATAGGAGCAAGTTTGTCTTTAAAGGTTTTGTAGAAATCTGGAGAGTAACCATCTGGACCTGGAGTTTTCCCTAATTTAAGGTTATTAATGATAGTTATAACTTCTTGTTGACTAAAGGGGGCAGATAGTATGTTTTTCTGTTCTTCATTAAGCTTTGGGAATGTGATGTTGTTAACATAGATTTTTATCAAAGAGATTGGGATTTGGTGATTGTTCCTCGCATAGATATCTGAATATATTTGATGAAATAGATGGTAGATGGATAATTTGTGTATCTGATTTATAAAGTGTATCTTGGTAGTGAATGAGGGCTATTCTGGGTGATTTCTGTTTATTTTCGATAAGTCTAGCTAATACCTTGGAAGGGGTTTGTATCCATTCGGAGTATTTTGTTATGAATCTTAGTTCCTGTAGGGAGTAATTGGATTGGTGAAGGTCGAATAATTTCCTTTGCTTATCTATCATTTCATTTTTCAATGCTGGGGTGTGGTTAATTTGAAGCCTATCATCCAACTCTGTAATCTTAGACATCAGTCGGTTTTCTTTTTCTTTCTTAATTTTTTTGAGATAAGTGGATTTTTGAATAAAAATTCCTCTGATAACAGTTTTACATGCAGCCCATTGGATGTCATGAGGGATATCTGTGTTGTGAGAGTCAGTATTAAACTCTGCTAGAGCTATGTCTATCTTGTCAGTAACTGATGGGTTATGTAGGATATTATTATTTAGAGACCAGTTAGTGGCTATAGGTATTGTAGGTGGGCTGTGTGCAAAATTTATTATTATAGTAATCTTTGAATGATCTGAGAAAAATCTGGGATCAGCAAGATATTTTATTTGCCATTTTATTAGTAATTTGGAGATTGGAAAGAAATGTATACATTACCAAGAGTTAAAGCAACTAGAAAAATATGTGTAGTTATTGTTGTTTCGAGTGCTATCACCAAAGCCAAAGTCTAGCAAAGCAAGGGAGGCTTGTGTATTATATGATTTAGATCTACTAGAGCGGTCAAGTTTAGGATCAATTACAGTGTTCCAATCTCCCCACAGCATATAATAATAATTTGGGAAGTTAAGTAAGATGTTCTAAATTTTCAAAATGAAGTCATGCTTTCCTGAGCATGGTCTGTAGAGATTTAGGACTAAGATTGGCTTAGCAAATAGTGGGGTTAGGCATGGGAAATAGCACCACCTACCATCTTCATCCGAACCTTTATCTATAATGGTGGGTTTAAATGAATTTTAATAATAATTGCTACCCCTTTAGAATTACAGCTTTTACCTGCTGAAACAATATCCTTTACTCATTTCCTCTTCAGGTTTCTTCAACCATATGAGATTCTTGAATAAGACAAATATATGATTCTGATTTTAAGAGGAGATGCATAAAAAGATTTCTTTTGTTTTTGTCTTAAAGCCCTCTGACATTCCAGGAAGATAGATTCCACACCTTATCTTTATTTTTTCAGGCCATCTGTTTAAGTTGAAGGTGATTATGGCATAACCAAGAGGCAGAAATCTACTGTGAGGCTTAAGTTTAATTTGCCAGTTAAGTACCGTTGTATTATCTAATGAGAATGCAGCACTGGACTCTCTCAAACTAAACCCTGTGCCTATCCACATTGCCCCTATAATTGGGAGACATAGAGAATAAGAGAACAAGTAAACATATTTTAAAAGTAGCTCTGTAGTTAACAAGAACAGAGGAACTAAATTTACATTCTATATACAACATTATTCTAATTCCAAATGTCATCGTCAGTTACCCTACTTAGCATATCCACCTAGCTCTTAACTAGCAGTTTTGCCAAAAACTGAAGGTGTACCATTTCTTATGTAACATTACAGATATAGTTGTTAGGGAAATTCTACATTGAGGTAAAATATTGGGCTATAGTCAGCTTTAATGGTGGGAGAGAGAAGGGTGACTAAATATAGAAAAAACAATGCATGTGGGTCCAAAAGAGAAGAAAGTATTGCAAATATTTAGTTATAGACAATGTTTAGAGAACTATGATTATGTAATAAAAATATTATATAAACCAACAGAGCACATGTTAAGCATCACACAATGTTGTTAAACCTAATCTAGTTAATAGAGCCTTTAACACAGCCCTGTAGATCATGTCAGTTAAAGGTTACTATGCTTTCCAACAAACACTAGGTATGAAAACTGCTAATTACATAAAACATCAAAGAAATTACATGTATTTATCTCAAACACAAACCCTTAATTCGCATATACGTTCCATGCCAAATGAGGAAAATTATGCCTTCCTCCAATCAACAGTTCATTGAGAAGCAGTTCAGAGAAATATCGGGCATTTCATCAGAGACTTTGTTTTCTTCTGGTTGCTAAACAGTAGACACTTGTTTTCCTGATACTTCCTGCAAGTATCAGAATATCATACAGGAAGAGACAGAAAAACAAAGAAAGAAAAGACATCTTGGGTAGAGAGAGAGGTGGGAACTGCCCGTAAAGTCCAACACCAGCCTATGCTGAGCCGCTATTTAGTCAATGATATACCAGACACCAATTCCATGTAGTAGTATCGCACCTCGCGACACCTAGAGGAGATCCACACACAAGTCCTCGAACATCTCGTTGTCTCTACCATGGTCTAAATTACTTCTGTACACCAATTTAACAGATCAAGTGAGCGAGCTGGCCTTTAAGGTGCAGAGAGTTCAAGAACCTCACATACTGCCCTTCCCACAGAGCTCATCAGTCAACATAATTTCCGACAGAACGAAGCACATAAAAAAAAAAAATCCTTCAGGCTGCTGCCCTATCTGATTTCTTATTTCAAAATTCTCACTCATTAAGTAACTTTACAATAAAGTAAAATCTCCTGCGGAATTGCACTGACTTGTATGAGTGCATATTTGTGCTCTGATCCCCAGAAATTCTCCTCACCTTAAAGATTCCCTTGGCAGCATTTCACACTTAATGCATCTTCCTGAGTGCATCGATCTTTGCTTAGGAAGTTCTTTGGCTGTGAGGTGAGGTAGCATTTTTATAGAAAGCCTTAATAAGACCCACAAATCAGGCTGTGCCAGCAGGAAGCTGTAATTCCCTTTTGCAGTGCATTATCTTAATAAGAATGAAGGATGCCACTGCTTAAGGGTACCACTGGCTACATCACATCAGTTTAAATATTCCTGGGGTCTAGGGCTGATTGCAGCACTTATACTTTTAACAGAAATTAATTCATTTTGTGAAAGTTAGTGCACAGCTGAGTCGAGGCTGGAAGGAAGGGACTGGGAGAAGTAAACTGTGGATCAGATAAGGAATGAAGGAATATTTATTATCACTGAGCTTCTGGCAATTTTCTGAAACATTTCAAAAATATTGGATTAGCTTCCTTAGGCGAAGCCATAGTATATTTTGTCATTTTGATGGAAAGCGGGAGTATTTGGGAATCCCGTTTGGAACTTGATCTTGTGCTTGATGAGTTCTGCACAGTATGGGGATAGCTTGCGACGTCTTTCTTTGATTTCAATGGGAAGATCATGGGATATGGAGATTGTGTATGAGTTCCAAGTAAAGTGTTTTTGATTTTTGTATGTATCTAAAATAGTTTGTACATCTTGGTAATTAAGGAGCTTCATGTAAATAGATCTTGGACTTGTGTTGGTTTGACTTTTATATAGAGCTTGGTGTGCTCTTTCAATTATACATTCATTTGAAGACACTTCTGGATGTAGTAAAGCACTGAAAAGTTGCTTAATTGTTGGGATCAATTGATTCTGCTCATATTTTTCTGGTAAGCCCCTGATGATAAGGTTATTCCTTCTGCTCCTCACTTCTAGGTCTAGGATTTTTGCTTGTATGTAAGCTAGAGCCTTGTCTTCAGATTTCACTTCTTCTTTTAGTTGCTCAGTCTCCATTTCATTAGCTTTGATTTTCCCTTCTACAGAGTCCATTCTTTCAGCAATTTGTTTTAGTGTGCCTCCAAATGTACTGAGCTGATCTGAGAAACCTTGGACAGCAGATTGCAGAGGTAAAAGAGTGCTCTTCAGATCCTCCACACTGATGGTATTTTTGGATTTTTGTTTAGAGCAGTCTTTACTTAATTCCTGTTGTGCTTTAGTTGTTTTTTGTCTTTTGGAGGTAACTTCTTTTTCTGGAGAAGCTATTGCTGATAGCTTGGTTTTTGAAGTTTGACTGTCCATGCCTTCAGCTTCTTTAGGCATTTTCTCACCGCGGCTTTGATTTCTTTTTTCCCTCATGGTCGTTGTCTGCAAATGAGGTGCTGAAGCCTCCAGGCCTCTATTTTACAGGTAGAAACTTGTGCTGTATTCTTATTAGACAGTAAAGAAGAATTTGTATGATGGTAATCGTAAGTTTTGAAGATGATCAGATAAAACTGGGATACTTGCAGGTTTTCCTTCTCTTTGGACTGTTCATAGTTGATGAATTACTGGCTAATGCCGTATTTTCATATATTTTGGTAAGAGCTTTGTGGAGAGGGTGCTACTCAGATGACCACCATCTTGGAATCCAAGAGGAAAGAAGTTAAAAGGGGAGGGAATAAAGTAAAGAAAGCTCTGGATAGAACAAAAGGTAAGTTAGAAGAAATAATTGAAATTAAAGAATTGTAATATGTTATAAAAGAAGAGAAAGAAGAGTCATCACCATGCTTAGATTGATTACGTTCTGGATATTTTAAGAGGATGTGTGTAAGGGACAAGTAAGGGCCAGATTCCATAAAGCTCATGGAATCCAGTGCATTACAGTGATATCAGCACAAAACTTGCAGATAATGTTCATATATCAATGTACAATAAGAAATTCAGAATAGCTCAGTACACAGTGGATTATTACAGTATAAATGCTGCACTAAGGAAATGAGCAAGTAATCTGTAAGTAAAGAGAAATGGTTGTCCAGTCACATTATATAGTAACAGAGTTATGGAAAGATGACCACAATTCAAGCATCCTGATAGGTACACAGACATATAAATATATGAGTATACTTCAAATAAACAAAATGTCACTTACCCACATTTTAAATGATCGAGACAAAAACACAGACCTTCCATTCAAACAACCACAAACAACACAGATATTTTCACCAGGGAAAGGAGGCAGTCAGCCAACATGGACAAAAAAAAAAAAAAACAAAATCAAACCAAAGCATATCAAACCCAGCCAAGTGGAGGATGTGCCTCCCACACCCCCATTACTAAATATACCAAGTCTAAGATCGAACTACAGTGGGAAAAGGGCAAACTCCCAAATGCTGGCTGACTGCCTCCTTTCCCTGGGGAAAATATTGGTGTTTTGAGTGTGAATTTAAATGCAAGTTCAGTGTTTTCATCTCAATCATTTAAATTTCAGTGACATTTAGTTTATTTGAAGTAGACCCAATCTGTCCATTAAGGTTAAGGATGACTAGGGAATGAAACTCACTTTATTGTGATACCAAAAAAAAGAAAACCAAAATGCCAACTATCCCAATGTAAGCAGCATGGCATTCATAACATACATTTTCAGGAATACACCCAGAAACATCTCAGATAATTACAGCTATTTCCATAATTTGTCCGCTGACATAAAATACGTGCTTCAGAGCTGCAATGCCATTTGTAATATAGGTATATATTGCCTGTACTCTTTCCAGTAAGCTCAGACACAACAACAATACCTGTGTAACACGTCTTAGTAAAATATGACAGCTTAGACTTATGAATTCTGACAGAATCTATACATTTTATAATAAAAAAAACTAAAGGTGAAGGGCAATAATGGCCACATTGCTACAGCTAACATTAGCTAACAATAGGTTTGGGCCTTGTATGGTGAGCACAAGTAATGCACACACCCAAGGAAAGTGGGAGAAAGAAAAGAAGATGTGGGGTATGGGTGAAGAAGATAACACCACAAGAGGAATGCAGGAATAGGAAAATCTGAAGGAAAGTCAGGTGGGCATAGGCATTTTTTTTTGGTGGGAATAGGCCTAATTTTTTTAAAGCATAGAAGTAAAAGTAAACATAGGGAAAGTGGAGGAGAAGGACATCTCAACAGGTATACTCAAACACACATCACAACACATGACAGAAAAAGGTTGAAAAAAACAGTTAAGGACAAGTAAGTTGCACAGATGGCACACTACACAACATGGGTAATAGCAAGTTGCCAAACAGGGTGGGGATACATACCAGCCATGGTGAAATGTAGAAAACATATCTACTTATGCACTATCATGTTACAACAGTTGCAAATTGTGTGGCAGTCATATACCTGGATGTGTGGGACCAATGATGTTCATAGAACTAGACATGCATAAAACACACATACATAGTAATCTGAAATCATGTCACATCAACGTACGTAAGTAAGCAAGCAAAATTTAGAAGCACATACACGTATACTGTCATGCAGATGTCGAATAAAGAAATGCAGGCGTATGTCAACCACCCTGCTCATTACAGAGCAGAGGACACTCCTGTGAGCATCATTTACAGCACATCAGCAGTAACTCAGAGAATGCTCACATGTCAGTGGTATATTTGTGTGTCAGGATGAAACCGACTATGTGCACACACATGTACATTCAGTTAATGTATACTACTATTTGTGGAAGGTGTAAACCGATGTCAGTATGCAAAGGATGTGGAAATGCTACATACAACAAACACAACGTAATGTACTGTTAAAGAACATTATCTGTAACACTGTCTATAGATTAATGCTACATTGCTGTCTGATGCAGTCAGAAAAGGACTGCACATATTAGAAATATATACTTTTATATAATCTCACATGGCATTAGTATTGCAAACCCATGTCACATAGCACCACATCATGCCAGTGGGACATCATGACAGCTATCAGCCAACACATGTGCAATATGTCTGTCTGTTGCACATACCTGATATGGCAAAACACAATTCCAAACCATATCACAGTGTTAGTGATGGAGCATGGACAACATATGTTGTGTGTCATTTGCCCCAGTAAAACACATGTTTACAAGCTACCTGATGCAGCACTAGCTGAAGGTTAACTGCCACAATGCATGGACATTTGAATGAGGGAGGAAAGTGTAATGTGTTAATGTGTGTCATGTACACACTGAAACTAAAGTAAATGTCACATTGCAATAAGACATAAGCATGACAGATAAATGGTCTGCATGTGGAAGAGTGCATAATCAGTCCAATCAATGAAATGCCAATCACCATGTTAACAGCCGTAACACAAGTGGAGTATACAGACAATATTTACAGACCAGAGGTACCAGGCTGATGGGGCACAGACTCCTGAATGACCTCATGAGCTATCACCCTGAATGAATCTCACATAGCCCCTGCCATACCTTCAAAGAAGGACCCCATCATGTCCTTCATCTGTGTTTGAAACACATTGGTCATGACTTCTTATATTTCCTTCCAATAATTGTCTTGATTCTGGTCTGTCAACATCTTTTCCAGGGTGCAGGCATGATGGCTCGGGCAGGATTGGGTACAGGTTCCTTGACATCATCATCATTGTCATCATTGTCACAATCATCCTCGGAAGACTGCGGCAGTCGAATGGCATGCACTTGTCATCATCTTCTAATCGATGAATGTCCATGGGTCCCATGCTCCATAAAGATTAATTGATGAATACAACAGAAAAGAAAGAAAATGTCTATCATGCAGAATAGTCCCCTGAATATTATAGGACAACAGAATATCATTATGAAGACAATTTACACAGGGACTGACACACATCCATTATCGACAAAGTTACCTCATATATACATGGCCTTATATGTCATTTCTGTAAACAGGACATCAGTATTCTTTTTTTAAACAATTCAATATGCTTAGACAAAGCCATGCAGGTCATTAGCTTTGTAAGAATGTATGAATGCTCAAATCAAGAAATTGTGCTGTCTGCATTCAATGATTTAAATGAACAGCCACAAAGTGTCAGTGTTAAAATGAAGACAAAATGATATGCCAATGCTGTAGACAATAGACAAGCAATATGAGAAACATTTGAGCCAGGCAGCATGATAATTGGCAGAACACACATCAATATAATGACTACAACAGTAAAAAACATGTGATATGTTCAATCACCACAGCTGGTGACATATGAGAATCTAATATATCTGTTACTGACAGTATTGTATGTGTATAACTGTATACATTATCCACCAAAAAGTATTAGCGATCAAATATTCTGAAAAATCAAAACATTGTGAAGATGCTTGCTAATAATGAGCTGCTGAACACAGATGTCTATTGAAAGAAGTGTCAGTAAACCTAGTAGATGCAATGCCAGTTTTGTCCTGCAGTACCAATGCTGACCTGCAGGGTGTGCTGAATAAGGACTTTTGCAATCAATAATTATTTCTACAAAAACACCCAAAGTGTTGGTGGCAGATATAATATCACTGCTGAACTGAAGGGCATGTCACACGGCATGTAAACACTGACATAACAGATGCCTATTCACGCTGTGACTAGGTAGTCTAAACAAAACATACAAGTGTACCAAACCATACAGCATAAGCAACAACAAAAAAAAATACTTAGACTTATTTGCAAAATAAAAATCCACCTTAAACTTTGTGTGACAGATACACCAACACAACTGTTAGTAGGGTGTGGAGCACAATTAAAAAAAACTGTCAGCTGAAACAATGGCTTAGTATTGCATGAAAATTCAGCATTTTCAATCTTAGAAACAGTTATAAGCACAGCTATTGTGTAATAATTTAACTTATCTTACTGATGCATGATGGGTATTCCTGCATTCTAATCAATATACATAAAACAGGAAAAATAATCAACATATCCCTCAGCTGCTTCTAAAGCCTGTGCATCTGCTCGATGCATATGGCTCTATTCCTGTTGTGATTCCCCTTACCTGAAATCAGAAAACAATGCATGAGTGATGCCCCAGGATTCATTAAACTAAAGTTTCCGTGCAGGAACAGTGTAGCTGGTCCTGCATGGAATATGGCTGTTGAGCAATTCAGGAAACAGCTGATCTGACGTGCACAAGCCTGTTGGCACTATTCCTGCATGGAAAGCCATGCAGAATGCTAATTACCTCATTTGCTGGTGAAAACCATGCAAATTATGTGAATTAGCGATTCAGGAAGCAGGCAGGCATCCGTGCAGGAACAGTGCTAGTTGCAGAAATGTGTTCGGTTACTAACCAAACACATTTCTGCAAATAGCAAAACAGAGGCATGACAGCTCAAATAAAAACATGTATCATAAACTTTAGGCATGCCAATGGCCAGATATATGGCCATTGGCATGGGAAAGTGTTTAATGTAATAAAAAATCAAAGTATTTTTTTTTTGCCGATCTTGGGTGTTTAAGCATAGGACAGTGGCGCGCAAAGGGGATAGTGCTAAAAATAAAATATTTAAAAAATTAATTCTAGGGCATATCTGCAGTTTACCATTATAGTTAATGGCAGGCAGAATCAAAACATTAAACACAACACAACACACATTGGATAAAAGACTTTATAGAAACGCAAAGCTTTCAGGTAAAACCCTTTCTCAATACTGGTATTCAGTATTGAGAAAGGGTTTTACCTGAAAGCTTTGCGTTTCTATAAAGTCTTTTATCCAACGTGTGTTGTGTTGTGTTTATTGGATTCTATCAGCTATCTACATTGTTCTACTAGAATCAAAACATTACCAGGGAACACCAGTTGTCAAGGGGAAAGGCTTTGTGTCAGAGCAGTAACTATGGACTAAGGCAGTGGGGTATGCAAATGAGGGGAAATTTATTGACTCACAAAATATTCTAAGTCCACACACTGCACCTAACCATGTAGGTGCTAGAACAGGATGGGGTAGGCAGGATGAGCAGCTAACTTGAAAAGGGAGTGTGTCATGCTTGCTGTAAGCACATTGGAGCTCTGTTGTCCGGGTTTGCACTTAGCTAAGCACAGCTAAGCAAGGGGGGTTTGTCTGAGGCTGTAATGTCTTAAACCATGAAATGAAGAGTGTGTCCGCATCCAGGAAGGGCCATTTCTGCTAAAATGTGTTTACTTTAGCTAAACAGGTGTGTGTGGTGTGCACTGGGACTTAAAAAAACAAACAAAACGGAAATAGCAGCACTGTTTACATTTAGGCAGCAGGTTTGCGCACCACACCTCGGGGCTTAAAAAGGGCAGATCTGGGAAGGGGTAAAGAAAAAAAAAGGGAAATAGCAAAATACAGCCACTCAAATACAAGTAAAATAGCTGACAGGTGGAATGTCTCAAAGTCAACCAATCACACAGGCAGCATCTGCAGCACACCACTATAAACTATGCAAACACCTTCCAGTCTGCTTTTTCCCACAAACTCTGAACCATAGGTGTACACATGTGGGGGAATTTTAACTGACAAAACTAAAAAACATGTTAGGGGCTACTATCACTTTGATCTATCAATATGTGCAAAAGGCTGAGGGCACTGAGGTGGATAATGCTGACAACCAACTCAGACCGAGGAGGAGGAGAAGAGCGTTCAGACCCAGGGTAACCTACCAGGGGCTACATGATCTGGAGATAGTAGAATACTACAGGTTAGACAGGGACATACTTCAGCAACTTGTTCAGATGTGCCGGCCTTGCCTCAGACCCAGAACTAACAGAGGGGAGCCCATCCCAGTGGTTACCAAGGTATATGTAGCCTTAAGAATACTAGCTGGGGATATTATGGGGGTTTCACAGGCATCTGCATCCAGGATACTCCACCAGTTCCTGGATGCCATTCGACCACATGCCGCTGAGCACATTTACTTCCCCAGCACCTGTGAGGAGAGTACCAGCAATATGCATCTCTTCCACCATGTAGCAGAATACCTGGAGGTACTGGGTGCCATAGACTGCATGCACATCCACATCAAAATACCATTCAGTGATCAGGGTAGGGTCTACCTAAAGCAAAAGGGTTTCCAGTCCATCAACTGCCAGGTCATGTGCGATGCCCAGGGCATTATCATGAATGTGTATGTTGGCAGCCCTGGAAGCTATTATGACTCCCACATCTGGCATTTGTCACAGCTGTACCAGGCCTTTGACAGTGGGGACATCCCATATGGTCATCTGGTGGGGGATGTTGGCTACGAACTGGAGCCATGGCTGATGACACCCATCAGAAATGCACCCCCCCCCCACAGGAACGCCATAATGAGGCACACACAGAAACCAGGATCATTATAGAGCATGTGTTTGGGATGCTCAAGTCACATTTCCGCTGCCTTGACATATCCGGTGGAGCCTTGCAGTACTCTCCAGCCACATGTGCACATAGTTCATAGTATGTGCCATGCTACACAATATGGTCCTGCAGAAACAGCTGCAGCAGGAACAAAACAGGAAAGGGTCACACAGCCCCCCACCCCTGCCAAGGTCTCCACGGGCACAGAGGGACTCAGAGGAGGAACATCCTGAGCCTCTCCCTGTAGGCAGATGGAAGCATGCCCAGTATGCGCTGCCCTTGGCAAAGAGGCAACGCATAGCACATACATTGACACTGTAGAGCCCAAGGGACTGATATCTCTCTCTGACTCGCACACACAGTAAAATAGATGCCAAACATCACACCACCTATTGCTTACCATGTATAGGCAGTGTACTGCATGCATCTGACATAGTCAGCCCTCATACACCATCCTCACAACTGCTTCAGGCACTAGGTAAGTCAGTCTTCTTAATAAATTAATGGAGTAGAATGTACTGATACCATATCTATGGTATTGATGCAAGCATGCGAGAGAATGGGGTGGCTTACTGGGACAGCAGCAGACACCTGACAGGTCTGTGGGACAGCAGGAAGAGTATGCCCAGTACTTGCCTACCAACACTATGCAGTACCACCCTAGTTGACAAATACCACTGCAGTATATGTAGTGAGCCAAATAACTGGGGGATTATAGGTCACATGCATGGATGTCAAAGTGGGGCTCCATACTCACACTCAGCCTCACCCAGCAGATCAACTGTAGAAAACCATACAGAAATGTCTGGCAAAGGCCCGCACATGGTGAAATCCATGAAATTCCCACCTACAGACTTACACAGTGATATCACAGCAGGTCTGCCAGTGGCAGTATGGCTCTGAAAGGTAAGAAATTTGAAACTAAAAATGTTTATGCCAGAAAAATCTGACCTGTGATTGATACAGTAATTAGTAAGAAATTTGAAACTAAAAATGTTTATGCCAGAAAAATCTGACCTGTGGTTGATGTAGTAATTAGTATACAAATGTATTATTATAACTGTTCATTAGACCAATGCTACCTCTGTATTTATTCTTAATGGTTCTATGCATTGTTAACTTTCTCAATATTCATGTTTGGAGCTTTTCTCCCCGGGCCTCTACTGAAAATGGACATATATCCAGCTAGACTAGCCCGGTTAACAAATGTAAAATAAAATAAATAAATAAAATACTGTCATGCCTGTAGTCTCAAAGATAGGGCAGACCACTATGCTAAATGGGACCAAAATGTTAAGCAAATATCAGCACAGTCTCTGCAAATGTGCATTGTGTACAGATGTGTCACCCCCCCCATAGTTCCATAGAAATGCAGTAACATGTCCCTAGGCTTAAGCAGCATCCAGCTTTCAACTAGAGTGATGGCTCAACATGAGCAGAAACCAATTGTCAGTAACACCCAGTCAGCTTACTGGTGCCATCCCAGGGGTTTCCACTGCCAGCAGCCTGGAAACATATGATCATCACAATGCACTGCCTTGATACAGATTGCCTGCATCTGTCACACCTGACTTACAGGCTTCTGGCAAATGCCCATGACTTACCCACAGTGCCCTGTTAGGGAGTGTCATGGGGCCCATAATACCAACATAAACAGTCTACAAAATGCAAAGAAATGCCATGCTGCTAACTACTAGGAGCAATCTGGCCAACCACAGATAGCCAAAAATCTGGACAAAGCCTTGAATAATTGGGTGATAAAGGTCCAAAGAGAAGGACATCTTTGAAATACTGCTCTAATAATGTTAGAAAGTTGATGGAATGATTGCATTAGCATGGAATGTCTGAAGGGTATGAAGTCTGAAACTGCAATGTCAACTGTCAATAATATCTGACTTCAAGCCTGAGTGACTTGCAAAACACTTTTCCTTGAATACCACACTCATTT
Organism: Protopterus annectens; assembly: GCF_019279795.1. Lineage (NCBI taxonomy): Eukaryota > Metazoa > Chordata > Ceratodontiformes > Protopteridae > Protopterus > Protopterus annectens. Next base: position 860,749,062 of record NC_056729.1, on the reverse strand, counting down.
GGGTAACCAACCAGATATATGAGTTATGAATCTGTACATTCTATGATACTCTGTACAGTCAATAGGCAGGGCTAGGAGTCTAAACATGGGAATGCACTCATTGCAGGCAGTCCTTACTCTGATAGATGGTGACATGTCTGGACCTACAGAACCCTGTCCCACAACCATGGGGAGTAACACACCCTTCCTTGATCACTCATTCTATGCAACATTCTGACCCCAAAATGTGGCCATGCAAGCAAAATGAGGTGGGCCATAGATATGTGAGACACACACACAACTCCAGGCTGGTCAAACAGTCTAATATACACAAGACCCTCCAAGTACAGTCAACTTTTGAAAAGACCCCTATGCAAAGTACTGGTAGCTATAGGCCAACATATCTGACCCAGGACACCCCCCCCCACATATATTATCCCCTACAAATATATCTGGAGTCTACCTGTCACCCTGATCCTGCCTGACTTATATTACCCAACCATGGACTGGAAATCAGACCATGCCAGAACAAAAATGCACAGAGATTCCACCATTGTAATATATCACCAAGGTGCTGGACCATTTCCACAGCTCCAGCAATCAATTGGTTGTAGGTACACCTTTCAACAGGCTGGATTGTGCAAGAATGCATAGCATTTGGCCCATAATATTGGTGTGCGCATCATCCATCCTGTATTCCTCTGGTAAATCACTGTGATGATCTGAGGAGGTATGTGACGAGGTACTGAAACAATACATGACAGTGTCAAATGTCATACATGTCAGATGTCTGCTAAACCAAGCTCTGTAACCCTAGCAACCCATACATTACTGAGAGAAATAGTCACAATCACTGTATGGTCCATTGTCTCCCCATTTTGATAGACTTTCTCCAGATATCCTTCACCAACAGGTTGAGTGGTATGGCTGTAGCACAAAACAAACCAAAATGGAGTACAAGAATCCCTGGAATGGAGTGCCACATTTACTATAGAAGATCACACTGGGCATGCCCATTCACTTAGAGAATTGTCAGTAGGATCTAGGAATTAACAGGCCTTTCCCACCCAGTACACTTCCCATTGCCCTACTTTAGCAGTCCTGTAGATATCAGTCACCTTAGAAGTCCCTTTTGTCAGGCCTCAGCCCTATAAGCTCTGTGATGTGTGCAAAAACTGCGTAACGCTACAGTACAAACAACTTGTTAGGTAGGAGTTCTAATCTTAGTCCTGGCAAATGTGAATGTGTGTGTTTATAAGTTAAACATTTTGGGTCCATTCAAACCCAGTACACTTCCCATTGTTCTACTTTAGCAGTCCTGCAGATAACAGTCACCTTAGAAGTCCCTTTCTTCAGGCCTCAGTCCTATAAGCTCTGTGGCATGTGCGATAACTGTGTAACATTGTAGTCCAAATAACTAGTTATGTAGGAATTCTAATCCCAGTCCTGCTAACTGTGTATATATGTAGTTTAAAGCATTTTGTGGCCTCCCTCACCCAGTTCATCACCCATTGCCATACTTTACAAGGGCTAGTGATGTTCCTTACCTTAGAAGTACCTTTGGACAACCTTTACCCTATAAGCTCTGTGGCATGTGTGATAAATGTGTAACACTATAGCAGCAATAAATAGACAGGTGTGGGTCTAATCTCATTCCTGGCAACTGTGTGCAAGAGCAGTGCCCTGTCTGTGGGAGGTTGTTGTGTTTGTGTGAGAACCATATCCATGGGGGGTTGCTACTTTCTGCTGTTGCCCACCCAGCACATGTCCCTGTGTTCACATTACAAGGCCCACAGTTATCATCCACTGTAGAGGGACCTGTAGACACTCTGCAGCCCTATAAGCATTGTGCCATGTGCAATAACTATGTGACAGTATGGAATAGATAAAATAGTCAGTCCATCTAATCCTTGGATATCACTCCCCAGTCAGGAGTCATACACAAACACACTCAGGTAGGCATTGCTGTTGCCCACCCAGTGCATGTCCCAGTGTCCATATTACAAGACTCACAGTTGTCATCCACTGTAGAGGGACCTGTAGACACTCTGCAGCTCTATAAGCATTGTACCATGTGCAATAACTATGTGACAGCATGGAATAGATAACAGGATAGGCAGCCCATCTAATCCTTGGATACCACTCCCCACTCAAGAATCATACACAAACAAACACACACAGGTAGGCAGCAACCCCTACATCTGTAGGTGACCTGAAAACAGGCTCACAGATAGAACCCACAGAGTGAAAGCAGCAGACTCCATGTCAGACTGCTGAACAGTTATGAGTGGAGTCCCACAGGTTGTGGAACTCGATTCCCTCATGATTGGGATCCACACCTCTGAGGACTAGCCCAATCCAAAGGCACCCTGGCTGACAATGTTTGCAGATGATGACAAAGTGGGTGATATTATTACCCCACACGTGAGGTTGACATCCTTCACAAAGGCCTCTCTGAGACCGATAACTGTTGTCAGAACCCTGGACATAGGTCTATGCCAGATGATGTGCCGCCATCCCTTTTGGGTACAACATGGTTCCCATAAAGTAATACATTGATGGTAGTCCACTGAACACTGATTTGGTATAAGGGAACTGGGAACACAGGCTGACAGTGAGGTCTCTGTTGACCACCACAGTGCCACTGTCTTCCAAAAGTCCTTCAATGTGTCACTTCTCCTGACTAAGCGTGTTGAATCCGGGAAGTAGAAGGACAGTGTTTCCTTGTACTCTCCCCTCAGTAGGCCAATCAATGTGTACTATGGCCCATTTGCCATGCACCCCACTGGACACCAGCAACAACAAGAGAGGCTGCAAATGTACCTCACAAAGAGGATCTTAGGTACTACACACTTGCCCCATATGGACAGACTCCAACAACTCGAAATGAATCTCTGTCTCATATTGGCTACTTAGGTGTGCTCTCTGCCTGATCATACACAGTCATGTCTGACCCAACCTCGTCAGGAATGCTACATCTGAAGAAATCAATCTGTCCACTTAACATGCCCCAGATAACTCAACCCCATCCTCCCAATCAACAGGACATGCTGGAGGTACAGGCTCACAACTCAGAGAATGACCACGCTATGTAATAGATGTCACATACATGTCAAGCAGAGCACATCACTGACCCTCTTCAAGAGAAATCCGGAGGAGTGGATGGGGAATAGAATATCCACCCTGGGAATCATTCCAGTGACTATACTCAGTAGACACACTGGGGAGTATAGTCAGGTGGCATGATGCCAGTGTATTTCCATGGGCTAGCCTTGTAAAGCCTCCATGGCAATTTGCCACATACACACCTATGAATCTTTGAACCTATGGATCTCAGTACTGTCAAATGTGTGTGTATGTGTGTGTGTGTGTGTGTGTGTGTGTGTGTGTATTATTGTGTGTAAGTGTGTATATGTGTAGGTTACAGTATTTTGTGGCCTCTCTCACCCAGTACATCACCCATTGTCATAATTTGCATGGCCTGGTGATGTCCCTCACCTTAGAAGTACCTTTGGACAAGTGTCACCCCATACCCTCTGTGGCACATGTGCTAAATCATAGCAATGTAGTAACAATAAATATATCAGTAGGGGTTCTAATCTCAGTCCTGGCAAATGTGTGAGAGAGAACAGTATCTTGCATGAGAGAAGCATCCATTGGATGGGCATGGTTTCATATTTTATGCCATGGCACTCACACTACACATTCCTAGGTCTACTATATGAGGTCCGCTGTTCACATCAACTGTAGTTGTATTTGTAGACCAGGGGCAGCCCGTGCTATTGGGCTGCAGGACTGCAGCCCCCTCAGCTGTACAAAAAAAGAAAAAATAAAAGCAACAAAGAAAAGATAAATAAAATGCGAGTCCCAGAACTTGCGCATATGCACTCATGGTGTTTCTCGAATTTGGACTGCTGCTGAAACTGTCCAGAGCATGCGCACAGAATCTGGACTGCTGTTGAGACAGTCCAGATTAGGAAGACAGCTGGCAACAGAGTTCTGACTGCTGGTTAGACAATCTGGATTAGGAAAACAGCCTGCAACAGCAAAGATCCCAGAAGTATATGCAGTTACAGCTGCATAGACTGGAAGGGGATCAGACTGCAACATCTGCAGGCTGGCTATGAGCTTGCTTCTCTTGTGGGCTTTCTAGTACTGATGGATGGGAAGATCTGCTTTGGCGGGCTTTCTAGTGGTGATGGGTGGGCATTTGAAGCAGGAATAGTGCTCTGATGGAATGTATACTCAGGTAGGATATATAACAGCTCAGATGGACTTTAATGCTGATGTAAATATTCACTTAACAGCTTGGACAGACTTTTGTTGTATGTTTAACAGCTTGGACAGACTTTTGCTTTGTGTGTTTAACAGCTTGGACAGACTTTTGTGTGTTTAACAGCTTAGCTTGGACAGACTTTTGTGTGTTTAACAGCTTAGCTTGGACAGGCTGTGTGTGTGAGTGTGTGTGTGTGTGTGTGTGTGCGTGTGTGTGTGTGTGTGTGTGTGTGTGTGTGTGTTTGTGTGTACCTTCTATTCTAGCAATGTTCTGTTCATAAGATCAATATTTGAAATTTGTCCCTATTTTTGGGGCTGTATTCCTCCAATATTGGCTTTGTCCAGGTTTTTTGTGCTAACAGGTTGAGAGCTATGGTGAGAACTAAATTCACTGAATATGTTTGGTGGCTGTATTCCCCCATTATTGGCTTTGTCTATGTGCTTTGTGCTAAGAGGGTGAGATCTATGGTGAGTACTGAATTCACTTAATAATAGCCATTTAAGTTTCAGTCTACCTGTCTTTCAAGAAACAGCTGATTTGGTATAGTGGTATGTTTCTCTGTCCCTAGTGTATAGGGATCTTGAGTTCAAGACTTGGCAATTAAATGCATGGTGATAACACAGCATTTGATTCTAGCAACTTTCCAAGATTATACAAGCAATGTTTAAAATGTGTCCCTAGTTTTTGGGTTTTGCCTCCCCCAATAAATTTTGGCTTTTTCCATATTTCTTGTGCTTCAAAGTTGAGAGATACAGTTGAGTGTCAAATGGATTTGACAAGGAGCTGAGACATTGAAGAGAAGTTTAGTGCTGCTTATGCTGGGTCTGTTTGCATTGTTAATAGCACAACAGGTAGTATACTTGCGTTTGATGCAGAAGTCTGTGGGTTCTACTCCTACAGTGTATAGATGTAGTACTGTGTTGTACTTTTAAAGGGGGTGGATGCTGCAGTCTTGAGAATCTCCTCTTTGGTAGAGATACCTAGTAATGATGGACCTGTTATCAATTTGACATCCATTCCCTATTGCAATATTACTAGCTTATCATTTTTTAATATAACATAGGCAATTTATTCCTCAAGGGCAACAGGCACTTTATTTGTAGATGAAACAATGAAATATAAAGTTGTTTGCTAGCAGCAACCTCTTCATTAGTTACAGATCTCTTTAATGTAGAATTATTTAGATGACTTACTTCTGCAGAGATTGTGCATATTTACTGATACTGGTGGATTATAGAAGCTTGAGTAGACTTTTATGATGGAAATGTTCTGAATTGGGCAGTTTTGTCATTATTAGTGCATTCATTTTGTTTCATTGTTTACTGGAAAAATGGTGAAAACAATTAATTTAAAATGCCCTCTAACAACTGTACTGTATTATACAAGGAATATAATTTAATACAGTCAGGAAGGTGCATCAAAGAACACATGTAAGTTTCCTGTGCAAGGGGCCTATGATTTGAAAACAGCCCAAAGTTAATCTTTATCTACCACTGGCCAGATGTATTTTCTTTGAATGTGGGTTTCAATGCTGTTTCAATGAATGTGAGTTTCAAGGGCAGAGACGTTTAATGCAATGTCTATTTTCATTGTGAGACTGCAATGCTTTGTTTAGCAGATGTCTGTTAGTGTTTGTGATGTAAAATGTAAACAGAAAACGTTTAAATAAAATCCAAATCATCATAGAAGTAAAGCAGTATGCACATTACAGTGTTTATGGTAAATAGGGCGAAATAGCCAAGTAATGGGACATTGGAATAGATGCATGGGGAGGCTCCATTTGACTATGATTTTGTGATGGGGAAGGGTGGCAAACTCAGATAGCCCAGGCTGAACTATACCTCTTAACTGTCCAGATTTTTGCAGAATGAATAGATTTTTGCTTCTTATTTTTGGTTTGTTCCTCATAAAATTTGTGGTTTTCTGGCAAATTTTTTAGGAATGAAGTCACTAAATAATGACAGACATTGAGTTTCAGACTTCATACTCTTCAGAAAAATTCATGCTAAAGCAAGACTTGTTATTTTGTCAACTGTTTATACAAGAGCATTTTTTAGTACTGTTTTTTGTTCCCCCAATATATTTGGCCTTGTCCAGATTTCCTGCATTAAGAGGTTGAGAGGTACATGCAAATAAATTGCTTTATAGAATTAGGTATATCCAAACTGATCAGCTGTTTTGGCTCAAAATGTTGCTCTCCCCCAATAATCCCTCCGCAAAATGGCAAATTTGGAAGAAAATGTGGGGAGTTTACAATTAATAAATAATTGTAATGATCAGAGTTATAGATTACTTTTAATTTCAGAAATGCATGTAGATTCTCTTATTTTGTCAGCTGCTCAAGATAACATTACTAATATTAAAAAGGTGTCCATTCTTTAACAGGTTCCCAGCTGTATTGTGTGATTATTTTATATTTTTGCATCACATTTTGGTCTGTTTTTCATAAAATTGTGTTTTTTGGCAAATTAGTGGAAAATCATTAAAGACTGAAGTTAGAAAATAATGACAGACATTTGAGTTTCACATTTCATACCCTTCAGACAATTCATAATAATGCAAGACTACTATTCTATTATCTTTCTAAGTTTATAAGAGCAATATTTAAAAATTGTCCTTATTTTTGGGCCTTTGTTCACTTCTGTTTATTGCTTTGTACAGATTTCTTGCTCTGAGGCTGAGAGGTATGACAAATGTGTCAGGGCCATCACCGTCAGCCAGTGACATTTCAAATGATGACATATTTGTTGCACCCACTCCCCCACGTAGTGACTTTGGATGTGTCCAAGCAAGGCAAGGAACAGTTATGCAGTGTAAGTGTGCAGAGTATCCCCCCATCCAAGTTAGCCACAAGTACTACAGTGGCTTTTCATCTGTCCTTGATTTTGCAGAATGTTCTGGTTTTCTGTCAAATTTGTATACTGTTGATTTATGCTTTTTCTTATTCAGAAAATGTATGTTGCTACAGTGCCTATTGCTTTGTGTTTAAGTAGCAATGACCATCAGATAAGCTTGTCTGAGACTGTAAGATGCAAGTAAGCTTTAATAAGCATACTGTTAAAGAATTACCAACATTGAAAGCCTTTTTGTTGTTGAGATGCAGAGAATATTTACATAACTAGATAGTGTATAAGCCTTAGGTATTGAAATGCATATGACAGTATTTGTAATAAAGGACAGGATTACAGTATTTTCAGAAGCTCATTACATTTGTTGGAGACTTACAGTCATCTTTGCAGGCTTTACCCATAAACTAAACAGAATGCCAATCTATCATGTGTGGTCCATAACCTGTGCAGTAATCCTTTAAGCAATTTATCTTGAGCTTGTTTCTTGTTTGCTGTTCATTTTTTACTTGATCATGTTTTCCCCATGAAACAGGTAGATAGTTGGTGTCAGACAGGAGGTCTTTTTTGGATAAGAAACATTTTTACAAGGGGGGGGGGGGCATCACAGAGATTGCTACTTTCAGCATGTTACTTGGTACTTTTATAAAGTTAAATATAAATCATAATTAGAACCGCAATGCAAGTTGAAGTGGTTTGAGTTGAGTGCTGCTTGTTTTTTTTATACTTGATTTTGACTGGCATTCCAGTAACGTATTTAAAAAGTAAATTATTTTTCATGCCTCACAACCTTTTTGTTTCTATAAAGATATTAAGTAAGCTGTCATGTAGCCAATGCATTGAAATACTTTTTTTCTTCTACACTTCATTTTGTCTTGATTGGACTCTCATAATGATGGTTTAGCACCCAGGGCAGTGGATATAATTAAAGTCCCAGTTTTTGTGGTTTTGAGCATATCTCCTCCCCTTTCTAGTTGGTCACACCCTTTCCTATTGGGCCCACCCATTCAGCTGTTTTCTGCCGTCCCCCTTTAACATGAAGTCACCAGCCACCACTGCTGTAGACACTCTTCAGCCCTATAAGCCCTGTGCAACAGTATGGAATAGTATGGTATGAATAACAAGGTAGGTTGGACTGCTAATGTCAGTACTTGCAAGTGTGTGTGTGTGTGTGTGTGTGTGTGTGTGTGTGTGTGTGTGTGTGTGTTTGGATATTAGTGTGTACAGCAGTAGTTGTGAGTGTGTATACTTGTATTTAACACTATTATGTGTACTCTCACACCCAGTACAACCACCATTGCTATACTGCACAAGGCCACATTATGTTATTTACCTTACAGGTACCTTGCAACACTCATCACACTAGTGGTCCTATGCCACCTGCAATAATCTTGTAATAGTGTGGTACCACAACTTGATTGGTAGGGGTTCCAAACACAACACTGGGAACTGTGATCCTGTGCATGCATGTGTGTGTGTGTGTGTGTGTGTGTGTGTGTGTGTGTGTGTGTGTGTGTGTGTGTGTGTGTGTCTGTATGTGTGTGAACAGTATTCTCTGTGTGTTTGGTCAACAAAATATCCTCTGGGGTTGAGAGTGTTAGCAATCTGAGGTGTGTTCCACCCACCACACTTACCATTGTCCACTCTACTAGAGCTGATGTCAACCACCATAGACTTAGATACAACCCCTCAGCCCTATCAGCTATGAGGCACATGCAAGAACTGTTACACAGACCTGGGAAATGTGTGCAGATACAGCTGAACCTCAGCAATGACATGGTTGATGTGTTACAACTCTGCTATACCACTCGTTGGTGATGTCTGCAGGGCCACATCCTGCTGATACACAGACACCTGGAACACAAACAGAATACAGCATGTGAGAACACATTCACTTAGTGTTATTAACACAAGTAAGGCATCATGGCTAAAAAGGTACGCACACTCTCTGATGTGTACCCATTACAAATGCCAGATGACAGCACCTTACACAACATTAAATAGCTACACTCTACTAAAGTCACCCTGTGTATCAGACCCATATTAGCATGTCCCTGCATCAAGGGTATGGATGGCATGGCTGTGCCACAGGTATCATCATATGCACAGGGTGTTGTGTGGTTTTGCCAGAAGCCTAGGCTGGGCCATACGGTTGACATCATGTGTGTGTGTTTGGGGGGTGTTCATTACATGGGCTGTGCAGGGGGTGGCATGTATTTGTGTGTGTGTGTGTGTGTGTGTGTGTGTGTGTGTGTGTGTGTGTGTGTGTGTGTGTGTGTGTGTAGGTGACTTGTCTGATGGTGATGAGTGCGTGTGTTTGTATGCACACAGTCATGCCATGTGGGTACCCTACACAGAAGTATTTTGGACTGCTGCGGGCCATAAATGGCAGGGTGTACAGTTTACCATCTCTGGACACAGACATGGGAACTGGGTCTGCCAAGGGTATCACTGGCACCACCAGGGCTGAGTCCAGATGCAGTACTACTCACCAATGGTGACTGCTGCCTACTGGATCTGCATCCCTGTTGGGACTGGCCAGGATCACGTGCTCATGGCTTGCTGCATCATTGCATGGGCAGCACACTCCCTTCAGTAGTGCTGGTGGTACTGCCAGTATGGGAACGTGATGCTGCATGGCAACGTAGACCCTCAGTTGATTGTGGTGATGCCTTACATCCATGTGGCTGCTGGCCATTGTCCGACAAATGCTCAAGCACAGATGTTCCATGTTCAAGGAGTGCCAAGGCCTTCTCCTACCATCTATACATGACCTCAGTACACTCATGGATGGCTGCAGTGAGTTCATAAATGTCGCTACAGACACCAGGGATGTGCTCATCCACGACCCTGCATATATGTCTGCTATTATGTTCATTACATGCCTGTGCCCCCATGATAGCCCAAACATGTGTCTGGTGACTGCTGTTGTGGCACTTGCAACAGAGGCAGCATGACAGGCTGCAATCCTCCTCCAAGCTCCCATGCCCATCTGCCTGTGTGGGACGTCACCAGCACCTTGGCAATGACTAGTGCCTGCACTCTCACTTGCCATAGTCAACACAGTAGCCTGTTCCATGCCACCACTCACCAAATGTCCATTATCTGTGGCCACTGGTGATGGGGTATGTGTGGGCATTGTGACTGTCTGTGGGGATGGGGTTGACAATAGAGGGATTCCAACCGATGGCACAGATTCAGCCACTGACATCCTCACCTGTGCCTCAATATGAACATCATCATGGTCAGAGTCTGCAGAGACACTGACATCAGTATCAGAATGGGAGGGTTCACAGCCACAGTGTCCACATGTGAGGGAAAAACAACATATGTAAATTACTACCAGCACCTAAAGGTTTGCTGTCACTCACACACACACGCACACACACACAGACACACACACACACACACACACACACACACACACACACACACACACACACACACACACACATACAGGTGAGGTGCCTGAAAGGCATTACACAGACCTCACATTAGCCGACTGGGGGTATTTATGATGCACAGTCAGACAATAACATATACACTCTGAATAGACCCTCAGCAGCATGCAGTGCAGCCCTTTCTGATTACCGTTACTACTAATATACACCTCTGGGATACGTGGTTGGTGATAGTAGGTGATGGCCCTTCACCTGTCATACACTGCACCTTATGTAAATTATTGCTGTTCACCTGTATAGCACTGTGGCAACTACTACAGAACATACCTCCCAACTGTACAGGGTTTTGCTGAATGTCTACATATGTGGTTCACATGTTTGGTCTGTTCTAAATAACTCCTGTGTTTGTCTGAAACATTACTGGGTTGACCTGTGAATTGGTGCCACTAATGAATGTCCTAAGTTGATGTGCAGACTGCATAACCTCCAGTATATGTATGTTAAAACAAAACTGGTTACTCAAACAACCTTACAGTGGATATAGTAAGTATACACACACCTGTTAACATGCCAGGTTTTTGTGATATATCACATGAGACCTCAGAAATCAGGTCATAATATTGCCATCATTTCATATGACATATAACCTGTGCAATCCAACTGAAGAACATACACATCAGTTACAGGTAACATATGGTAAATGAAATAGGTACAATAGGCTGGTTGCATGAGTGTGCACACCCTTAAAGTAATACTCTGTTAAAGCACATTTTGATTTAATCACAACATGCAGTCCTCTTGCAAAGGTGTCCATCAGCATGGCACATCTTGACTTGCCAATGTTTGAACACTCTCCCTTGCAAAATACCTCCAGGTATGTCAGATTGCAAGGGCTTCCCCTGTGCACTGCCCTCTTCAGGTCACCCTGCATATATCCTATTGGATGTAGGTATGGGCTCTGACTCAGCCAGTGCAGAACATTGCATGTGTTCTGGTGAAGCCATACTTTTGCTGATTTGAATGTATGGTTTGGGCCATTGTTGTGTGGACAGATGGAGTTCCTCACCATTCACAGCTATGTGGCAGACACCAGAAAGATTGGAGCCAAAAGTGACCGGTGTTTCGAACTGTTCATAATCCCCTCTAACTTGGCTACAGCCCCAGTTCCAGCTTGTGAAGAACAACCCCAAAGCAGGACACTGCCATCACCATGCTTCACTGTGGGGATGGTGGTGCTGTGGTGATGTGCAGTGGTGTTATTGTGCCAGACACACCTGTCATAATTGTGGCCAAAGAGTTCAACCATGGTCCCATATTACCATAACACATTTTCCCACTTGCTTTTTGGAAACCTGATGTATTGTTTTCAGACTTTCACCAGGCCTGGATATTGTTTGGTGTAAGGAACTTCTGCCATCTTCCAAACCTACCCTATAATGTGATGGCTGCTGCCTCCTCATCGGTGACTCAGGGCCCTGAGCTGTGTTCTATGTCACTGCAGAGAGACACAGATGCTATGGCCATAGGTTCTGCTCAGCAATATATCAGTGCAGCTTGTGTTGTTGAGACATAATATTGTTTGAACTTCTTATTTTCCATGTTTACATACCCCTAATGCATTCCATTACATGCTTAATTGTTTAACATACCTGTTTTTTTTTGTTTGGTTCAGTAGGCATAATCCATCAGTTTCAGTGTGTGTATCTTTCTGTCTGTCTGTCTGTCTGTCTGTCTGTTTGTTTTCTCTCTCTCTCTCTGAGACAGATGTAGGATATACATCTGTATTGTACAGGCAGATGCTTGCCTTTAGTTGGTAATGCTCATGAGCAGCTGATGGCCTGCGCACCAATTGGAGTCCCCCACTTGCTAATTGCATGTAGAACAGCTGTAGTATCATCCTCATACCCAATAGCATGGAAACACACTCCTATAACTGAAAACTTAATGTGGGTGTTGCCCCTTTTCCTTGCCTGTGAGGAGAACTTCATGGAGGTGTGTGACAAACAGCATCACAGAGGGTAGTTAGAAATGCCTCTTACAACAAACACTGTGGAGACAGCCCAACAAACTGGGGGAGAATGTTCCAGACATAGGGACAGAATGTAAGTATTGCTGTTATACAGTTGAAGTAATGCTAGTTTGACAGGGTTGTGTGGATATGGCTGCTGTGCATGAATTCAAGTCTGATAGTGTTATGTGGTTGGCATAACTCTCAACTGTAGGGCTATCCGCAGACTGGCCAGAGTTTGGACTCTTATATCTGGTGCGTTACTCACATATTATTTGGCCTTGGAAACTCAGTAGCATATTCTGAGGATTGCAGTCAGTAAATGGTAACATCGATGTGTGTTTCTGACTTCATATCCCCCAGAACAGATATGTTACAACAACCCTGTTACACCAGCAACTTTCTCAGTTTATGACAGCAATATGTCAATAATGCCCCTGTGTTTGGGCCTCTGTCCCCAAGTATGTCAGGCTTTGTCCAGATGTCATGATGTAAGAAGTGGATAGGTATAATATATCATTATATAGTGACTTCATTCCTGATATCCCAGTGATGTATCAGACTCCCAGCCATGTTATGTTTAGGTGGCCTTATATATGAGGACAAAATCTGGACATTCTGTGGGACTCTATACGGTTGAGAGGACTGTGCATTTCTGGCAATTGTTGACAGACTGTCAGGATTGTGTATCAGTGAATTGTGAATGTGTTATTTGGCCTGTGCAGGGAGGGGGTTAGATGTAAGTGTTATGGGTCCTTTTTTATCTGACTTTGCATGCTGCTCCTGCTTCTGGTGCTCTATCAGCTGTATATGTTTGTAGGGGCAGACTGACACATGGCCCATACCACAGTCAGGTGTCAGACTACACTGTGAATTGGGTCAGTATATGTAGGGGTAGTGTGTGAGTGGAAAACATGCTGATGATTTTGTTCACATAGTCCATACACACTACTGTTTATATGGCTTACCAGTATGTCACTTTGACTGTGGTGAGATTGGTTATCGGTATGCACTTTCACACTGGTGTCTGTTTGTCAGTGCTGTTACATCCCTGTAGTGCCTAATATATTTGCAATTACATGTGCATTCCCTCATAGCAAAATTACGTTAGTGTTGTGTCAGTCTGCCTGTAGTTTAGACAGTACTTGGTGACATGCCTAGCAGCTCAGTGTAGTTTCCCTACTTTGATGATACTTCCAGATATTTATCAGATGTACAGTTGCCTGGCCCCCATACGTGTTGTGTTTGTCTGACACTTCAGTGGTAGGATGTGTAGATTTATGTCAGTAACTAGTGGGGAGTAATTTGGTTTTAGACTTGGGCTATTTCAGTCAATATATGTTACAGCAGACAGTAGGGTGTTACTGCATCAACTGTATCAACTTATCTACTCCAGTATTTGGGATATGTTCTCAGTTTCATGGCTTTACCCCCCCCCCCTTTGTCAGGCTTGGCCCAGATTTGTTGCACTAAGGAGTTCTGAGCATACCTCTCGACTGGCCAGATTGTTTCAGACTGTCCAGGTCTATTGCTCATATTTCTGTTCTGTTCCACAGAATCATTATTTTCATTTCTGTGGTAAATTACTGTGATGATGTGAGGATTTATGTCAGTAAATGATGACATACATTTCAGTTTCAGAACTCACATTCTTCTGAACATGTATGCTGACACAAACCCTGTTACTGTAGCAACATTCTGCATTTATAACTGGAGTACATACATTATGTCCCTGGTCTTGGCCCATTGTCCCCCTGTTTTGACAGCCTTTGTCCTGAATTCGTGCACTAAGAGGTGAAGAGGTATGGTGCTGTGTATGACTCCACTACATGCTATTAGCATATATATATATATATATATATATATATATATATATATATATATATATATATATTTTTTTTGATATCTATACATATATTTATATAACTATATATATATATATATATATATATATATATATATATATATATATATATATATATATATATATATTCTATACATATTTGTTTTAGATGTATAGCTCCATATAGCTGATGTATATACTTTTTCATATTTGTCTGTCACCGTACACATCTATATATGTACATTTATATATACTAAACGTGACTGATTCTACAGTGTTTGTTCCCTACTATTCTATACCTGTACTGAATTATATATTTTAAAAAGCAGCATTCATTGTTACAGCTCAGATGGTGTAGTGGTACATTTCTCTGACAAGGTCCTGGGTTCAAGTCTTGGCAAGGCTGATTATTTTGTTGCTGGGCAGAACAGTGGCTGAGGGGGACAAGGTGATTAAGGCAGTTCTAAGCAGTTGTAAGCGGGTTTGCGTGGGTTTGTGTGATGGTAAGCAATGCCAACACACGGATAACCGGGAAACTGCTTAATCTGTGTAGGCATCACTTAGCATCATGCAAATTCACTTACTGCTGCTTACTGCCACTTACTCCCACTTACCCCATGCTAATTTCTTTAAAAGAAAAGAAAAAAGGGGTGATAGGAAAGTGGTGAAAAAGGGGGCATGCAGAGGGAAAAACAATATGAAAGACAGCTAGGGATGTGCAGGGTGGGTGTAGGCAGGGTCCATAGCTGTTCATTTCTGATACAGCAACAGGTGTGCATTTGTACATAATTTGGAGGTGAATTTGGACACTCAAACCCCTGAGAGAGGGATGAGGACAGCAGTAATGTGTTATGAAGCCAATTAGACCAGATTACATGTGTCCAGTGGACACGTGTATGAAATGGACAGCTATGTATAAGGCGACAATTTTTTTGGGAACAGATTGCCCTTTTTTTTTTTTATAAGGTGAGAGTGGGATGTTGGGCAAGGGTAGTAGGTATATTTGGGGATGTAAGTTGGGTAGGAAGACAGACAAGACAGCAGATGGTGGTGGTATATGACACATGTGAGGGGTACACCCATGAGTCCCCAAATGGTTACAGTGAGACTGAGGTCCCCATCCATGGGCAGTCATCACTTCACCTTCATGGCCCCAAAGGTGGCTGTGCTGGGGGCTGAGCAGGAGGGGCAGGCTGACCCTCAAGATGCACCATACAGCCCTCAAGCTGGAGGAGCTGATCTCCGAACTCCTTTCGAAGCTTGCTACACACAAATCCCCGGACCTGACTACAGGTGACAGTGTCCTGTCCACGCCCACTCCCGGGGGGACAGGCCTCATCCCCTGAGGTTGTTCCATCCAAAAGTGATGCAGGACCAGTGGACAAGGATGTCCTGAGTTGGGTCTCAGATGTGCTGGGGCCTGGTGCCATGGTCAGTTGAGGCGGGATAGGCGGATCCACTGGTATTGGCCTTCCTAGGCTTGCTATCATGTTGAGGTTTTCCAACATATGTCAGTTAGTCATGAACAACACATTCCAGGATTAGTTATTACAGCATGCATGGGTGTTCCCATTAACCCAAAACAACAGATTTGAAACAGTTGCATAGCAAACACAACACATGCATATATGGAACCACGGTGGGCATTATAATGGCATGCAGGATACATTGATAGCAACAAGCCACCAGTGATAGTATTTGAACAGGAAATATTAATAATCAAATGTTTAAATATTTGTAGAACAATAGAACACATGTCCCAATAGCAGGTTTGGTGAAAAACATACCCATTGATTTATGTGTTTAGGTTATTGGTGCAGATAGGATAGGAGAGAGAGAGAGAGAGAGAGAGAGAGAGAGATGTCAATTAACAACTGTATAGGCTTCAGTTACTCACAACTTTAATGATCATTGCTCTAATCATTATTCGGCAGGTATTATCTGACTTTACATTGACCTATGGACTTGGGTTGGGCAGTGTTATGTTTGTACACAGTGTATAATTACAGCCTTCTTACAGCTAATTTATACCTTTTCTTACCTGGCAGACCTGTGAAGGAAATTTCTGTTAACACTATCTGACTGTTTCTACCCATATTCACATAGTCAAGGTTACATATGTGCACTCATACTGTGTGTGTGTGTGCTACTGCCATACTCCACCGTGATTTCTATCAGTCACCCTGGGTGTTGGTGGCAGTGACCACTAGCTGTGACACCGTGACACTTGAGGGGCATTTCTTGGAGGAGACTACTTGGTGTATATACGTATTTTGCTGTCATTTGCAGCCTTGAGGTTAGACAGTGGGTATTGTACACAGTGTATAATTACAGCCTTCTTACAGCTCATTTATACCTTTTCTTACCTGGCGGACTTGTGGAGGAAATTTCTGTTAACACTACCTGACTGTTTTTAACCATATTCACATAGTCAAGATTACATATGTGCACTCATACTGTGTGTGTGTGTGCGTGTGTGTGTGTGTGTGTGTGTGTGTGTGTGTGTGTGTGTGTGTGTGTGTGTGTGTGTGTGTGTGTGCGCTACTGCCATACTCCGCCTTGATTTCTATCAGTCACCCTGGGTGTTGGCGGTAGTGTCCACTAGCTATGATAGAGTGACACTTGAGGGACATTTATTGGAGGAGACTACTTGGTGTATGTACTTATCTTGCAGCCATTTGGAACCTTGGGGTTGGAGAGTGGGTGTTGTACACAGTGTATAATTACAGCCTTCTTACAGCTCATTTATACCTTTTCTTACCTGATGGACCTGTGGAGGAAATTTCTGTTAACACTACCTGACTGCTTCTATCCATATTCACATAGTCAAGGTTACATATGTGCACTCATAGTGCGTGTATGTGTGTGTGTGTGTGTGTGTGTGTGTGTGTGTGTGTGTGTGCTACTGCCATACTCTGCCTTGATTTCTATCAGTCACCCTGGGTGTTGGCTGCTGTGACCACTAGTTGTGACAGCATGACAATTGAGGGACATTTCTTGGAGGAGACTACTTAGTGTACATACTTATCTTGCTGTCATTTGCAGCCTTGGGGTTAGACAGTGGGTGTTGTACACAGTGTATAATTACAGCTTTCTTACAACTCATGTATACCTTTTCTTACCTTTCCGACCTGTGGAAGACATTTCTGTTAATACTACCTGACTATTTCTACACATATTCACATATTCCTGCGTGAAATTATGCATACAGCTTACTACCACTCACGGGATTCGAACTGTGCCTGTTCGCGCAAAAAAATACAAGTTTGTGTTTTATCAGAATGAGATATCGAGGAACTGCTGTTTCTTATTTGACTGTTTCCTGCCTAATACTCTCTTGGTCGTACAATCTGACCTTGTAATCCTGACATTCATGCATGGCAGATAGTTTTTATACTGTGCATTCATACTTTGACATAGCACAGTCTGGAAAACACTGATTAACACAACATTAGTATTCAGATATCAGATCTTGGTGCATGGAGCATTTCATTTAGTTAATCTCCTGTTTTACAACTTCACAATCTTTGTCAGATGGACCTCGATTATTTAATGCTTTCAAAGCTATAGTTGCTTTGCAGAACCTGTACACATTTAGATTCATACCACCACATACCAAAGTAAACACAATCAGTCTGGGGTTATGAGTTTTATTGACAGGTACTGACACTTTTATTGATATATACTCTGTATGTCACAATTACTCTGCTAATGTCTCATTTATTCAGTACAAACAATACCTATTTTTAAATACTGACAGGTGACATTCTTCTCCTTTCTATTTATTTGCCCTGAATACTATAAGCTAGATTTGTACTCACTAGCCTCGCAATGCAGCCTTAACAGCCTGCTGGTGTGGGCATCCAAGTTCGTTGTCTTGTCATCTGTAGCTGTACAGGAGAGAGAGAAACATTTATGCATACCTATCTATCACATACACAGGCTGGACTTTGTCAAACACTAATTGATACTGATACTTACACATGTCTGGGACGTTCCCTGCCCATGCATCTTGGACCCACTGGTCCAAGTGCTTCCTCTTCATACACTTCAGGTCAGAAAGATGGTGCTGGACCTGCTCACCAGTCTGAGGAATGCCAGTGGCACTGGTGAGATCATGTGTGAGATGGTCCCAGACCTCCGCTTTGTATTGGGAGCCCTGGTACTGGTCCTGCAGCATTCTCCATTCATGGTCTTTTACTAGGAGGCCAACTATGACCCAGGACTCCTGAATGGCCCAACGCTGCACCCGAAAGTGCACTCCCTCACCAACGCCTGCCATATTGCCTGCGGTGATGAGCTACAACTAGTAATAGCTGTATTCCCACCTGGGAGGTTTAAATAGGGCTGATTTACTACCATTTGCTATGACTGGATGGTTTTGAAAATGCTGAGCTAAGCTAAGCGATGGGCAAATCCGCTTAGCAAAGATAAGCATTGCTTAAAGGGGTAGATGCTAAGCACTGCTTACCAGTGTGCAAATCTGCTTACCTATGGTAATTATTGCTAAGCATTCAAATTTAAGCAATGCTTGCACTGGCTAAGCATAGCTAAGCACAATTTAGTGTTTTCATTTTATGGACTATCAGGATTGTGAGGTTGATTCCTCATTAATAACATATTATAATATGTATGTTTATCTTCCATAGCATCCCCCTATGTGCTTTCCTTACATTATATTCTTGTGTGGTTATACTGTATGGGACACTTGTGTTTATATGGGGTTGGAAGGGTGGCCTAATGGTTAAGGTGTTTGCCTTACAAGCACAAGGTGCAGGGTTTGAGTCTCACAAGGGATAATTGGCTAGGCTTAAAATGGCTCTCAAGGGCAGTTAGCTTAGTACTAATCTATGAACCTATGAACCTATATGGGGGTTTCACATCTTTACTACACTGACACCTCACATTTGGACCTGCTACACTACCTTGGTTAACAAATGCATATTATTTACTATCTATTTATAAAAAAAAAATTTTTTTTAATGCTGCTTTCACGTATAAAAATGAATGGACTGCATTGGGGCTCAATCCGTGAATGACTACATATGAAGCAAAAAACTCTAACCACTACACTATCTCACATTTGGGCTTTCTGATTGTATATTTCTATTTAGTTCCTTCGGATGTTTAAGCTATACTGCACACAGCTGCATGATGTGCACACCCACTCAGCTATGCTTAAACTTTAGTGGGGGACAGGAAAAAAAATATTTGTTTTATTTTTTTCGTTTAGGGATATGCACATAGATAACAATCATACCTCTTCACCTCTTAGAGCATAAGATCTGAACAAAGCCTAACATGATGGGGTGACAAAGGGACAGATTTTAAATATTGCTCTTACAAACTTTGAAAGTTTATAGAATAATAGGTTTTGCATTAACATGACTTATTTGAAGGATGTGGAATCTTAGACTCAAATGTTTTTCATTATTTAATGACTATGAGCCTCAGCACTTTGCCAGGACAGTAGAGAGAATACATCTAACATATGAGGCACAAATTTGGACATTCTGTGAATATCTGTTCAGTTGGGAAGTATGCTAACAGTGTCCACGGATACTGTTTTGGTTTTCAAAGTGCTGTACAGCACTTCCTGAGTGCAGGGGGTGTGTGTACTGTGCGAGCACTGCTTGGACATGCCCCTTGCACTCGTTCATGGATCATGCCCATGCAGGTTATACAGCAGTGCACCTTCATGAATATGCAAGGCTCGCTGCTGTGCTGCATGGGCATGATCCGCTCCATGCAAGAATCGATTTATTCTTACATGGAGCTTTCATGAATATCATGGGTGTATTTTGCAAAAAACAATGATATACATTTCTAAGCACAGTTCCTAGACATTTATTTTTGAAGAACATTAAATAATCACACTGCACAGCTGACATTTTTAAATACAGGTGCTAGCATCTTTGAAAGTATGAGTCAAGCCTTCAACCAAACTCTAACCTGGACAGCTACCTGCCTAACTAATACATCTTAACTGTAAAAGCATCTTTTGAATGCAGTGAAAACAATTTTATGACATCATCTGGATGGGGGATAGTGTACTAATAAGGATCTTAGCTTAGGATTTCAGAGTATGAACATGCACTGGTCATGTATCTAACCATTTTGAAAATTGTATTCATGTCAGCACTGTGTTGAAAAACATTAACAGTAATAGAGAGCATCCAATCCTCAGGCATTGGGACAGTGTCATGTAGCATATAGCTTCTGTGAACAGAGCCATACATGTTGCTGTACATAAGGGACATAGTAAGGTATTTGTGAGGACCATGATATTCCTTGCCAAAGTGCACATCAATAGGGCAATATATACATCTTCCTTTTTTGTATTTCAGCTGTTAGTCTGCCCATCCCACTCCCTCAAAACTTGAGCATAGTGTTGTTCTAGAATCGACTTTAATATTTCATGAGAAAACAGACCTTCATACAAAGTATACAATATCAACCAAAGAATTGGTCAGATGTATAACAGTATTTAGCAAGCTTTACTGCCCCTTCTGTTAAATAGCTGATGTTAATGGAACCTTAAGGATTACAGATATGTTAGTAGGAATTCGATGAATAACCAAGTTATTCACAGCCATGTTCAAAATATATGTTAATATCAATATGTGGAATATCTTTCTCTAAATAAATGCTATGGGTATATTAAAGCAAAATAATAGTTTCAGATATGCGTCCCCTCTCTGGATTAGTACACATAGCATGCCAAAATGTAGGCATGCTGGATGGTTTCCCTAAATGCCAAGCTAACAGCAAGTACAAGTCATTCTTAAACAAACAGGTACTGCTCTACAAACCCTGTTGTTAGAATGCTGATGTTATCAGAGTGTTTGGATTACAGGTATATTTGGAGGACTTTGATGACTAATGCAGTTATTCATAAATATGCACAACAGAAACATTAATATCAAGTTTTGTAATATGCATCTTCCAAAAATGTTATGGGTGAATTAAACCAAGATAACAATCACAGATACATGTTTTCCCTATGTGGTTTAGAGCTCAAAGCACACCAAAATTTAGACATACTGGCTGGTTGCCTTACAGGCCAAGCTAACAGTCAGCTAGCATTTCATTTTAGAAGACAAGTAATGCAGGTGTTTATTAGAAATCCTGCAGAGAATGGGATGAATACAGAAACTGCAAACAATTACTGGTCATTTTATAGTGAAGAAATAACAGCTATCACCACATAACTGAAATCAAATGTGTAAGCAATCAGGCAAGCATTCCTTTTTAGTTTAAATAAACATGTCTGTGTACTTCTTAGGAGGACTGATTTAATGGACTTGTGTATCCCCAGGATTCATTAAGCTCCATGAAGGAATAGTGCTATTGCTGCACAAAGTGGATCATGGCCATGTAGAGCAGCAGACCGTCTTGCATATTAATGAAGGCATGCTGCTGTATGTTAAACATGGACAAGATCTGCGTACGAGTGCAGGGGCATGTCCGTGCAGTGCATGGACACTAAACATGCTCCCTGCACTCTAAGCCATACTGGGATAATAACTGGCATAATATTAACGAATAGCACTAATATTATGCCAGTATTTTAGTGGCCGCAGACACTGAAATGTAAAATAAATCATTTCAGTGTCTGTGGACACTGAAATAAAACCGGCAAACAGCAAAGCAATACAGGGGGTGTGTCACAACTTCTGTGAAACACCCCCTGTATTGCTAAAGTGCCGTATGGCACTTCGGCATTTTGCAGAAGCAGGAAATGTGTGTAAATGTACACTGTACCTCTCAACTGTACAGACTTTTGCAGAATGTCCAGATCTGCATACATCTCAACCTCTTAATGCCAAACATCTGGACAAAGCTCAACAAAATGTGACGACAAATAGGGACATATTTAAATATTGCTCTTATAAACTCAGTTGCTAGAGAGTAACAGAGTTTGTTTTAACATTCTGAAGGATTTGAAATCTGAAACTCAAATGTTATGTCATGATTTAGTGACTTCAATCCTGAGATCATCCCAGTTATTTGCCAAGAAAAAAGAGGAACAGGCCAAAAATATAAGCCAAAAATCTGGACATTCAATGAAAATCTGTACAGTTGAGAGGTATGTACTGTGGAGTGTTCCTCACAACTATTTTTGAAATGTGCACAGATAGTTGACTCATATATTTTGTTGTGTTCCTCCTAAAATGTGTACCTCCCTGACACCATGGGACCAGAACATTAAGCTAATTCAAAACCTATGTATTCTATCAACTTTCTAAGTTTCTAAGAGCACTACACAGATAATGGTGCAGAAAGCAATGTGCAAACCCCTACAGTAAATAAAAATAAAACACGTTTTTCTTTCTGTCTGCAATAAAGTTTAAGCATAGCTAAGTGGGAGTGTGCCTCGCACGGCTATGCTCAGTCTAGCTAACACATCCCAATGAGCTAAATACAAATATACAGTTAAAACAGAGTAAAGTGAAATAGTGTAGTGGTTACAGCTTTCCATTAACAAGCAGACATTTGGGGTTTGAGTACCCATTCAGTCCAATTCATTTTTATCTGTTAAAAAAGCACACAAATATATTTTGTTATCAGTAGGTAGTGAATAATATATACATTTGTTAACCAGGGTAGTATAGCAGGTCGAAATGTGAAGTGTCAGTGTAGTACAGATGTGAAACTCCCCATAGAAACACAAGTGTCCCATACAGCATAGACACAAAAGAATGTATTGTAATGAAAGCAGATTGGTGGATGTTATGGAATGTAGACATACATATCATAATATATCATTTATGAGGAATCAAACCCACAATGCTGATAGTCTGTAAAAAGAAAGTTGAACAATGTTAACTTGTGCTCAGCTATGCTTAGCCAGTATAAGCCTTGCTTAAATGTAAATTCTAAGCAAGAATTAGCATAGCTAAGTGGATTTGTGTACTGGTAAGCAGTGCTTAGCATCTATCCCTTTAAGCAGTGCATATACGAACTAAGTGGGTTTGTCCGGTGCTTAGCTTAGCTTAGCATATTCAAAACTGTCCATTCATGGCAAAGGGTGGGAAATTGGCCATATTTAAACCTCACAGGTGGGAATACAGCTCATAACTGGTTGTAGATCCCCACTGTAGGCACTATGGCTGGCGTTGGAGAGGGTGTGCACTTTCAGGTGCAGTGCTGGGGCATACAGGAGTCCAGGGTCATGATTGGACCACTTGTAAAAAAACATGATCTGAGACTGCTGCAGAACTAGTACCAGGGCTCTCAATACAAAGTGGAGGCCTGTGAAAGTCTCACCCACAATTTCACCAGTGCCACTGGTATCTCTCGGACTGGTGAGCAGATCTGGCACCACATTGCTGACTTGCAGTGGAAGAAGAGGGAGCTCTTGGACCAGTGGGTCCAAGATACATGGCAGAGGGATGTCCCACATGTGTCTAGGTATTAATATCAATAACTGTTTACCAAAGTCCAACCTGAGTATGTAATGGATAAGTATGCATAAATGTTTCTCTATCTTCTTTACAACTCCAGCTGAGTGGGCTGCGAACCAGGAAGCCCATGCAAGCAAGCTGCTAATGCTGCTTCGCGAGGCTGGTGAGTAACAATCTTGCTTGTAGTATTTATACCAAATAAATATAAAGGAGTAGAATGTCATCTTGCAGTATTAAAAGAGGGTATGGTCTGTACTAAATAAACCAGACAATATTACAGTAATAGTGTCATATAGGTTATATATAAATAAAACTGTAACTGCCTGTCAATAAAATTCAAAACCCTGGACTGGTTGTGTTTACTTTGGTATTGTATGAAATTAAATGTGTACAGGTTATGCATAGCAGCTATAGCTCTGAAAGCATTAAACAATCAAGTCACATCTGACAAAGTTAGTGTAATTGATATGAAATGTTTCATGCACCAAGATCTGATATCTGAATAGTAATGTGTTAACCACTGTTTTCCATACTGTGCTGTGTCAAAAGATATGCATAGGAATGTATATATAAGAATGGCATAATTACAAGGTCAGATTGTACAACCAAGAGAGAATTAGATAGAAAACATTCAAGGAAGAGACAGTAGTTATTCAATAGCTTGTTCTGATGAAACACAAACCCTCTTGTTGTATTTTATGCACAAACAGGCACAGTTTAAATCCCAGGAGTGGTAGTAAGCTGTATGCATAATTTCACCTAGGATTTTGTGAATATGTGTAGAAACAGTCAGGTAGTGTTAACAGAAATTTCCTCCACAGGTCTGCCAGGTAAGAAAAGGTATAAAGTAGCTATAAGAAGGCTGTAGTTATGCTATGTCCAACATCCACTGTCCAGCTCCAAGGCTGCAAATGAAAGCAAGATAAGTACATACACTAAGGAGTCAAGAAATGTTCAAGTGTCATGCTGTCATGAAAGCAACCAGGGTGACCAGTAGAAGTCAAGGCAGAGTATGGCAGTTGCACACACACAACCACACACAAACACACACACACACACACACACACACACACACACACACACACACACACACACACACACACACTATGAGTTCACATATGTAACCCTGACTATGTGAATAGGTGTAGAAACAGTCAGGTAGTGTTAACAGAAATTTCCTCCACAGGTCTGCCATCTAAGAAAATGTAGAAAGTAGCTATAAGAAGGCTGTAATTATACACTGTGTACAAACATACCACTACCCAACTCAAGGCCATAGGTTGTTGTAATAATACCTGCAGAGTAATGATTAGAGCAATGATCATGAAAGCTGTGAGCACTGCAAGAATCTACATTTGTTAATTGACATCTCTCTCCCCCACCTTATCTTTTACCAGTAATCTAAACACATAAATGAATGGGCATGTTTTTCACCAAACCTACTGTTGGGACATGTGTCCTATTGTTCTACAAATATTGAAAGGTTTTCCAATTAATGTTCCCTGTTCAAATACTATATCATTGGTGGCCTGTTGCTATCAAAGTAACCTGCATGCCGGTGTAATGTCCACTGTGGTTTCATATATGCTTGTGTTCTGTTTGCTATGCAACTGTTCCAAATCTGTTGTTCTGGGTTAATGGGAATACTCATGCATGCTGTTATAACTAATCCTGGAATGTGTTTTTTATGACTAACCAACATATGTTCTAAAACTGCAACATGATAGCATGTCTGGGAAGGCCGATCCCAGCAGATCCACCTCTTCTGCCTCATCTGGCCATAGTTAAAGGCCACAGCACATCTGGTATCCATCCCGGGATCTCCTTGTCTGCTGGTCCTGCACCACCTATGGGTGGAACCGCCTCAGGGGATGGGGCTCGCCCCGCCCCAGGAGCAGGTGCAGACAGGATCATGTCATCTGAAGCCAAGTCTAGGGTCTGGTGTGTAGGGAGCGCCACAAAGAATTGGAAGATCTGCTACGCCAGCTTGAGGGTCGTGTGGCGCATTTAGAGGGTCAGGCTGCTCATCCTGCTCACCTCCCAGCATGAAGGTGTAGTGGTGACAGCCCATGGGTGGGGACCTCAGTCCCACTGTATCCATTTGGGGGCTTGTGGGCTTCTAATTACTAAACACCTCTCCCTGTCCAAGGTGTTTACTCCCCACATGTGTCATATACTGCCTCTGTATGCTGTCTTGTCTGTCTTCCTACCCAACATACCTCCCCAAATATACCTACTATCCTTCCCCAACATCCCACTCTCACCTTAAAAAAAGGCAATCTGTCCCCCCCCCCAAAAAGTCACGCCATACACCGCTGTCCATTTCACACACATGTCCAGTGGACACGTAATCTGGGCTAATTGGCTTCACAATACATTGTTGTTGTCCTCACCCCTCTCTCAGGGGTTTGAGTGTCCTAATCTACTTCCAAATTCAGTATATATGTACAGCTGTTGCTGTAAAATGAATGGACAGCTATGGACCTTTCCTACAGCTATCCTGCACATCCCTAGCTTATCTTTCATATTGTTTTTCCCTCTTCGTGCCCCCTTTTTTCACCACTTTCCTATCACCCCTTTTTTTCTTTTCTTTTAAAGAAATTAGCACTGGGGTAAGTGGGAGTAAGCAGTAATAAGTGAAAGTAAGCCTGTTTGTGCAGTGCTAAGCGATGCCTACACAGATTAAGCAATTTTAAGGATAACTGTCTGTAAGCATAGTTAACCGGAAATTAGCATTGCTTACCGGTGGGCAAACCCACTTACAACTGTTTAAAAGTGCCTTAATCACTCTGTATCCAACAGACCTTGTTCTTCCCAGAAACAAAATAATCAACCTGTGCAAGACTTGAACCCAGGACGCTGCAGACCATAGCCATAGCAATTTACCACTAAGCCATCTGAATTCTAGATATGCCTGATGATTTTTCAATCATATTCAGTAGTTATTCAACAGTAGGGAAAAGTTTGTTAAAATTAGTTAAGTTTTGTACACACACACACACACACACACACACACACACACACACACACACACACACACACACATATATATATATATATATATATATATATATATATATATGTAAATGTATATGTGCATTGAGATGCATACACACAAACATATATATATATCTATCTATATATATATATATATATATATATATATATATATATATATATATATATATATATGTATATATATATATATATATATATATATATATATATATATATACATATATGGGTCCACTTTGTAATTTCGAAACCCAAAAATTGCGAGTTTCAAAATACCAATCAGAGAAACTCAAAATTTTGGAATATTGAAAATTACAAAGTAAAAAAAAAAAACAAAAACAGTAAAAAGACTAAAAACAGTTTTTTGCAGGGGGGCTGTGCCCCCCACACTCCCTGCAACGTGAATATACCATCTCTGAGTTTGCGCTATAGTGGAGAGAATTGTAAGCGTCACTGTAGCACATTCTCAGAGATGGTATATTTAAGTTGCAGGGGGTGCAGGAAACATTGAGTTCAATGTATCAAAACTAGAGATTTTGGGCTTTCAAAATTACAAACTGGACCCTATATATATATATATATATATATATATATATATATATATATATATATATATATAAATATCATACCTCTCAACCTGGAAACGACAAAAATCTGGACAAAGGCCCATGAAAATAGGTACAAATCTGTACACTGATTAGCATAAAATTTGCATACATTATTATGTAACCCCACCCTCTTCAGTGGAATTGTGGGATACCAACTTTCAAAAGCAAACTGAAGAACAAATAACCAAAATATGGCCCTAGACCCTGCAGTAAAGGATAACCTTTTTTTTTTTGAAATGTGTAGCAATGATATTCACTGCGAACAGAGAAGATGATGAACCTTAGGATTTTGTTTTTGGTGACTTGCAGTATGTAGATTTTGTGGTAATTTAATGGTAGGCAATATTCTAATATTAGCAAAAGAATATTATAGTTTGTTAGGACCTCCAAAATTTATTCTCCATGGCCTACTGATCAGTGGCATAACTAGAGTTTGTGCTGCCCAGCTGGGACTGTGCTTCAGGTTGCCACCCTTCCCTCCTCACAAAATCATGGTCGAATGGGGACACCATACATAACCCTCCCCCTGCAGCCATTCCAATGTCCCATTGCTTGGCTATTTTATCTCCATTTACCAAACACTGTAATGTGCATACTGCATTTCTTGTACAATGATTTGGATTTCATTAAAAACTTTTATTTCACATTTTATAGTCCAAACACTAACATACATCTCCTAAACAAAGCAATACAATCTTACAATGAAAATAGACATAGAATTAAAACTTCTCTGCCCTTAAAACTCACATTCATTGAAACAGCACTGAAACCCACATTCAAAGAAAAAGCAAAAGCCATCTAAATAATTCCATATTAATGAGATCTGTAACTAATGAAGAGGTTGCTGCTAGCAAACAACTTTATATTTCATTGTTTCATCTAAAATTAAAGTGCCTGTTGCCCTTGCAGAATAAATTGCCTATGTTACACCAAAAATAATAAGCTAGTAATATTGCATTAGGGAATGGATGGCAAACTGATGACAGGTTCATAATTACTCGGTACCCCCGCCAAAGTAAAAAGTACAACACAGTACAAGTATCAGCAATCCATCTACATACTGTGAGAGTAGAACCCACAGCCTTATGCATCAAAAGCAAGTATACTACCTGTTGTGCTGCTAATAACATGAACAGACTTGGCATAAGCAGCACTAAACTTCTCTCTCTGCCTGAAGAACTATACAGAACAAGAAATCTGGATAAAGCCGACATTTATTGGGGGGGGGGGGTGTAAAGGCCCAAAACCAGGGACACATTTTAAACATTGCTTGTATAATCTTAAAAAGTTGCTAGAATAAAATGCTTTGTTTTACCATGCAGTGTTACCATGCATTTCTGAAAGATAGGAAGACTGAAACTTAAATGGTTATCATTATTTAGTAATTAATTTCTCACTGATTTGCCAGAAAACCAGAGGAAGTTATCAGATTCTGTGAAACTGTGGACAGTTGAGAAACTCCTAGAATCATGACACACACACACATGCACACACCTAGAGCCAGTAACTGTCACCACCTCCATTTGTAGTCTTGTCTATATTATGTGTTAGTTTCTGCCCTGCTACCTTATTTGCACACATGCCTTAATACTTCCCTTACTACCTTCTCTAACCTCCTACATTAATAATACTTCCCTTAGTACCTCGTCTTCCCTCCTCCGTTAATATTGCCCTTAGTACCTCCTCTAACCTCCTCCCTTAATAATACGTCCCTTACTATCTCCTCTACCCTCCTACCTTAATAATGCTTCCATTACTACCTCCTCTACCCTCCTAGCTTAATAATACTTAACTTACTACTTCTTATACTCTCCTACTTTAATAATACTTCCCTTACTAATTTCCACAATTATCTTCTCTGCATATGTATCCTTGGGTGAAAAAAAAACATAGTAGCACACAAGCCTCATGATCATGTAGGGTGGCCATAAGTCTTCCCTCCCAACAGCTGTGTGAGTGGGACTACTGTGAGTGCTCCCAAGGCTCATGCTCAACAGATGACCACTACTGCTGCTTGTACTCCCTGAGGCTGCACCACAATCATACACAATCTGCCTACAGGTCCCTGCTGTGGCTGCAGTGAGGAACTGCTCTTCATGCTCAATTGCCTGGCTACATTCCTTAGATCGTTTCACAGACATGCATAATAAACAGCTTATGGGTCACCATGATTGCAGATGCAATGTTTCTGAATCCCCAGGAATGTCAGCAGCTCTTTAGTTCAGCCAGCCCTGAAACTGTATGAAGACAAGCAATTCCATGCCTTCTGCTTTTTAAGATGTGAAAAATTATTATAATTTACAGAACTGAAATTTTAAATAACAGTTAATCTTATCTCTTGGGCTATGCAACTTAGGTTGCAATGACAGTTACCTCCAAAATGTTCTGAGAACTCATTTGGTACAATAGTCTAAGTCACTTACTAACAACAATCAAATTGCAAAGGAACTCTCTCATACATATAAAAAGCAGACTCCGTTCATTAACTTCACTTAGCTAATCAAATTGCAAAGAAACTCTCACTCTCTCTCTCTCTCTCTCATACATATAAGAAGCAGTTCACTTAATCCAGCGAGAAATCAATTGCCTTAACAGAGCCAAAAATACACTCTACTAGGTCTCGTAATAACACTGCAAAAAGAAACTGAACTCAGACTCGAATTTAGGTAGACAGTAGGCAAGGCTTGTAACAATGCTCAAATTACGGCAAAAAGGAACGGACACTCCATTGCAAAGGAAACAGTCTCATAATAACATTGTAAAGGAAACTGAGTTAGGTCTCTCTTGTTTGCAAAGGAAATTGAGCTAGAGCTCAGCAGCAGGGCTCGTATTGGTAACAACAATCAAACTGCGGCAAAAAGGAACTGACACACTCCAATTGAGACACACTCCACTAGGTCTCGTAATAACTTTGCAAAAAGGAACTGAACTGACACACACTAATTTAGCTAGGCAGTAGGTAGGGCTCATAACAGCAATCAAATTGCAGCAAAAAGGGACTGATACACTCCAATTCAGTTAGGCAGTAGGTACTAGGTAGGGCTCGTAACTTAAGTCATAACATAACATTCAAGTTGCCGTTTATTGGGGTCTCATAACAACATTCAAAATAAAGAATTGATACACACATGCCAATCATAACAATATTCAAATTGCAAAGGAACTAGCAGTGCAGTATCAATGCATCGCCACTTTCTTTGGTACAAGTCATACACGTCAATGCAGCGAAAAATCAAAGTGCCCACACATTCAAGGCCTCGCATAAAAAATAATTAGTAAACTTAATTCATACGCTTCAATGTAGCAAGAATTCAAAGTGCCACTACACATTCAATGCAACATAAATTAATTAAACAGCTAGTCTTTTTTTTTTATGCCTGAGTCTTACTGGAGCTGGGGGAAGAAAAGTGCTGTCTGCACTGGCTGAATAAAACCCGCGGACTGGTGATGACGTCAGGAACGGTCCAAAAAAAAAAAAAACAAACTTAAAAAAATCCCAGGAAATCAGAAATTAAAGGGGCCACTCGGGAATTCGTGGCACCCCAGTATTTTGCCCTCAAAACCGGTATTTACCAAGGAATTCGGTATGGTTGGGACGTATGATATATATATATATATATATATATATATATATATATATATAAACATTAATGCGTAATATATGTAGAGATATAAATATAAAATATACATATATGATATATATATATATATATATATATATATATATATATGGGTCTACTTTACACTACCGACACGACACTTCACTGACACACAAAACACCGACCCCAAATAACCGAAACCACACAACACTGACAACTCACAAAACCGAACACAATTACACCGACACAAACAACGTAAACTACACATGACACACAATGACATACCACCAACCCTAACCCAAACCCTAACCCTAAGGTCCGACACTACCGCACAGTTACCCTACCCGCACCCTAACCCTAACTCACTTAACCCACCCCTACACCTAAAGACTGTCACTATCGCACACTTATCCTACCTGCACCCTAACCCTAACTCACTTAACCCACCCTAAAACATAAAGCCCGTCACTATCGCACACTCACCCTACCTGCACTCTAAACCTAACTCACTTAACCCGTCCCTAAACTACAGTCTGTCACTGTCACACACTTACCTTACCCAAACCCTAACTCCGACACTACCACACACTCACCTTTCCCACACCCTAACCCAAAATCCCACAATATCGCACACTTACCTGACCACTCCTAACTCCGTCACTATCGCACACTTACCGAGTCGCGCTCACACGTTACCCTTGTCAGTCTTTCGGCTGTCGGCAAATCACCTTTTCGGTCAACTTACCTGTCGGTCGTTTCGTCTCGGTCTTCCGCGTGTCGGTGAAGTGTCGTTTCGGTAAAGTAAAGGGGACCCATATATATATATATATATATATATATATATATATATATGTATATATATAAGATCTAGCTGTATTCAACTGGACGTATAAGAGAATTTAAGTACCTTTTTCTGCACTTTTTTTCAAAGAATACAGTATTTAAATTGATTTAACTGTGTTGCAGGAATATATATTAACTGAACTGGAAATTCTGAGTCTGCTCTTCAGTCAGTGATGCTGAATTTTATTGTTTGTTAGTAATTACAGGTGTGGGGGTAGCCACATTCTTTGATTTCCTGTCCTTTCCTATTTAAGTGGTACAGTTTGAAATATTTTCTGCTTAAAAACCTCAGCTTTGGCCGGCTAAGATCTAGCTGTATTCAACTGGACGTATAAGAGAATTTAAGTACCTTTATCTGCACTTTTTTTCAAAGAATACAGTATTTAAATTGATTTAACTGTGTTGCAGGAATATATATTAACTCAACTGGAAGTTTTGACTCTGCTCTTCAGTTAGTTCCACCCACCCTCCCTGTTTTTGTTTTGGTGTTAATCTTAGTGGCCTTGAAACTGCCCGACCCTCTTGTAAATTTGTGTTTGGATACTCCTTCTGGGCCCATTTCATTTGCTTACTCAACTGAGTGCAGTGAGATCATATTTTGATTTCAGGCACTCCTACTGTGTACAAACAGAGCATCTGGGAAACAGAAGAAAAAAAAAATCTAAGCTTGTTTCCTGCCTTTCCTGTTAAGTGGTATAGACTGTTTGTAGGCTTCTGAGCCCCCAAGCCCTTCTGTGTTGGAGGGTAGCCTTCTAGCTTACTTTTTTTTTTCTTATAACTAGCCAGTTTTCTAGTTTCAGCACTCAAATCTGTTTCTTTGAACTCAGCACTTGTTCAGCACTCATTGTAAGCACTACATAAGCTGCAAATTACTACAGCACTCAACTTTCCTCACTTGTCTAGCAGAAAGCAGTTTTTAGCACTTAATAAATAAGCACTTATCCAGGCATGTCTAAGAGTCAGCTTCCAGTGATTTCTCCTGTCTACCTGATGAATCTGGGCATCTTGGGGCAATGCAGCAATTGCCTCATGTACACAGACAACCCTCTCCTCCTACCACCCAGCACTACAACCTGTGAGAGATGCACTTATATAGCCAAACTGGAAGCAAAGCTCTCTTCACCCAAGACTGGACTAGACAGTCAAGAGGAGAGGGTAAACACTTGCACCACACCACACTCTTCACATAGTCCCTCAAAACCCACACCACCAAAACAGACACATAGAAACACAAAACACACACCTACATTCACAGAGGCTCTCAATAAAAACCTGCCCAAGCATCAGGGACATCCAAAGCATAAACACAAGCAAACTCCACCCCCCAACACAACCCAAATGACACATAGCCCACAAACTCAGTGTGCCACTCAACCACAGCGCATAAGGCATAACAACGTACCCAACACTCTAGTCATAGGTGACTCTATAGTCAGGCACACTGATGTTCCACTCACTAGACTAAACAAGGAGAAAGTTACTGTCAGCTGCCTGTCAGGTGCCAGGATCCGCCACATAACGCATGCACTCAGGTCACTCCACAATAAGTACAGATATGACACTGTCATTGTCCATGCTGGTGTGAATGACCTGAGACGTACCTCCCTGAACTACATGAAAAGAGACATGGAGGAGCTCTCTGATCTTGTATCCCAGGCAGGTATGACCCTAACCCTGAGTAGCATCCTGCCATCACCCAGAATGATACTACAGTACAAGGACAAAATGATTGACTTCAACAATTGGCTAAGCTTCTGGTGTCATTCTAAGGGGATCCAGTATTTGTCTGCCTGGGACGACATGATCGACAGTCTACGATGCTTTGCCAGAGATAGCCTGCACCTGTCGCCCTTAGGATTCCGGATACTTGCTAAGACTCTTGCCACCCCTATAGTGCCTTTTTTAGGCAAGGTTCAAATGACAAATTCACCACTGTAACCGGTACAAGCAAGCAAAATCTGAGGGTAATGCTACTCAATGCTAGAAGTCTAAACCTCAAAATGCACTCACTCGAGGCACTCCTTAAAATGGAGAACATTGACATCTGTGCAGTGACAGAGACCTGGTTCAAAGCTCCAGAGAGCACCCCTGCATTACCAGGCTTCAATTCATACCACACCTTTCAGTCACCTAAGCCAGAAAGAAGCACTAAAGGTTGAGGCGTGTCCATATTCATTAAGGATATCCACACCTCCAGGCTAGTTGCACAGCATAATGTATCTGAGATTATCCAAGTGCAACTAACTCTGGGAAAGACCGCAATCCAAATTGTAGCTTGCTACAGACCCCCCACCATGCCCCAGGATTCACACTCCTCATTTCTTGATACACTGGAAAGTATTAGGGTACAACTTAACACCCTAATAATGGGCGATTTCAACTACCCCACCATTAACTGGGAAAACTACTCATGTACCAGCTCTTTTGCTCAACGTTTTCTAGAATTCATAAATTCCAATGCCTTGGATCAACTTATTCACACCCCCACCAGGGGCAGTAATATCCTAGACCTGGTCATCACCAACATGGGAAACCGGTGTTCCATACCAAAGGTCAATTCCTCGTTGGTCAGATCCGGCCACAAGCTAATCAGCCTAGACATCCACATCCCACCCTCAGCCCCAATTAGGGAAACCATTGTAAAAAACTTCTCAAAAGCCAACTTCACACTTCTTAAGACAGAAGTGGCAACTTCATGACACCCATGCAGACGGACAATAGAGGTATGACTGCCGAATCCTATACAAATGCATTTTATAAGCACTTACATGAGTGCATGGATCATGCTATCCCTAATAGAACCAAGATGCTATCCTCCAAAAAAAGGAAGCCAATCTGGTGGTCCTCTGCCATAAACAAACTCTACAACAGAAGAAAAAAACTGTTGCAAAAAAGAGTAAAATCCCATGACTGGAGGAACTCCCTGGTCAACCTCAGTAAGAAGTTGAGATCCCTCATAAAATCCTCCAAAGCTAGTTACGAAAACAAAATTGCCATTGACTCTAAAGACAACCACAAAGCATTCTATAGCTATGTCAAGAATCTAAATAGGAACACTCAGATCTGCTCTGAGTTACAGCATAATGGCAATAAATATACAGAACCAACTGATATTGCCAACATCCTAGCAGATAGGTTCAGTGCTAACTTTACCCCCCTCTCACCCCCTAGAGGGCCCATCTCTATACCAGAAGAATGCAAAGTTCCTATAATCACGGCTGCACAGGTAAAAAACACACTCTCCAAAGCCAAGAAGACAGCATCCATGGGACCTGACAATACCCTAGGCTGCGTTCTACATGAACTACAGAATGAACTGGCACCCTACCTAAATACCATGTTCAATCATAGCCTCACCTCAGGCTTTGTACCCACTGAGTGGCGCATCGTGACAGTTATCCCACTCCACAAAGGGGGAGCCATGACGGACCCTGGGAACTACCGCCCCATTAGCCTGACGAGCCTGGTCTGCAAGGCCATGGAACGTATCATCATGGAACTCATAAACAAAGACATTGGTAATCTCCAAACTCTGGACCCTACTCAGTTTGGATTTGTAAAAGGCAGATCATGTCTCCTAAACCTGATTGACTTCTCTGAAGCAGTGACCAAAGCCATAGATGATGGTAAAATGGTTCACACAGCTTATCTAGATCTCGCCAAGGCTTTCGACACCATCCCCCACTCTGGAATTATAGATAAGCTCACTAAACTAGATATAAATCCCTATGTCATAAGATGGGTTGCCAACTGGCTCATGGACAGAACCCACACTGTGAAAGTAGCGGATTCCAAATCCGACATTAGACCAGTGACAAGTGGAGTACCACAGGGTTCAGTCCTGGGTCCTCTCCTGTTTGGTATCTACTTCTCTGAAGTGCAGGCCAACACAAAAGGTCTTTGGCTAACAAAGTTTGCAGATGACTGCAAACTAGGAGCCATAATCAAAACTCCTAACGATGTGGACAAACTACACAAGGGCCTCACTGAGACAGATGTCTGGTGTCAAAGCCATGGCCTGAAGCTCAATGCCAAAAAGTGTATTGTCATCCCCTTTAGTAAAAACTCTGTACCCATGAACTACCACATAGCTGGTAGTCTACTTAATGCTGAAAATGTGATAACAGACCTTGGGACTCAGGTGGACAGTAGTCTCTCCTTTGATAATCACATTGCCATAGTGGTCAGGAAATCCTTCTACATGGCTCATCTCATCACAAAAGGATTCTCATCCAGAAAAAAAGAAGTCATTGTTCCCCTCTACTTATCACTCATTAGACCCATTATAGAGTACAATGCCCCTTTTGGTATGTACCTCACAAGACATCTAAAACAACTGGAAAGACCACAGAAATACCTCACAAAGAGGATTACTGGCCTCAAGCAGATGCCCTATGCAGACCGTCTCAAAAAACTACAGCTTTACTCCATCGCATATCGCCTACTCAGGGGCGATCTCTGTCTAACATACAAAGCTATGTCAAACCAGAGCTGTTGGACATGCTCCACTTAAAGAAATCCCAATCCCTCTGAGGTACACGCTCTAGGGACCTTAACCTTGTCACCACAATAAACAGAACATGCTGGAGGGACAGATTCCTGTCCCAGAGACTTCCCATACTCTGGAACAGACTACCTATCTATGTCAAACAGAGCTCCTCATTAGCACTCTTCAAGAAAAATCTTGATGATTGGATGGGAAATGGGAAATTCACCCCGGGGATCACTTCTGTGGCTCTGCTCGACAGGGGCATAGGAAAATAATTTTCTTGGGTGGCGAAAGCCAGGGTACATTTTTTGGCTAGGCTTGTATGGGCCCCAGGGCCGATAGCCTAGTACCTACCTATGAACCTATGAACCTATAGATATATATATCTATATATATATATATATATATATATATATATATATATATATATATATATATATATATATATATATATATATATATATATATATATATACATATATATATATATATATATATATATATATATATATATATATATATAAATGCATACATATGCAGTGCAGTCAGAAATCAGATCCATACTCTCAAACTCTTACTGCAACAAATTTGTCCAAATGCTGTCAAAATGGGGGACATTGGGCCCAAACTATGGACCTCTTTTAAATATTGCCCTTATCCCTCCCTCCCCAGCAGCAACTGTTCTGCCGTGCAACAAAATAATAAGCCATGCCAAGGCATGGACCCAGGACCCTGTAAACTACAAGCAAAGCAATGTACCATTACACCATCTGAGCTGTAGCAGTAACATTGTTGACTCACAGCAAGAGGTTCTCCCGTTTGATTCTCGGCTGGAGTGTGGGGAGTGCCTTCTGTGTTGAGTCTGCATGTCCTCCCCGTGGTTGGGTGGGTGTTAGAAAGACATGCATAAATGGGTGTGCCTTTACTGAAGGTTGAACGTCGAGCTTTCACCTCGGCGTTTGTGAAAATCTACTGCTAATCATTAGTGGACCGGAGTTCCACTGTAGCGACCCCTAACCAGGAAAAGCTGAAAGACAACAACAACATCAGTTAGTACAGTCATTCAACAGTAGGGAAAGGAGTCTGTAGAAT
Source organism: Protopterus annectens (assembly GCF_019279795.1). NCBI lineage: Eukaryota > Metazoa > Chordata > Ceratodontiformes > Protopteridae > Protopterus > Protopterus annectens. Next base: position 860,711,656 of record NC_056729.1, on the reverse strand, counting down.
CAGTCAGGTTCTCTATACATACATGTATATATGTATGGAGATGCATATATGTGGGCAAATCTATACATTTCATATATATATATATATATATATATATATATATATATATATATGTATATATGTATATATATATATATATATATATATATATATGTATATATGTATATATATATATATATATATATATATATATATATATATATATATATATATATATATATATATATATATATATATATATATACATATACATATATATATATATATATATATATATATATATAAATAATAGCTACAAGCACATGCAGTCTGGGGATCATGCTGCTGCACCCTAGATGTATAAATCTGAAAGTGGACTCACTGGACGTATTCCTTAAGATGGGGAACAATGACATCTGTGATGTAACAGAGACCTGGTTAATTGCAGCAGGAAACACCTCTGCAGTACCAGCCTATAGCCTATAACTCATTCCACACCTTTGGCTGCAGAACTTGGACTGAAGCTCCAAAGGTGGAGATATTTCCATGTTCATAAAGGATGCACACACCTCCAGAGTGGTAGACCAGCATTATTCATCACAGATCCTGCAGGTGTAGCTAACATTGCGTAAGACAGTGGTTCAGGTTGTAGCCTGCTATAGGTCCCCAAACATATCTCAAGACCCACACTTCATGTACCTAAACACCCTGGAGAATATTAGTGTCCAACCTAACACTCTCATATTGGTTGACTTCAACTACCCCACAATTAACAGGGAAAGCTACTCATGTACCAATGCACTTGCCCATCACATCGACCTGGTCCTTACTAACATGGGTGACTGTTGCTGTACACCAATAGTCAACTCCTCCCTTGTTATATTTGACCACAAAGTAATCACTTTTGTAAATCCACAGCCCGTCCACCCACCCCCCCGCAGTGGTAACCACCATGAAAAGCCATTCCAAAGCTAACTATGGCCTCCTAAAACAGAGGTGGCTAACATCACGGCAGCCATGCAAATGGAGACTAGTTGCATGACTGCTGAATCAAACAACAATGCACTATGAACAGATACACAAAAGCATGGATACCATCATACCCAATAGAGCTAAGATCCTCACCTCCAAAAAAAGGAAGCCAGTCTGTTGGTCCCCGACCATAAAGAAACTATGCAACAGAAGAAGGGAACTGATACAGAATAAGGTGAAGTCCCAAGACTGGAAAAAAAAATCTTATCAGCCTCAATTAAAAGTTGAGATCCCTCATCAAATACTACAAAGTTAGCTGTGAAAACAGAATTGGAGCACATAGTAAAGACAACCACAAGGCCTCATACAGTTATGTAAATAATCTCCATGGCAATACCAAGATTTGCTTTGACCTACTAGACAATGATACCTCCGAGATTGAGCCAACAAATATTGCCAATATGCTGGCTGACATATTGAGTGCAAACTTTACCCCCCTCACAAAGGACCACTCACAATACCAGTACACTGCCAGGCACCCAGTATTACTGCTGCACAGGTTAAAATACCACTGTCCAAGGCTAAGACTACAGCTTCTCTGGGACCTGACTATATCCCTGGCTGTGTTCTACATGAACTGCAGACCTCACCTGTGTGCCCTGTTCAAGCACAGCCTCACCCCAGGTGTTGTCTCTACCGAATTTTGTACTGCTACAGTCACCCCTCTCCACAAAGGAGGTACGACTACAGACACTGGGAACAACTGCCTCAATTGCCTGACAAGTCTGTTATGCAAAGTTATGGAATGCATCATCATGCACCTAATAAACAGGGATATGGGAATCTGCAGACTCAGGATCCCACACAGTTTACTTTTGTGAAGGGTAGGTCATACCTGCTCATTCAACCTGGTCAGCCTTTTGGAGTCAGTCACCTAAGCTGTGGATGAAGGCAAGGTGGCACATACAGCCTACCTTGATCTGGCCAAAGCCTTTGATAACATTCCCCACTCAGGAATCATGCAAAAGCTCACTAAGCAAGGCATCAATCCCTCTATCACTAGGTGGGTTGCAAACTGGGTCATAGATAGGATTCACAGTGTGGAAATAGCTGACTCCAAGTCAGACTGCTGAGCAGTCATAAGTGTAGTCCCACAGGAACCTGTCCTGGGTCCTCTCATGTTTGGTATCAACTTCTCTAAAGTCCATGCCAACATGAAGGAACTCTGGCTGACAAAGTTTGCAAACAATTGTAGTTGGGAACTATTATTAACTACTCAAGTGATATTGTCGTCCTACTGAAAGGCCTCACTGAGATCAATGACTGGTGTCAGAGCCTTGGCCTTAAGCTCAATGTCAGAAAATGTGTTGTCATCCCCTTTGGGGAAAACCCTCTTCCTATGGTTTACCTCATCAATGTTAGTCTCCTGAACAAAGAAGGTGTTATAAGAGATTTGGGTAAACAGGTTGACAGCAATGTCTCTTTTGACCACCATATTGCCATTGTAGTCAGAAAGTCCTTCTATGTGGCACATCTCACTACTAATGCATTAGCATCCAGGAGGGAAGAGGTCATTGTCTCTCTGTACTCTTCTTGACAGAATGACACAGTTTGTTTCAACATACATATTCTGATGGATGTGAGGTAGATAAATTAAATGTATGTCCTCATTTTCTGACAACAATCATATTATGACAGTGATTTACCATAGAAATGAGAATAATCTGTAAAACAGACCAGAAATATGAGCAATAAACCTGGACATCCTGAAACAATCCAGCCAGTTGACAGGTATGCTCAGAACTAATTACTGCAATGAATCTGGACCAAGGCTGACAAAGTGGTGGGTGTAAGCCATGAAAATGGGGGATGTATCTGAAGTACTGGCATAGATAAGCTAACACAGTTGCTGTAGTAACACCCTCCTGTGTGCTCAAACATATATTTAGTGAAATATCACAAGAAATTGAAACAGGAAATCTGCTATGGGTAATTACACATGTATTTGCAAATATATCAAGCACTACAGGGATGTAACAGCACTGACAAGCAGACACTAGTGTTAAAGAGCAAACCCAAAACCAATATCACCACAGTCGCAGTCACATACTGGTAAGTCAAGTGAACAGTAGATTATATGGACTGTGTAAACAAATACATCATTGTTTGCCACTCACACAACAGCCCTACATATACAGTCCCAATTCTCAGTGTAGTCTGAATCCTGACCTTGATACAGGACATGTCTCAGTCTGCCTCTGCAAACACATACAGCCAATAGATCAGCAGAAACTGGAGCAGCATGAACAATCAGATAAAGAAGGAGCCATAACACTTACATCCACCCCTCCCTCCATATACAGCCCAAATAACATGTACACATGACATGCGTACACAATCCTGACAGTCTGTTAACAATGGCCAGACATACACAGGCCTCTCATGTACAGCTCACCTCAGAATGTACAGGCGCAGGACTCATATCTGTAGTCTCTTCCCTGACATGTCTGTGGGTCTACTAAATCACTGGGATGGTAACAGGAATGAAGGCAAGAAGTAAAGACACTAAATATGTCTGATCCTCATTGACATCTGGACAAAGCCTGACATCATTTGGGGATAGGGGCACAAATACATGGGTAGATTGGACATATCGCTGTCATACATTGAGACAGCTGCAGATGTTACTGGGTTTGTTGTAACATATTCTTTATGAGGAATATGAAGTCAGTAATACCAATAGATGTAGTTACTGACTGCATTCCCCAGAGTCCACAACTGATTTACCAAGGACACCAACTGTCTGGGGAACAAACAAAACATAATAGGCAAACATGTGACCAGTATGTGGACAGTGTGCCAGTGGAGAGGTATTTCTGAGACATATCACTGTCAGTCATGAAGCCACTCCCTAAATGCATGTCCACACAAACCCTGTCAATCTATCAGTCCAACAGTACTGAAGACATAGAATCTATTCACACATCTGGGGATATGCCCCCATGTTGTTTGGCTGGCTCCACATGTCCTGCCCTGTGATGTATTGCCACCTACTGTATGTGAATCTGTAGCCCACCACCTCTGTAATGTCCCTCACACAGGCAAGGAAAAGGGGCAAGGCCCACATTAAGGAATGTCACATATGTTGGAACTAGCAGCAGTGTCCAGGCTTACAGCACAATATTATATAGGCACATACATAGTGGTATGGTCTTAGCAATACTTGACATCTGCACATCTGTACAGAGGACATATAGAAAGTAGATAGCCAACAAGTTACGCATTAGGATGAATGTTTTGAAATACAGAAGTCTGAAACTGAAAGGTATGCCATTATTACATGACAGCAGTCCTCAATGAGATATCCAAAAAACATAGTAGTCTACAGTTAATATCACAATATCATATCAATATCCAATAGGAAATAGATAAAAACATACAGCTCAAACATCAGGAACAAGATAGTCATTACTCAGAGGCCCAGCTTTGCATGCAGGGGTATATGGTTCAAGTACTACAACATGCAATCTACTTTTACTTGGAAAAGCACTGTTAAAAGTACTAACTTAATGTGTTAATATGTGTTAAACTATTTTTGTCAGTCAGTGCACTGTAGCTGGTGTAACATGCAAGTGTGACTGCATATAACCTGTGATACCACCCAAGTATAAAACAAATACAAAGAAAAAAGATTGTGGTACTACCCATGTATACCCAGGTGTCCCATACAGTATAGTCACACCCCTTACTACTGTAATGACAGCACATAGAAGCATGTTATGTACAGGAAAATAAATACACTCATTAAAGATGTCATTACCCTGCTATTTTATCAGACTGGAATATGATCAATGGTTGCCAAGGTTGATCGATGCTTAGCAGGTTTAAGTATTGCTTAAATGCAAATGCTAAGCAGATTTGTGCACTGGTAAGCAAAGCCTACACGGTGTAAGTGCCTATTTATTTAACCATATGTTAGCACCGCTTACCATCATGTAAACCCATGCAAACATGCTTAAAGCTGCTCAAAACTGCCTTAATCACTCTGTATCCAACAGTCCTTGTTCTTCCTAGCAACAAGATAAACAGCCCGTGAACCCAGGACCCTGCACATCATAGCCTATGCAATTCAACAGTAAGCCACCTCTGCTGTAGGGCTTGAGGATGTTTTGTAAAATATACCCTTCTTTACAACCAGTTTACAATAGGGAAGAGACAAGTGTGCAGTTAGGAAGGTTTGGTATGTATAAATACCCACACACACACACACACACACACACACACACACACACACACACACACACATATATATATATATATATATATATATATATATATATGAATATAAACATACATGGAGAGAGAGAGAGAGAGTAAAATATGTAGGGAGATCCATATATGTATACAACAATATACAGATAAAATACCAATAAATACTGAGGTGTACATATATATATATATATATATATATATATATATATATATATATATATATATATATATATATACATATACAAATATACACACACACACACACACACACACACACACACATATATAATATATATACATATATACATAAATATGTACACACACACACACACACACACACACACTTACATGCGCGCACACACATGCATACACGCACGCAGACACACACACACACACACACACACACACACACACACACACACACATCTATGTGTATGTATATATGTATATATATATATATATATATATATATATATATATATATATATATATATATATATATATATGGGTCTACTACTAATGCCCGAAACGACGATTTCCCGACAGAAAACTCACCGACGCCAGATGACCGACAGGTAAGTGTACCGACAGGGTGATTTGCCGACAGTGGAAAGACCGACAAGGGAATGTGCGATCGCGACGCGGTGAGTGTGCGATGGTGACGGAGTTAGGAGCAGTCAGGTAAGTGCTCGAGATTGTGGGATGTCGGGTTAGGCTGTGGGAAAGGTGAGTGTGTGTTCGTGTCGGAGGTATGGTTCGGGTAAGTTAAGTGTGTGCTAGTGAGGGACTGTAGTTTAGGGATGGGTTAAGTGAGTTACGGTTAGGGTGCAGGTAGGTGAAGTGTGCGTTAGTGTCGGAGCTTGGGCTAGGGGTGGGTTAAGTGAGTTAGGGTTAGGGTGCAGGTAGGTGATGTGTGCGTTAGTGTCGGAGCTTGGGCTAGGGGTGGGTTAAGTGAGTTAGGGTTAGGGTGCAGGTAGGTGAAGTGTGCGTTAGTGTCAGAGCTTGGGCTAGGAGTGGGTTAAGTGAGTTAAGGTTAGGGTGCAGGTAGGTGAAGTGTGCGATAGTGTCGGACCTTAGGGTTAGGGTTTGGGTCAGGGCTAGTGTGTATGCTATGTAGTGTCGCGTGTTGTTTACGTTCCGTGTGTCGGTGTAATGGTGTTCTGTGTAATGGTGTTCGGTGTTTTGCGTTGTCGGGTTTGTGTGATGTCGGTCATCTGGCGTCGGGGAGTTTTCTGTCGGGGAATCGTCGTGTCGGTAATTAGTAGTAGACCCATATATATAAATATATATATATATATATATATATATATATATATATATATATATATATATATATATATGGGTCCCCTTCAAAACATCTAAAACCCATAACATCTAATTTCATAACATAGAGACCAGAACATCTAAAACCCAAAATATCTAAAACTCATAACATCAAATTTCATAACATCTAACAATACAAATCATATGAAAATAACATCCCCTCCGCATATAACAACATATAATGACATCAAACTACCAAACACACTTGTTACGTTTCTGCAGGGGGGGGCTTGATAGAGTGGGGTTAGGAAGTTAACTTTTTCCCACTGTAGTGCAATCTTGGAGTTGGTATATTTAATTTACAGGGGTGTGGGGGGTGGGTTGCCCTCCTGCAGAAACATAGCAAAAAGTGTGTTTGGTAGTTTGGTGTCATTATATGTGGAGGGGGTGTTATCTTCTTGTGATTTGTAGTGTTAGATGTTATAAAATTCGATGTTATGGGTTTTAGATGTTTCAAAGTAGACCTATAAACATATATATATATATATATATATATATATATATATATATATATATATATTTATATACACACACACACACACACATATATATATATATATATATATATATATATATATATACACACACACACACACACACACACACACACACACACATATATATATATATATATATATATATATATATATATATATATATATATATATATATATATATACATTCATGTCACAAAATGCCCATACAAGCTGATAGACCACCCACAACTGGGGCAGCATGCACAGTTGGATACAAAAGCAGCCATGACACTCAGATCTGCCCCCACCCTACACAGTCCAAATAAATGAGTGAACAGTACACTGCTACAAAATCATGACAGGCCATACACATTAGCCAGACATACAACAATCTCTTAGCAATACCAATAAAATGTCTGAACATAGCAAAGAAAAAAACAACCAGCCAGTAATTCAGACATGTTTATTTTACTCTGCTGTCTTGGCCAAAGCCTTCAAGGAGTAAGCATCACCAGAAATCTCAAGAAGCAATTAACACCTAATTACGTAATTAAATACACAGCCTCCAGTTCTACTTGTCATTTAACACCTTACGGGATAAAGTATCACAGTTAATATTAATACATTGAAGTCTGTACATAACAATTGTCCTTTTATGAATGTCTGATCACATTGAGCAACAGACTTTTTCAGAAACAGTACCTTGTGACCCACTCCTGTCCCCATGATGTGATTTATTCAAATGTACAGCTATAGAACTGACATATTTTTTATCAGTAATACGTCTGAAAAGTTCTAACAGCCTAGTTTTAAAACATGTGTTACTGTCCCCACATAAATTATGTTACAAGGCCATCTAAGAGCATTCTATATACACCAACCTCTTGAATGTACAGACTTCAACATGTTTCCCAGCCATTCCCCTCAGCAGGAATTACAGCACTAAATAAAGATAGACCAGTATACCCATCCACCTACTACTGTATGTCATCTGGACAAAGCCTGACATAATTGGTGGACAGAAGCCCAAATACACTGCCATACATGAAATATTGCTTTTATAGACTGAGGAAGTTGCTGGTGTTACAGGGTTTGTTGTAACATATCTTTCCTGAGGGATATAAAGTCAGAAAAACAAAGGAATGTTACTATATACATAATGCAATCACCAGAGTATGCTACTGATTTGCCAAGGACAACACCTGTCTGGGGAACAGCCCATACATAACAGGCTAACCTGTGACCATTATGTAGATGGCCCTACAGTTGAGAACTATAGAGACAGAAGTTTGTCAGACTGACACCCATGCAGATGTAGCATGTGCAGACAAACCCTGTTAAACTAACAATATTCCAAACATGTAACAGCAACACACATTCTACTCCTAAATCTTGAACCTTTCCCACCATTTAGTTGGCTTGACTCCACAAGTCTTGTTTTAAGAGGTAGTAGCTCACACAACTCCAGGATGTCTTCTTCACAAGCAAGGGAAAGGGCCAATGCCACATGGAGTACTCATTTATAGGAGTGTGTTGCCATGACATTGGCTATTGGAAGAACTACACAGCTACTCTTCATGCAATTATCAAGTGGGGATCCCCAATAGGTGCACAGGCCATCACCTGATCATGAGCATCACCTACAAAAGCCATGCTGCCATCTGTTCAAACCAGCTCTATCCCTGTAGTGCACAGAGAGAGAGATAACAAATGAAGCATAAAGTGGAAAAAAGAAGAAAGAAAAAGGTAAGTGGAACATGTAGGCAAGTAATTGAATGTAGTACTTGGTCTGTAATAATGGAAATATGATTTGGAGGAATATATGTCCCAACAAGACATGCTGTATTAATGTCCTGCTAAACAGCTGCTATGGCCATAGCATCTGGCCCTCTCTGTAGTGGGAGATGTCACAGACATACCTCTCAGCTGTACAGATCCTCACAGAATGTCCACATTTTACCATCATGTATTTTTGTCTGTTCCTCCTGAGATCTGTACTTTTCTGTCAAATAGCTGAGGATTGAAGTCTTCAGGTAATGACAAACACTTGAGTTTAATAATCCACATCCTTAAGAATATTCACTGTAATGCTAAATGCATCATTCTATGAACATCCTATGTTTGTAACAGGTATATTTAAAGTCTGTCCCTATTTATCCCCCCATCATTGTAGGCATTGTCCAAATGTGATGCTCTGAGAGGTTGTGAGGTGGGCTCACTGCTCAGGAGCCTGACTGACCTGGGAAAGGACAGCTCATATATGACAACCACAGGGGTGTCTGTCAAACAGTTGTGACTGTACCACTGCTAGGCCAGTTAATGGGATGTTTTCCATATTCATGTTACCTGTAATTATGAGTATGCCACATATTTGCCTTGTAAAGCTAAGACACATACAGAGGGTGTGTGCATAGGAGAGTACTGTTGCAGACATGTGTGTTGAACTGCATGTGATATATTGAATTAATAACATTCAACTGTACAGTGTTCTGCTGGGCAATAAGCACATTTGTGACTGATATCTGTAGTCACATACACATATACCTGTGTTATGTCAGCCAAACCATTGGCAGGTCTGTGAGCAATGGCATTGTACCATAATAGCCTATTTATGACTGTTGGACATCTTCCAGGTAATCAGAATGATGTCAAACCTCACTGTGCGATCAATGTACTAATGTATGGTGCAGCTATATTAATACAGTATCAATACTGATGTCCCTTTTAAGACACTTTTATGTGTGCCATTGACCAGATGTACTGCTGTAACAGGCTGAGATGTATTATTGAGCAGCAAGACTGTAAATACAGTGTGCCATACTTGCATTCAACAGAAATGTATACCAGGTATCCCCTGAGCACATGTATGTATACATATGTTCAACTGGAAGGCACAAAACTAATCACATGGGTTTCAATCAGTCAGGTAAATAGTTTGTGCATGTTGCATCAGTCTCAGTGCATGCAACAGACATATATGTGTACAGCTACTGGTGGTTGCATTGCCCTGACACTGATGTGGGTACTGGAGTAGGCATGATTATCAGGTATTAATCAGAGAAGCGTACACCTGTGTTATGACCCTCTGTCCATGCCTACCATTACCAGCTATAGCAACACCTATATACAGTGGATATCACAAGTTTACACACTCCTGTTGGAATGCCAGGTTTGTGTGCTGTATGACAATCACGCCACAGAAAATCATTTCATAATGTTTCACATCTATAATGTGACCCCTAACCTGTACAATTCCATTAAATACAATAAAAGGTGTTTCTAGGAAGGTGAGCAACTATTGCCAAGTGAAGATGTGCCACGATGTTAAAGTCCAAACCAAGACAAATGAACGCTGTGACCATCTCAAGAGGTCCATACACAAGTTTAAGGATGTGCACAATTATTCAGCTGGCTTATTGTAATGAGTATCATTTCCATATGTTTCACAGACCAGATTGTTATGTTTTCAATTGAATTGTACAGGCTATAGGACACACTAAAGGTGGGAATTGTTATGAAATGAGTTATTGTGGTGTCATGTTCCAATTGCACAAATACCAGGCAGTGTATCAGGGGTGATTACCCTTTTTATCCACTGTAGCTATATGGACACAGCAGTACCTGACCTGTATATCCAGCCTCCACCAAGGTAGAGTAATCCCCTTTGGTGGACAGCAGCAATACACAAACCACATAATAGGTTGCTACATTGGCTGTACAGGGACACATAAGTGCAGACAACAACTTTGAAGCGAGTTCACCTATATCTGAGCAAGCAGGTAAGTTCACAGGTGATGTCCTATAAGGCTTACTATTACTATGAATCTGACATATACACACCACCAAGGACAATTGCAAATGGGTCTCCAAATATGTTGTAAGTCTCAGATGAAACAACACAATTCACCCTGTACTGGGGGTAAAGAACACCTCATACACAAGTGCCGTGGATATAGGCAACCTGCATCACACAGGTTAGGTGGGAACATCGCCACCCTTTCCACCCCATCATACATGGAGATATGCACATCAACCACACTCTGCCCCTCAGCAATGGTGAGCATGTACATATTGCCTACTGATGGCAACAACAGCATATCTCCATGGGGCATAATAACATCAGCGTCTGTCTCCTACATAAACTCAGGCATGTGCTCAGAGCTCCATCACACACCACAGTCAAACACAGACCTGCCACCATACACACACCATTCACATGGAAGATGACCACTGTCAACCCTCTACACAGAAATGCATGGAGGATAGAGGATTATGCAATTAAGTGTCCAAAATTGTGGGGAATAAGATAGCTCAGGGGTAGGTGTGTAATGCAAGCTGCTATAGCCATGATAGCTTGGAGGGTTCCGGTGTAATCTGGATTATTTGCAAGTAATATCCACTGTTGATGTGCATTTTGACAACCATATGAGGTCCTGTGACCTTTTCCTGTTTATGTCTTCCAGGTAACATGCAGAGTGCTCACCTACCAGCATTCTCTGTTGGGGAAACAGACATTATCACCCAATATGTGATTGGACATTATGCCCTGTCATGTGGATGGAGAGCAGAAGATGTGTGGGAGAGGACTGATCTGTGGAACAGTGTGGTCCACAGGGTAAATTTTGCTGGCCTGCACAGCAGAACCTATGTGTATCTGCAGCATTGGACCACTGACCTCAAATGCCATGCCCATCATTGGGCTGCTGCTGTAGCAAGAGACTGGATAGCCACAGGTGGGGGCCCAGCCATCCAGCCCTCACTGACACCCACCAAGGAGCTCCTCACCACACTTGGGCCAAACGCTGAATGCACAAGCCATGATGCTGAGGGAAGCATTGTGGAGGGGGGGGTTGCATACACACACGCAAACACTGGATGAGGAGTGTGTATCAGACATGCATGTATCTGTACTGTATCTACATGCATGTGTGAGGTCTGATTGCAGTTGTGGATGGGGTTTTCTAAAGCACAGAGGTGCACATCTATGGTGAGGACAGGACATTGTGTATTATTGTGGTTAATACTGAAGATGTGCAGACATGCTGCATCCATCCTATACCAAGTCCTCATGAGCATCTGCTGACAATAACTCCTTCTCACAGCTACCTAGGGCTCTCTGGTCTGCATATGGGACAGCAGCCTGAAGCTGCTGAGTATTACATTGTTCTGCTGTTGCCAGGCAATACCCCAGGCATGTGAAGCACATGTAATTTACTATGCACACAACCATCAGTAATAGCTATATTGCTTTATGTAATAGCTCTATTACTTGCTGTGCATGTTCACTTGTGCTGGGGTCAACTGTATTGCATCACAGTGGTCACCGCTGGGGCCTATCTGATGTGACTTCAACATTCTTGTAGCATACCTTGTAACTTCAGTGCTGAGACATCTAGACAGAGGCCAGCAAATTGTGCTGGACAATTGGCCTAAGGTAAGGTCATGCGTGACACATTAGTTTTATACAGTGGATATAAATTGTGTACACACCCCTCTTAAGATGCAAGGTGTTCCTGTTACATACTAATTAGGACTACAATATGACAGTCCACACCTCTTACAGCCTTTAATGTGACCCGTAACAGGTACAGTTCACTTATAATCTCACGCATCTGTACTCAGGTATTGCACCTACAAGGCAGGCCACCTGTGAGGGCAGCAGACATCCTATCAGCATGATGTTTCAGTCAAGTATGATACCTCATGCTGCCATATGTGCCAGTATAGTCACTGTAGCCTATTTGGCTATAATATCACATACATAGGCATTGTTAAGGCACACAGACCACTTCCAACCATGTGTAGGTTTCAAACCTATGGATATTCCAGACACATCTGTAGAGAGGACTGCACAATGGTTTAACCTGCTGCATGTGAGGAAGATGCTGTCACCACACTATATAAAGTAATGGCAACGGGAGGTGGTCACCAGCCATGTATGGTATACACAAAATGGTATAAGCCACACATGATGATCCTCACACACAAACAGTTGCCAACATTAGGATTACAACTCCTGCCTATCTAGGTACTCCTACTATAGTGCTATGTAGCTATCAGACAGGCCATAGAGCTTACACATTTCCACCTCTTCCAAAGGTACTTCTAAGGTGGATGACATCAACAGGTCTACTAAATTGGAGTGAAGGGAAGTATAAATGGTAGTACACAAGTCAAAAATGGTATGAGCCAGTTAGTACATGATTCACACACACACACACACACACACACACACACACACACACACACACACACACACACACACACACACACACACACACACACACACAAAATCCCATGTAGATATTCCTACTATAATGCTACGCAATTATTTTTTTTTCCAAAAACTTTTTATTAATAATTTTCTTTTAACAAAACAAATGATGAAGAAAAAAAAACAAACAGGTTATAGCAAGGTAAATACAATACAAACTATTCACATATATTTCACAAATTATGCAGTAGAGATTAATAAAACAAAACAAAGACAGAAAAGAAAAAAAACATTATTTTAGATTGCCAACCTAACAAACTGCCCAATAGAAAAAAGAGAATATAAAACTAAGTATAAAGCACAAAATAAAACATAGCATTTGCAGAACACAGGATAGCCTTAGATAGAGATAAGGAGGAGGGTATTGATCTTAGACCAGATTTTTGAATAAAGAGCACTCCTCTTTGGACTCCTACTAATGAATTTCTGTGCCGCCATATATGTAAGAACCATTGATTTAAAGTTGTTCCAACAAAGCTTAGTACGGTCCACCCAATTTTTTGAGATGTATAATTTCATGAGTGAACATAGAAAAACCATCACATGCGTGTCAAGTTTAGAAAGGGTACATATAGGAATATGGAGGATAGCTAGTTCCCAAGAAAGTGTAGATTTATGATAACCCATTTTTTGAAGGCAGACCTTTAAAGATGTCCAAAGTTTATGAGTGTAATTACAGAACCATAAAACATGCATCAAATCAGCATAAGGCGCTGAGCAGCAGGGACAAGAGGGAGATTTATTAGAGTCAAACTTAGCTAATTTAGCCGGAGTGAAGTAAGCATTATTGTTAATCATTAGCTGTGTATAGAAAAGGTTCTTGAAAGGGGAAAAATTTATAGTGTTTTTTATGGCCAAGAGTTTCTGAGAATGCAAAAGAAGAGGATTATATTTATCCCAATAGTTTGAAAAGAGATACGTACTACTATTGATCATGGATGATAAGAGTTTGTACGAATTAGAGAGCATTTTTTTGGATAGAGTTAGATTCTGCAACACAGATTCTAGTATGGAAATATTTTGTCCGTTGTCTAAAAGATGTATGAATTTATAAGTAATGACATCACGTATTTGCCTTATGATTATAAAGTATTTCTTATTAATTTTTAGAATTTTGCATAAATTAGTCAATGATTCATTGTTATGTTTGAGTATATCCCAAACCAAAAGATTCTTAATTAATGGGAATTTGGAGATTAATAGGAAAATTATTAATTTTTATATTGGGATTTAGATGTAGGGGTTGAAGTAAAGGGAGAGTTTTGTCAAGATTGATGAGTTTTAACAAATTTTGAAAAGTATTAACCTTTTGTTTTAAATTATTTAAAAGTTTGAGGTTTCTTAAAGAGTCCTGTGAAAGATAGGGAAGAGCAGCTGGATTTAAATTCACAGTAAGAATTTGTTGAAACCATAATTTAGCCCAGGTAGGATAAGAATTATAGTCTGCTAATTTAAGTTTAGAAATGTATAATAATCTACTTGCTGAAATTATTGAATAATATAGATGAAAGTTTGGAAGGCCCAAGCCCCCTTGACATTTAGGAATGGTTAATTTATTATATGCAATTCTCACAGATTTGGGATACCAAATGAATTTAGCTAGCTCTTTACCAATCTTGGTAAAAAAGGACTTTGGTATTAACTGATCTATCGAATTAAACTAAAAAAGGATTCTGGGGAGTATATTCATTTTAATTATAGCTGCTTTGGATAATAGAGATAACTTCAACTTTTCCCACCTGAGAATATCAAGAGATATTTTAGACCAAGATCTGAGCAGATTATTTTGAGATGTAGATGAATGATTATGATCAAAATAAATCCCTAAATATTTGATATCGAAAGTTGTTTTAAAGGGGGATGCAGGAAAATAATTTGGTTTATAACCTAGAGGATTAATAGGAAAAATGTGAGATTTCTGAAAATTTACCTGATAACCTGAAGCTTTTGAGAAGGCATTAATGGAAAATTCAATCTTGTGAAGATCCGTGTTCGGAAGTTGAAAATAAATAATTAAATCATCAGCAAAGGCTGAAAGAATTATTTTAGTATTCATTACTTTGGGAATCGTATGAAATGTATTTGATTTTATATAAAGAAATAGGGGTTCAATAAATATATTAAAGAGGAAAGGAGACAGCGGCAACCCTGTTTGGTGCCATTAGTTATTTGTATGGGTTTGGAAAGAGTCTTGTTTATCGATAGACAAGTACAGGATTTACTATATAAAACTTTAATCATATCTATAAAGGAGGAGGGAATGTTAAAATATGATAGAGAATGAAAAAGGAAATTCCAGTTAACCCTGTCAAAAGCTTTTGCCGCATCTAACGTTAAGGCGTAAGTTGGATTTTTATCTTTTTTCAAAAGATGAGTTAAGGAGTGTAGAGTTAAAGTATTATCCCATGTATGTCTACATGACATAAAGCCTGATTGTTCCATAGAGATTATAGATGGGAGAACTTTTCTAAGTCTATTGGCTAGAAGCGAAACTAAAATCTTTATATCAATATTTATTAAAGAGATGGGACGATAATTGTGTGGATCTGATTTGTCCTTTTGGTTTTTTAAAATTAAGATTGCCTTCGAAGTATTCCAATGAATATCTGATATGCCATATTTTATTACATAATTATATACCTTCAGCAGGACAGGAGAAATTATTGAGACAAAAGATTTAAAGAATTCAGCTGTGAAGCCATCAGGGCCAGGGGATTTACCTAACTTGAGATTCGAAATAGTGTATTGGATTTCTTGTAGATTTATTGGAGTTGAGAGCATGTCACATTGAATTTTATTAATGGAAGGGAATTTAATGGAATTCAGGAAATCAATCATATTATGATGTAGAATATGATCTGTATCTCCTTTGGAATAAATGTCAGAGAACAGGTTAGAAAAAAGTTGTATAATTTCCTGATCAGAATTATAAATCTTGCTATTAAAGAGCAGACGAGATATTTTAGGGGGTTCTTGGGTGTTCCGAATTATCTTTGCAAGAAGTTTAGATGGGGTTTGTGCCCACTCAGAGTAGATTGCAATCATCCATTGCTCAAAAATGGTTAAATTCTGATTATGTAATTGAAGTAAATGGATTTGTGTTTCATTTATAAAATTGTCTCTGATGGGGTCTACATTAAGTTTTTGTTGTTTTTCTAATTCACTAAGCTTATTCGTAAGTTCAATTTCTTTGCTTTTATACATTTTTTTAAGACAAGAGGCTTTATTAATTAGAGTACCTCTAATATAGGCTTTACATGCAGCCCATTGTATATATATAGGTATATTAGAGAGTTCAAGATTAAGGTTAAGATTAGTTAGTGTTTCAATGATTTCTTGAATTATATCCTTATTACGAAGTAAATTATTGTTAAGTGACCAGTTATTATAAGTACATGGGGAAGTAACTTTTTGAATCGGGTTAATATTTATAGATATCTTGGAATGATCCGATAAGGATCTTGGTTCTAAAGAAAGATTAATTTTAAAGTGTGTAAGAGATTCAGAGATTAGAAAGAAATCCAGCCTCGACCAAGATTTGTGACATTTTGAGTAGTAAGTATATAACTCATTTTTAGTTATATGATCTTTCAAGGATATAGGATCAATTAAATTAAGATCATACATTAAATCTTCCAAGGCAGAGGAGGGTTGAAGATTATAATAAGGAGATTTACTAGTACGATCTGTGTTAGGATCAATAATGGCATTCCAATCTCCTCCTGCTATAATATAGTGGTCTTTAAAAGTTGCTAAAATATTGTGAATCTCTGTAATAAAGATATGTTGCTGGGAGCACGGGCCATATAAGTTGAAAAATAAAATTGGCTTATTAATATTGGGAAAATTGGATGAAAACAAACACCATCTACCATCTGCATCAGATCTTACATTAAAGATGGTACCTTGGAAGGATTTTTTGATAATAATCACTACACCTCTAGCATTTGAACTATTTCCTGCAGAAATAATGGATTTCACCCATTTCCTTTCACGGTCCTTAACCCAATTCTTATTATAAGTGTGTGTTTCCTGAAGAAAACATAAACTTGCATGAGATTTAAAGACCAAGTGAAAAAGGAGTGCTCTTTTGGCTTTATTTTGAAGACCTCTAATGTTCCATGAATCAACCAACAAAGTCATGGTATAGTAAAATTAGATAAATTGACCTTATAAGTGCTATAGAATGAAAGGAGTAAATTGACTACATTTGAAAAAAACAAACTTGAGAAAGGAAGGTGCAAATATAAAAAAAGATACAAAGAGAAAAGGGAGAAAGACATAAAGAAGAAATAATTAGGGCAGAAATGCAATTCCTTCCATAAATCCCCGGTGCCTACCCACCCCACAAAGCTAGTGGAAGGAACAAACACGTAATTAAACACAAATTTTTGTGTTAGGTTAGCATAATAATTCTTGACATATGAATTAAAAAAAAAAAAACAAAAATTAAAAAAACTAGCAATACAGCAATATATACATATATACAAAACAATCAGTTTCCAAGACCAGGCTATATTAGAACCCAAGGCGAACCTATCCATGAGCTCATAAAAATTACAATTTAAAGTAGCCATGTTAATAAGTAAAAACAAAAGCTACACTGGTCATTAAGTAATATAAAGAATCATCTTATCGTATTGTCAAAAAATAACATGTCTCCGCTGAAAAAGAAAAGTTTAGTTGTACAATTAGTTAAGAACACAACACTAGAATAGGACAAAAAACTTTTCAATCCTATATCTGTCATATATACATTGTAAAATTGTTAGTAACT